>NC_036838.1:3478400-3581511 GCF_002910315.2 Salvelinus sp. IW2-2015 | reverse complement strand
ACATGGAATTTAGACAGTAGGCATGTATGTGATCAGGTTCTTAGGCGTGCAGTAGGTTACATTACTGTCATAAAATAATGTATTGCTGGTGTAACCGTTCTGATGGTATGGTGACCACGCTRGTCTGWTGAGTAACCTTGCCTAAGACCTGAAMAGTTTCATTCTGCATGACATCAGGGTTAGCTGGTATAACCAGATAATGGCACCACCATATCTGATGATATTTCTCCACAGTTGATGGAGGCCCTCAAGGAGCAGGAGGAGATCAACTTCCGCCTGCGGCAGTACATGGACAAGATCATTTTGTCTATCCTGGACCACAGCCCCTCCATCTTGGAGATCAAGACCAACTAGAACCCCCCTACTAGAAACCCKCTACTAGAACCCCCACCYGGAATGGGGAATTGGAAAGGGAAAGGAAGACTAGCCACYCTGAGGCATGGGACAGCTAGACATCATTGCCCCCTGCTGCCCCAGGAGTGGAACTGTGAACTTGGGTGTATTCATTAGGCACAAAACAGAAGAAAACAGACTGAAACTGGGAGGTACTACCGGGACTTGTCCAATTAGAAACACTTGTTTTTGTGTTCTGTTGCGAAACGTTTTGCTACGGTGTGGCCTAATGAATACGACCCTGTTTTCTCTCAGCGACTGGAGCTATAGTGGATTTTCTGTGTTGACTAGTAAAGGGAGTTTTMGTACTTCACCGTCATACTTCTYTTCTATTCTGTGACTCATCAACAGATGTTGGTATCTCCCTCATACTCCTTCATGCACTTTCTTCTYTGTTCTCTATTGTTTCCTCACAGCCTCATCTTTAGTCTAAAACACAATCGAGARTAATTATTACTGGGAAAAATAATTATACTGGGCAGGTGCTTTGAATATGTAGGGCATTACTGGTTGTTGAACACTGGATATACGTACTCTAGTGGTGTATGTAGAAACAATGTGAACAAAAARCTATTCATCTGCAACAGCGTGTGTTGTAGCCATTGGGGAATAAAYGAACAGAGAGAGACTGGCAGATAGCCACACAGAGATCTTTAGCTTCCAGACAACCCTATCCCCACTGTTTCCTTAAAGTTGATCTGTGTTTGATCGGTGAAGACCGGTATGTGGGCAGAGGCACGTTGATGAAGAAAGGAAAGCAGCACGTGTTTCTGTGAGTAAGAAGAGTGACAGAAAGAGACGAAAGGAGGGAGAGAAGGAGCGAGAAAATATTGTACAAGCATCTTGATGTCAAAAGATATTGGCGTTGACTGAAGAAGATATCAGTCATGTAAAGTGATAATGAGAGGCAGCAGAACTTGGTGTGATGGAATGCTTTCAGGAGGATGGAATGGCTTAGTGAAGTCAAAGAAGGAACAGGTGAAGTGTATCGGTRAGTACAGTACAGAGGAAGATAAGAGAAGAATGCCTTCCTAGGGAACTCTGAGATGACGGTACAGTATGATCTGTGTAGAGTAATACTGTATGATAAATCCATATAGTAAATTCTTAACTCACACAGTGAGTTGTTAATTGGCTGGTTGAGAATTTGAGGATGCCAATTCCTCTTAATCACAGGTTCCCATTCATTATTTTCTACTCAGACATTCTGTAGTAAGTCTGTCTAAATAAGTTGGTTAGACCTGGGATATCTGCTATGAAGGATGTCCCATTGCATTAAGCTGCTATAGCTGCCCACACAAAAAAAACTATAGTATACTATGGAATAAATACTATAGTATTCACTGTAGTGTTTTTGATGACTTTTTTGCTGACTTACGGAGTCCGCAAAAACACTGCAGTGAATACTGTAGCATTTATTGTAGTATTTACTGTAGTATACTGTATCATACTGTAGTATTTACAGTTAACTAAAGTATAAATACTGTAATAATAGAAAACTGTAGTATATACTATAGTAATAATGTATTGTTTTTGCGGTTTGTTGTATTTACTGTAGTATTTACTACAGTGTTTTTGTTTTATTATCTTTGACATAGAAATGGAGGCTTTCTCCTTCAGGAAACCTACTGGAGAAATACTAAAAGAGCACATTTTCCATAACCTGTAGGTAAGACGGGTTCAAACAGATTGTTCAGTGCTTCTGCTCTTTTCTATAACCTGTAGAGAACACACTATATGGTCTATACTTGGCATGTAGGTTTCTCACTTAAGGGTGGCACAAATTGCGATATGGGGGAGGGGAATGGGCAGGTTATATGCAAATAAGATACTGTAGTATTTACGACAGTGCTTTTTTATGGCTAATACTACAATATTTACTATAGTATACTATAACATTATATAGTACTACTGTACACATGATRGAGGGATACTACTGTGTGTAGTATAGTATACTACAGTTTACTATAGAATTCTATAGTAAGTACTTTAGTATTTTATAGTATACTGTAGTATTTTTTTATGTGGCTATTAGCCAACTAGCCTATATGCTTTATATTTCTGTGTCGGACACTGCCACTCCACTCTCCCTATATCCACACTGAACAAGAGACAAACCCTGCCAGCACACAGGGTTGTCAAGTCAACAGCATAACAATGTACAAGCACATGAATGTAACCCAATGGATGTGAATGTACAGAATGCTTAATGCATTCTGCATAGAGATAGATACAGTATTTATCTCTATGTTATTCCACATCTCAATGTGTTTTATGAATTTCCTCTGGGTGTTAAGCCATGTCAGTGTGGCTCATTGAATCATCCCTATCATKTCTATATAAGATACTGTAGTATACTGCAGTATATTCATCAGAAGTTCACTTACTGTAGACTAGAGTTTGGTACTAATAAGACTGGAATAGCAATCATACTGGTGTCTATACAGAGTATATGGGTAGTGTTTGCCCTTTGGCTAGTATACTGTAAATATCATGAATGTCTCACGTAGCTAACATTCTCTCTGTTAAAACCTAATGGGTTTTTGTGTACAAATCTACATTTTGTTGAGACAGTTTTCAAATGTCATACAGTAGTAGGCCTTTGCTGTACTACTGTATTCGAGAGGACGTTGATAGGCAAAGGGGATAACCTGCTGTAAATTAAATTGCTCTAAACGTACATTTTGCTTCCTTGCACAAAAATATGTCGTTTTTTCTTCTTTTTGCATGTTCTCACATTTTCTGGTATTCGTGCCTTTAAAACACAGTTATCTATTATWATTTTTCTTAATATAGCTATGTTGTTTAGACAACGTAATAATGAATATTTTTACTGTTGCTTTAAAATCTGTGTCTGAACGATGTTCATGACTTGTAKATGTTGTACAGGATTTGTATTGTGCCACTCACCACACTTTTACAGATGAGACCACAAAAATACTATTTTATACAGTCCTATCAGGAAATGGCCAGGTAATCAACTCTAGTTTATAAAACTATTACAGCACAGGTTTATTTTGTATTTTTTTGTTTGTTMTACTTTTTACCCCTTTTTCTCCCCAATTGGTAGTTACAGTCTTGTCTCATTGCTGTAACTCCCGTACGGACTCGGGAGAGGCAAAGATCGAGAGCCAGTCCTCCGAAACATGACCCTSCCAAGCCGCACTGCTTCTTGACACACTGCTTGCTTAACCCGGAAGCCAGCCGCACCAATGTGTTGCAGGAAACACTGTACAACTGGCAACCGAAGTCAGTGTGTATGCCCCCGGCCCGCCACAGGAGTAGCTAGAGCGCGATGTGACAAGGACAACCCTGCTGGCCATACCCTCCCCTAACCCAGACGAAGCTTGGCCAATTGTGTYCCASCTCATGGGTCACCCGGTCACGTCTGGCTGAGACACAGCCTGGGATGGAACCCGGGTCTGTAGTGATGCCTCAAGCACTYCGATGCAGTGCCTTAGACCGCTGCACCARTTGGGAGGCACAGCACAATGTTTTTTTTATTTAAAAACAGATGAGCATTGGGGGAATATTTAGGTTAACACAGATAAAGAAAAAACTCTCTATGAATGCAGTGTCCATTGCTTTTCAGGTTGCTTTGGTTTCTGTGTCCTTTCAAAGTATGTTGATATGGTTTCCCCCTGTCTTCCTATACACTAAATAAACTGGTAAGCAATATTACTTTTCTCTATACCATACCAACCTGGCACTACAAGGTTTACTTCTACAACCTWGAAAGATTCACTTCACACAAATTTAAATTAAATTGAGAAATGTCTTCAAATTGAGCGWTGACTTCGTCCTCATGTAGAAGCCCTCCTATCGTTTGAGGAGATGTTGATCAATGGCATCCCATTTCAGACAGTGCAACAGCCAATCACCTGTTGAGCACTGTCACAAAGTTTCACTTGCAACGTTTTAAATAAACTCAAACGTTTCCCATTTTTTGGCTCCTAAATACTTCCTAACACAATGAAAGATGTAGTCTCCTATTCTTCAAGATATTGAGAGGTTGTATTTTAAAGCGCACAAGGGGTGGCATTGTGGCAATAAGAATGGCTTGAGCTTGTGATATCTTATTTTCTGTTACCTTGTTTCTGTCGTCCTATTTCTCTACCACGTACCACTGTTACGCATACATTGAAGCACTGTACTGTATGTGACTAAGTAGGCTACTACTTATGATATGAGGTCTTATCTGCAATTGTGATGTACAAACAACTTTAAGCTGTAAATAAAGAGATTTGCCATGGCATGATTACAACCTGATGAATGCTAATTTCATAAATGAAAATGTCAACTTCTTACAGTATGATCAAAGGAATATTCTGTCCTGTTTTAGGAATAATAATGTTTGCCATTGATTCAGAAATGCAGTAWAARAGGTTTGCTACAATTGATKAAATGTGGTCCTAATGTGGGATTTCCTGTATAGACATAACTCTCTATCTGCAGTGTGCCTGATGTGGATCCTCTATCTATGCTGACTTAAATCTCACATTCCTGAGAAATGACTTGTGGGACCCAGAGAATTCTCAAAGAGATGGAAATTATATAGTTCAGTGTACTTCAACACATACATCAAACCCCTGATTCATACTGTCAATTGATTCAATATTATGATGGTGGAATGGGGAACTAAAACTTGTATTATGTGCATGATTCAATAAGTTGTCCTACAGAGAATACATACTGTTGGATTGAAAAAAAAAACGAATCAGTACAAAATAATAAACCAAGCAGTAACCCACGTGGATGTCAGAACAGAGGAGACTCCACRGTGCGCTTGACGTCATACACTGCATTCGAAGCCCACGGGAGGTACGTGTACGATGAATTGGTTAATTGGCTAGCAATTTACCTTACCTTGATTTTCTTTTTATAATTACCCATTCTGAAACCCAAGTTTATGTAGTTAAATTGGGCTGTTGAGTTTACATGAAAAGGGAAAAATSATATGCTATTTGATGCTGGAATAAAGTGAGTTTTTTTAGCCAGCAATCGACGTTAGCTAACTATCGAAGAGTCAATCTATTAGCAACCGGAAGACTGTTCATTTAGCAACGTAAAAAAAATAAATGTGCATGCAGTATTTTGTTGTTAAATGTAGCTAGCCTATTGCTGTATTCCATGTTGTCAGTTTAATTGTTTGTGAAGGAGGACTTTCCTCGACAAAATTTGTGGCAGCACAGCAAGGTGAAATCGATAGTGCAAGCTTTCTCTATCTAACGGCAGGGATTTTGTAGAATGATGCTGTGAACAAACATTTATTTTGCAAAGCTGACGTTATTAACAGTGCTTGACTTGGACCGAAATAGGTGCCCGTACTGTTATTTTTTTGGTGCAGGAAATCTACAATACTTTTGAACAGATATTATATAATAGGTACAGGAGCTCAAGCGTATAAGATTTGAGGTGCAGCTCCTCGGCTCTGGCGATCTCCTGCCCATGTCAAGCACTGCTTATTAGCTGATATGACAACATTTCTGCGTTCATGCTTTTCTCTGTAGGACTACAGTAAAGTTTTGAGGGAGACCTGTAACAGTGGACCATGCCCCAGACAGTGAGTAACCCCCCGGGCTTGTGCATCAGTGCCAAAACCATTCCAGAGAGAAAGCCGATACATTCATGCACTGGCGCCACAGACCCTGTTCCAGAGAGGAAGCTGATGTATTCAAGCAATGGTATACTGGACCCTGCTCCAGAGCATAGGTACAGGAAGGCCTATTCTTCCAGGTACAGGTGGAAATGGAGGAAGAAGTCACACAAAAATCCACAGCCGTTMCCGCCAGCCCCACCTCTGCCACCGTATGAGGAAGAAAACTGGGAGGAGGAGATGGGAATCATTGAGACATATGGATTTACTCCATATGGTAAGGAGGGGGAGAGATACAGTGGGGTCTGGAATGATTGGATCTCTTGATAAAAATGAGCAAAAAATACAGTTTAAAATACAAATACTGAGCTATATTGTAGGGAAATGATTTTATACTAATACAATTGCTCAGAGAAGGGAGAAAAAAAGATGGGATCAAAATGATTGCTATTCATCGAAGATCCACCAAAAAATACAGTTTAAAATACAAATACTGAGCTATATTGTAGGGAAATGATTTTATACTAATACAATTGCTCAGAGAAGGGAGAAAAAAAGATGGGATCAAAATGATTGCTATTCATCGAAGATCCACCACCATTATTTTACAGTAGGGATGAGGTATTTTTTGCACATGTATTCTTTCGATGGCCAAACCGGTCATCCCGATCTACTGGTCGATCTCCAAGGAATTCATAATCGGTCGCCTTGCGTTCCTGTTTTTTAAAATTGTATTTGTTTCACGCTGTTTGTGGTAATTGCTCTTGATTCAGGTGCCCTGCSCGCCGGGAAGTCGACGTGTTCCCATTTTGAAACATTTCATGTGTCTGAAGGTACAAACTCCGCATACCCAACGAGCCCAATCAAGTGCACATATAGGCCTACAGCTGGCCAATCAGATAACTCTGATCACCGTGCAGCTTCCATGAGTCCACAGAGAAGCCTGAGCATAATTTCTTTCTGATGAGAAAAAAAAGACTTCTGTCTGGGGAGGTWCTCTTCTGCACAACCAATCCAGTAAATGAGGATGATTTAAAATGCGGTGCTGCCTTGTAAATGTCCAAAAGCAGAAGTCACGTCTTATATTTSTAGCACTGGTTGCGCCTAACTTCAAAAAGAAAGGAGAACCAGACTAAATGTAGGCCCACCAGATTATTTATTTTTTTACTGCATATGACTGTCCTATCATTCTAAATTGTCATCAGTTGTTACCTTGATGTAGAACGCATCACTTGACATTACAATAGAAACAACTTTTAATATTTGTWTTCAAAAGTGCAACAGCAAACCTATTTACATAGGTAATTTGTTTTGGACAAACAAATGTAGCATACAAAACAGAATTTGTTGTATTCAAAAGTGCAATAGCAAACGTATGTATGTGTGTGTGATTTAAAGCATTACCTGTATTGTATTTAGAAGTGCAAATGAAAATGTKATCTCTAGCTCAGCTAGCTCTGCCTGGTGATCGGCTTTCTGTCACATACCGCTGCCCGGTACTAGACGTGCCTATGATGTTGCTGCAGCTCTTTCTTCGTGCTGCAAAGTATATCGATAAGCTTGCATTGTTATTATTAGTGGCTTGTCTTTTTAATATKGAGTAATATTTTAACGTTCTCTAACAACATGAATATTGGTGGATGAGGCAGAAATATTGAAGTGAGACTCGAGTTTCGCCATCGGCTGGAAGACTGTAATYTGCAGGCACAATCAGTCCAGTAAAATAAAAAGGCAAATTATTTCAATTTATGCTGACTCAGCTGTGCATAAKAAGTAATACAACAAATTATCTAATATTACCAGTGTMATCATAAACCTCAAGTTTTMAAATATAATACAATTGTCTGAGAAGAACAACATTGTAATGCCATTTGCAGGGCAATTCAAYCATAGCCAATATGCTGTGATAATGTATCAGGCTATAGCCAACTGCACAAACTTCATAGGTTAATGTAGCATAGGTTTAGGTTTTTTATGTCATGTTTAACAAATTATCTGAGCGGTAGATCTCGGCCTGCATTTTGACTCAGTGATCTCGGCTCTGAAAAGGTTYGTGACCACTGGTCTAGGACAAGTTAGATTCAAATATTGGACTCTATACTGTATGTAACTTACTGCCATTACTCCCAGGTCAATAACAATGTATCCATATTACTAGACAATCGGTAGTGCAAGGAAGGAACCATTATTTATTTCAGACCTAATATCATATCAAGTCTTGTCTTGTTCTTTTGGTTTGTATAGAAATGTTGACACAAAGTTTTGGCAGCACTAACAGTGCAATTTTATTTGTTTCTATACAATTTCTCTAAGGACTTTTTCATGGAGGGTGGTGTTCAGTGATACCAAACTGGAGAACACATTTTGCTGAAACAGAGGTGCTAGAGGACTTCTTCAGTAAGAACATTTTTGGGTTTTCCATTTTGCCATATCGTGCACTACTGAAGATTTTCAATGTGCTGCTCGTAACAAAATATAAATATTATAGAACAGACACACAGTTGAAGTCGGAAGTTTACATACACTTAGGTTGGCGTCATTAAAACTAGCTTTTCAACCACTCCACAAATGTCTTGTTAACAAACTATAGTTCTGGCAAGTCGGTTAGGACATCTACTTTGTGCATGACACAATTTTTCCAACAATTGTTTACAGACAGATTATTTCACTTATAATTCACTGTATCATAATTCCAGTWGGTCAGAAGTTTACATACACTAAGTTGACTGTCCCTTTAAACAGATTGGAAAATTCCAGAAAATAATGTCATGGCTTTAAAAGCTTCTGATAGGCTAATTGACATCATTTGAGTCAATTGGAGGTGTACCTGTGGATGTATTTCAAGGCCTACCTTCAAACTCAGTGCCTCTTTGCCTGACATCATGGGAAAATCAAAAGAAATCAGCCAAGACCTCAGAAGAAAAAATGTGTAGACCTCCGCAAGTCTGATTCATCCTTGGGAGCAATTTCCAAATGCCTGAAGGTACCACGTTCATCTGTACAAACAATTGTACGCAAGTATAAACACCATGGGACCACGCAGCCGTCCTACCGCTCAGGAAGGAGACGCGTTCTGTCTCCTAGAGATGAACGTACTTTGGTGCGAAAAGTGCAAATCAATCCCAGAAAAATAGCAAAGGCCCGTGTAAAGATGCTGGGGGAAACAGGTACAGAAGTATCTATATCCACAGTAAAACTAGTCCTATATCGACATAACCTGAAAGGCCGTTCAGCAAGGAAGAAGCCACTGCTCCAAAACTGCCATAAAAAAGCAAAACTATGGTTTGCAACTGCACATGGGGACAAAGATCGTACTTTTTGGAGAAATGTCCTCTGGTCTGATGAAACAAAAATAGAACTGTTTTGCCATAATGACCATCGTTATGTTTGGAGGAAAAAGGGGGAGGCTTGCAAGCCGCAGCATCATGTTTTGGGGGTACTTTGCTGCAGGAAGGACTGGTGCACTTCACAAAATAGATGGCATCATGAGGTGGGAAAATTATGTGGATATATTGAAGCAACATCTCAAGACATCAGTCAGGAAGTTAAAGCTTGGTCGCAAATGGGTCTTCCAAATGGACAATGACCCCAAGCATACTTCCAAAGTTGTGGCAAAATGGCTTAAGGACAACAAAGTCAAGGTATTGGAGTGGCCATCACAAAGCCCTGACCTCAATCCTATAGAAAATGTGTGGGCAGAACTGAAAAAGCATGTGCGAGCAAGGAGGCCTACGAACCTGACTCAGTTACACCAGCTCTGTCAGGAGGAATGGGCCAAAATTCACCCAACTTATTGTGGGAAGCTTGTGGAAGGCTACCCAAAACTTTTGACCCAAGCTAAACAATTTAAAGGCAATGCTACCAAATACTAATTGAGTGTATGTAAATTTCTGATGAAAGAAATAAAAGCTGAAAMAAATAATWCTCTACTATTATTCTGACATTTCACATTCCTAAAATAAAGTAGTGATCCTAACTGACCTAAGACAGGGAATTTTTACTATGTCAGGAATTGTGAGTTTAAATGTATTTGGCTAAGGTGTATGTAAACTTCCGACTTCAGCTGTACTTCTCTGCCATGCTGAATAGGGAATAATGTCCGCTCTATTACAAAACATTTATCTGCAACGTTCAGAGCGTTGCTCCTCTAGAACATGACCCAGGACTGTGTTCAGTAGGGAGAAGATGTTTTGAGCTGAATGAAACTGGGAGGGAATACCTCCAATGAGAACACAGATTTATGTTGTCCATTTCAGTACGTTTTGCTACAGTTTGCCCAACTGAACACGAGCCAGAATTGCCATGAACCTTCTGTTCCTCTCTTCAGGCCCAGAGGATGTGGATAGAGTGACCCTACAGGGGTTGACCCTGAACCAGGCCCCCTGCCCTCCCCACCCCCAGACAGCAACCGACTACAGCCCTGCCACCCACCACCAAGCCCCCATCAAATGGGTCCGCCACATCATCCGCATCGTGAAGGAGCAGTTTGTCGACGCAGAGGATTGAGGTCCGGTGTGTCCCGATACGCTTTTATTAGTTTACTCTTTTAATTGTGAGCTCTTAGGAATGATTTTAGTTGGTTTCTCAGGTGTTTAAGTTCTGCTTGTTCCTTGGTTGGTTATTAATGAATTAGGATGACGTATTTGTAGCCTAGTGGGTCACGTGTTAACACTTCATGATTTTTGTGAATAATTTCAATAGATGTGTAGTCTAACTCTTAACTAAAAGAGAAATCATAGTTATCTTTTTTTTTTATATATACTTTTGTTTTAAAAGCAAATAACTGATATAGGCCCATGTATTTAACTGTCACTCTCCCTTTAAAATCAAATGTGTTAAAATAGAGAGGGCCCAGTGCAAGAATAAGATGGGTTTATTACACTGATATGTTTGGATTTATTCTCAAATGGATTCACCTGATTGGACTGATTCTGAGCCCATGGAGAGCAAGAGGTCAGGTCACCATGACTACAGCAGTCTGTAAGACACAACCCACTGGGCACAGATGTCAATTCAACGTCTATTCCACATTGGTTCAATGTAATTTCATTGAAATGGTGTGGAAACAACGTTGATTCAACCAGTGTGCCCAGTGAGAATGAAATTCAGCTTTTAAATTCCAGGATCTCTTTAACACGAATAAACCATACATTTTAACAACAACCCTCTACACTGATTCTTCATTCCCACAGTTTTTGTTTTAGTAGTAGTTCAGAAGAGAAAATGGTGGCATTAGATGTCCACCTGGTGGCAGTGTTGGTTAAATATTACATTCACCTCCGTTGCTCTGAATTCTTTCCATGCAGCTCTGGGTTTATATAGTGAGTTCATTCAGTTCACAGGCCCCGTTCAAATACTCAAAAAATGCATCCTTCCTTCCTACCTTTCTTGAAAGTAATTATAGATCTGAATTTGTGAAAACAAGAGGGCGCTAACCTTGCTCTGGGCCCGGTTTCCCTAAACCATCTTAAGGTTAAGTTCATCGTTAGAACCTTCGTAGGAGCATTGTTAAATCTCTGAGRTGGTCACCAAAACTCTTGTTATTAACGTTGCACTTGAAAACGCTCGTAATCTTAACGCCTGCCTCAGACCACTCATAAAACAGTTAAATGTATCGTTAGTCGGTATAGACCGAAGTTAGCTAATCGGCTCTGCCGACTTCAGACGTGTCTCAATATGCTTGTGGGGGTCGTAGAGCAAAACGAAGAACACCCATTGTGTTCGTGAGAGTCATCTTTCCACAGAGGGGTCATAGTAGTTTGTAGGCCAAACCGTTCAGACGCTACAGAGGGGATTTTCGGGATGTCCCCATGGCCTGACACACGGCTCTAGCTCTGCCACTTTTCACCGCAGATGTGGAAGTGCTATATCGGCGGATATGGTGGATTGAGACGCATCCAATGCACACATCCCTAGTTTAAAATGGGGATGTTTTTATTATGTTAATTAGACTAACGTGCGCAATGATGTGACAAATCTATGATTTCATTTTTTTTGCCTATTTATTGGGTAAGTATTAGAATAAACCGCCTCAATATTGCAGCCGTAATTGGTAATATCTCTCTAGGAGCTGATCCGTTGTCAATATTGTGAAATAACATTATAATGTTAAGGTAGATTTTAATGGAGAAAGCTGATCCGAGAGCAGGGCTCCCTTTCTTTCGATCCGATCAGGAACGATACATGCGCCAACGACGCACTTAGACCGCTCTCTCAGTGTGTTGTTTTGTGAAATGCATGATACATCTTCGGCCGTTGTAGGAAAGACGCATCGTTAAAACACTTCTAAGCCTAAATTCCATTCTGATCAGGGAAACCGGGTCCAAACCTATCCAATTTCTTTACCCCAAGGAAACAAGGAAGGAAGGAAGGAAGGATGCTTTTCTAAAGTAGAAGTACAAGGCCCACACATTCACTTGCCATTTAACATCACTTTCCCTAGTATCATTCACAAAGACAGTTGTTTTGATGAGCTAAGAATGAAATAATTTTTTGTAACCAATCTGATTCATGTAATCTAACATGATTTAGTGGTGTGCTTTGTGCTTCGATATTAGGTGTTAGATCGAGATGATGAAATGCTTTGGAATTCTCTGCTCCGTGCCTGTAGATGAYTTTTAAAACAAGGCTCCTCCGTCTTTTAAAGAGAAAATTATTTAAGATTGGATCAATCACCATCAAAGCAGAGAATTTAAATGTTGCTCCAAGGGCAGTGTCAGACAGTCAGTGTGATGTTGCACTGAAGGCCAGTTCTCACTGGTGATTGTCTTCATTCAAGAGAACAACATCCCTCTTGTCATGATTGTGAATGGGGATACTCAACATAGGCCATATCATCAACTGCTATATAAAGAGCATAATGTGTAAAAGGTTTTCAACCCCCAATGGGAACATAGCTTTTAAAGGAATTAAGCATGAAAAGGACATTTTCCCCTGGTAGGCTCAATCCAGGTCTGTGTAAGCACCCCCATAGACTAGATCTGGTTTGCTTGTTGTGGGTTGTATTAACAGCAGTGAATGCATTGTTGAGACACATGTCTATTGTCAGATGTCAGTTCCAATCATGTGGAGAATGATTAATACCCCGCTGTCCCAGTAGATATCTACCACTTCTTACATTTTGGAGGAGTTTCCAATGGTGGGTGGTTGATCAACCCTAGCCACAGATCTAGGATCAGTTTACACTTCCAAATCTTTTACTTGACCTTTATGACAGGTAAACACAAAACAGACCCCAGATCAGCTTCTAGTGACAACATACTCATACTCTCCTGTATCTGGATCAGACTCGGGCAGCTCCATATTTCTCCTCTGACTCAGCAGCCATTGCTTTGAGATCTCCATCCAGTGTCCAGTCATTTAGTCCGGTAATTGATCTGGTTATATCCACAGATCTAGGATTAGTTTACCCACCGCAAACCCAATCCATAACCATTAGGAGTGGAAAACTTCAAGCCAAAGATCAGTGACTAGGTAGGCGCAACATAACCAGCACCAGCTCCACATAATTTCCACTGTGTGACTCAGCAGCCACAGCCGTGTGATCTCCCTGGTGATTGATCTGGTATTAATAGCCACGTTTAGGCTGTAGCACAGAACAGGAAGAGGCTGTTGTTAGCTAGCTGCAACCAGAGCTGACCAGAACAGACCTACAGCAAACTGCTCCTTACTATACTCTTATAGCTTAGATACACTTAACACCTCTGACTACCGCCATTTTGTTCAATCTCTTTTCTGTTCACACAGCAAAGACCTTGAAGTCGTCAACCACTCAGCCTTGTTAAAATACTCCAAACCTGGAGGTGGCAGTAGTGTTTTTTGGCAATGCATGTCAATGTCTGTTGCTTAGTTTATGGTCTAGATTCCAATGTCGGTTAGCTAGCTAGCGAGATAGATAATGTTGCTATGTTGTAGAAAGCCCTTGTTGATACTAGCCAGATGGACACAGCTAGATAACTACCTAGCAAGATAATGAAACGACACAATTCACTCTCCATAATCCCATTTGAGTTGGCAAGAAAGGCATTTCACTGTGCATGTGACATTAACTTGAAACTACTGCCAGTGTGTGCCAGTCCATAGCCAAATGTTTATCTAGCTAACATTTAAAATGTTCGCTAGCTAAGGACATTGTACTAACACAGGCAGCTGTTTCAATGAAACTAATCCATTGTGATTTAATTATAATGTCAGTAGTTGGTTAGCTAGCTTGGAGGAAGTGTTTTGTGTTGTGTGCATTGCATCTGTGCACTTAGCTAGCTACCATCCCATAGCCTACATTGCATATCAAGTGTGACTGGCTCATGACATTTAACTGTGGATGTGTGGAGAAAATGCTGTATTCGTTTAAAAAAATATATATATATATATATATTTTGTTGTCACTCCTTTTGGCTTCCCCATGTGGGAGTTTGTGCTCTCTGATTGGCTCAAAGTTGTTGACCACTGATTTTACAAGTAGAATATCGTCGTTACCGGGTCGGCATGCAGCAGGGACCGCTTTTGTTCTAGCAAGAGAAAGAACGGCTCCCACTGTGTACCTATTGGCAGTGAGATTCTCTGGGTGTTTCGTGCTTTACAGGGGCAGGCTAGTGTTGAGATGTGCCACGTGGATTGATGATACTAGAACATTATGTTGAGGTCCTTATTGTGTTAATTGCTCTTAGCAGGGGTCTCTTAACCCATCAAAGGGCTAGTCTTCCTAGAGTCTTGTTCAGTGGGYTCTTCATTAGACCTTGTATAGTTTTTCTTGTTTAGTTGCCACATGAGACTAGTATATTCACTAGATACCACTGTCCAAGGCTGTTTTTACACAGGCAAACCAATTCTAATCTTTTTTCCCAAAAAAWTTGTATTTTGTTTTATAGAGCTGGTCTGATTGGTCAAAATACCAATTAGTGAAACAAGTATCAGAATTGAGCTGCCTAAGAACCATGGTGATTTGGTTTTAATTCAATGTGACTTGACCTAGTGGGATGCCATCATCCATTCCAGGGTTTGGGGTGACAGTGCACTGACTGACTCGAGTCTTCCATGTCTCCTTTGTCTGTGGAAATAGCTGGCAAAGGTCTCCATGCACATTGCTGACCGGATGACCAAACAGACGTTAGATGTTTCCTAACGTCCACGTGGGACAATGAAATGGTGCAATGCGACAGGACAGACACTGGCCATGAGGGCTTCCAAGTGGGCCAGCCCTGTTCATTTACAAACCCCTTCYATTTTTCAGGTTTCAAAGCTAATTGCTGTGGTCATTGCGTAAGTAATGTGTTTGTTAAATTGTGTTTTTTTATATATATATATATTTTGATTAATTAAAAGGCCACCACCAACATCTGGTGAACATGGCCATGTTTTGCTGAGTCACTTCTATTTAAATTCTTCTGTGTTTTTGAGGGTTGCCACACTATGAAACAACAGTAAATTTCAAAATGGGGTTAGATATATGGAGTTAGATATAGCCTTGATTTTAGCAATTCTCTTACAATCAACTTTAGAAGTTTCTTTTTTTTTTTTTCAAGGTTTGCCATTCAATAGGTGCCTCACATCGCAACGTGTCTGCCTTACCCTGCTAATGCTGTGCAAAACCAATCCCCTCTTTGTTTTCACCTCAGTCCCCCAGCCTGCAGTACCACCCCATGCCCGGAAGGGGCCAGTGTAGCTGTGTCAGTCGATCAGTGGTGGTGATGCCCTCTGGCCTGTTGGGATGCAGGGCTCATAGCTGGTAGCCTGGCTGACTGCTGTGTCTGTGCTGTGCACTGGCCTGTGACGCCTCCCTGTCTTTGTCTGCAGCCGTGTGGTGTCTGGGTCAAGGTGCTGCTAAAACAAAGCCCTTGAACAGTCGATCTCAGACAGATGGAGAGAGAGAGATGGCGTGAAAGAGGGAGGAGAGGAGGATGCTCTAGGAAGCACCTAGGATAAGACAGTTACTTGCACATGCARTCTGAGCCTTTGGATTAATTTCATATTCATTTAATGCTGTTACGTATMGGTACTTTTAGCCCAAGCAGCAGGACTGTGAATCTATGGGGATTGTATAATGATGAATGTCTGATGTTTCTGTCTGTTTTAGCAGAATTTTAATCACATATGAGACTGACTAGTATGAAGCTGATAATCCAGGGTGGATATTTAACYAATGTAGTGCAACCTATTGTTCCCATCCTATTGGACTTTTCCTAATGTGGCTATGGTATCTCTACAATATCTCCACTCCAGTGGAGGCTGGTGGGAGGAGCTATAGGAAAATGGGCTCATTGTAAWTGCTGGAATGGAATGGTATCAAATACCTCAACATATGGAAACCACGTGTTTGACTCCGTTCCAGCCATTACAATGAGCCTCTCCTCCTATAGCTCCTCCCACCAACCACCTCTGCTCCACTCCTACCCTGTTATCTGCTGTGTTAGCCGTACAGCTCCCTCCTCCGAGTCTCATGGTCTTTAAACCTTTGATCYCAATGCAGAACCCTGCATCCTCATTCTGTGCATTACTCTGAGCGGTGATAAGCATGCTGGCCGGCCCACCTGACTCCCACGCCCTCTCTACATCACAACACCAGGAATATGCCTTTTACATGAATTACGCTAGTCTTTATCACAGGCACTGATAGACCCTCACCAAGGTTTCTCAGGCCCTTTTWAAAAAAAATATTCAGTGGATAAAGAAACTTCCTCCGGTTCTCTTAACCCCCTAGCTCCCTCGTTTCTACTTGTCTTTTCTTCTCTTGTTCAGGAGTTGGTTTGGTCATCCACTGGCCTTGGGTTGGCCCGGGGTCGTGTTCGTTAGGGCACGCAACAGAAAGTGTTCTAAAACATGAACATGAGCATTTCTTATTGGGCAAGTCCAGGCTGTCCCTCCGTGTTTCAGTCTGTTTACTTCCGTTTGGTGCCTCATGAACACGGCCCAGTTCTTGTGGTCAGTGGAAACAATGTGTGAGTAGCTAACTCCTGTACAGCTGCTTACAAATRTATTAGGCCGAACTTCTCCATAGAGATTAAACAGCACACAACACTGGTATGTTACATGTCATAGCCCAGTGACATGTCTGTGGCCACGAGTCTTTGTTAATCATCAGGTCAACACTGGGCCACTGGCAGGCGGAGGCTCGGCTGTTTGCTGTTTCCTCAATCACTACTGATGGACTGAGTCAGTCGGGGCCCAGAGTGTTTCCTGCTTAGGTCATGTGGTCTGACCTAAGCATTTGATATATTCCACTGTAATCAGGGCTAGGAATTTTACCTAGCCTGGTTATGTGACCTGTGCCCGTATTGATCGCTGATCTAAGATCAGTTCTGCCCCCTCTCATTAATAAGGATTAGACCTGAAGTGATGAAGGAAACGGACACGTACAGGGAGGTCACGAATAAATCAAACCGCACAACACTCAGATTTCTGGACGTTATTTTTGGTGTTTAGGATTCTGTGTTCTCTATATACTGATGACTATTTTTCCACGTTACTTTTGATCAGCACTCCTACTCTGACACACTGACCAGGAAAAATGACTTGCCCTACGTATAGTACAATAACGGGTCAACTATGGAAGTAAAGTCACCTAGTCTATTGAACACCAGTGCTCCAGCATACAATGACAAATGTTAATGTATCTTCCATGTTAATGTATCTTCCATGTTAATGTATCTTCTATCTAGGCCTTGGGCAGGTGCCAGTAGTAGTGGCAAATTTTGGAAGCAAAGGTGACAGTTGGCACAAGGCAGGCAGAATGGTACCTCTGTGCCGGTAGCGTTGTGATTTGGAACACACAGACTGCACGAGCCTGGCATGCACGCAGGTGTGTGTCTGACACTGTGGGCTCTGTTTGTTTGCAATTTAGTCATGTAAAAACTGCCGCACTACTTTTTTCCAGCCCTAACGCCAGGTTCAGCAATTTACCTGTCTTATATCAGCTCGCTTGCACTCAGATGAGCAGGGTGGAAATATTTGAGGTGTCRTTTTAAAAACATGATCCAAAGTGCTCATTTCAGGCAGCGCTGATAGGGATATTTAAGACCAACCAAAAGCTGGTTTTAGTGGTAACGCAGTTGGTTATTGAGTTCCACAGTCAATGTGTCATAATGCCCATAAAACCTAGRGGTCAAACAGGGAAATGGTTCCAATTTGTTTTTCCACCATTCATTTTTCCCATAAGGGATTTTAGAAACACTTCAAATAAGGGCTGTGTTTCGTGTAGGCTGACCCTGGCGGGACCTTTTGTAAATCTCTCTCGGACAAGGTGACTTTTATCAATATATTCAGCAAATTTTATTACAAGCAAACTTATTAGAATGATCCTAGTTTTAGAGTGACAATGTCCTTGGCACGCTTGCAATGCAACTTCTGGAGATGTGTGAATGCGATCTGATCTGTAAGATGGTTCTGATATTTGTTCATCAAARATAAGCCTATTTGGGAGCCGTATAACGGTGAGTGGACATTCTCTCTTTCTCTTTATATTAGATCTTTGTCCAGCTACTGTGAAAAGTTTGGATGTGTGTAAAACCCTCCATAGTCTGCATTGTTTTAATATTATATGCCCACGGGGAGAAATGATGGTGCCTGTAAGTGGGACAGCCTATATTTAAAACAAGTTTTTGCTTAGTTTTGTTTAGAATTATTTGTTCTCTTTTAATGCTTTATCAATTTAATCCTGATTATTGACAGTGTTTGGCATGCCCATGCTCAGCCTTAATGCAATTTACGCTAGACCAAGCCTTTATATCAGTGTGAATGCTATTGAGGCTATGCAATTACTTAGAAAAATTGGACTGCAAATGGGTTCAAGTGAACGTATTTAGCAAAGATAGGTCTACATTTTGTTATTTGGTTTCTGTAAGCCATTTGGTTTCTGTAAGCCATTTAACCTCCCGGGTGGCGCAGTGGTCTAGGGCACTGCATCGCAGTGCTAGCTGCGCCACCAGAGTCTCTTGGTTCGCGCCCAGGCTCTGTCGCAGCCGGCCGCAACCGGGAGATCCGTGGGGCGACGCACAATTGGCATAGCGTCGTCCGGGTTAGGGAGGGTTTGGCCGGTAGGGATATCCTTGTCTCAGTATGTTAAAAAAAATTAAATTTAAATTTAAAAAAATTAAAAAAATGTAATAAAATGTATGCACTCTACTGTAAGTCGCTCTGGATAAGAGCATCTGCTAAATGACTAAAATGTAAATGTAAATTTAACAAGCTATAACAGACTAACATTGGATTTGGAGTTGATTCCAAGTCGATACATAAGACCCTAAATACACAACTTGAAGCAACCACATATTTCGCCATGGAACACATTCTGATTGACCAGTGAGGGGCCAAGCCTGGACACACCCACAACTTGTTTATTCATCAAACCCACCTTTTTCGAGCCAACGCCAGCCAAGTGCACCGATAATTGTGATAGTGAAAATAGCAAAAYAATATTTCTGACACACTCTGAACCTATAGTGCTACCGCCTGCGCTTAGATTTATTATTGCGATAGGTTTGTTAAAATAGTGCCGTGTGTTTGGCAGGTAGCCTAGCGGCTAAGAGCGTTGTGCCAGTAACCAAAAGGTTGCTGGTTCGAATCCCTACGCCGGCTAGGTGAAAAATCTGTCGGCGTGCTGTTGAGCAAGGCACTTAACCCTAATTGCTCCTGTAAATCACTCTGGATACAAGCGTCTGCTAAATGAACAAAATGTAAAGTGTGTGTATATCCAGGACGAGCAAGGCCGCTGGTGGTTGAGGGCTCGTAGGAGTGGGTGACCTCGTTCGCTCGATCTGCGACAAAGGAAAGGCAGGAGACGCAGGGAAGAGCTCAAATCACTGGTGTCTGTCCCAGTTTCTCTTTCCCTCTGGTACACTTACACACACTGGCTCTCTCTCTCTCACCCACACACACACACACACACACTACCCCACCCCAGTCAGACACTTCAAGAGATTGGCATATTTCCCTCCATTACTGTACCACCTCTGAAAAGAATGGACCATCGCCCCACTGCCCAGCATGAAAGCTATACCCTGTGTTTATTTATGACTTCCATTTCATCTTGAAGCAGCCATTCAGCCCTCTAGAGTACCTTTGTACARAACTGGTTGCCACACAATAACTGCATTGAGACATAAAACGGAGCCATGACAGACCTAAATTGGTTAGAGTCCTTGTGCGTAGCAGCGTGTAAATCTGAGTCGGGATCGCAGGGCCTCTTCTTCCACTGAAATGTACTGTATTTGCCTTTTGCCAGGCAGGAGCTTTGGTGTGTGTGTGTGTGTGTGAGAGAAAAGGACAAGCGTTATCAATGGAGGCCAGAGGGGAGGCTGGTTGGAGGGAAGGATGTTCACTGACTGGGAAGGGATGTATACAGTATATGTAGCTCTTTCTCTGTGTACGTTTTTCTCTGTCTCCTTTCACTGTCTGCCTGACCAACTGACCCCCACCCCTCCCTCTTTCTCTCCCTCTCTACTGTATCATCAGGTCCTGGCAKCACCAGTGAAACTCCCACACTCCTCTCCTTCTGGCCTCCGTTACTGGGACGTTTTATCTACACACACACACAGTGTGTATGTGCTGGTGGCAGTGTACATGAGTTAGTGTTCAGTCTGACACTACTTCACACCATCTGCTGGTAAGGATATCTGAGGAACATTCTAGCCCTTTCTCTCCGCCCTTACATAACTGCTTCCATCTTAATTCTGAGATATCAAGTCACTAGCGAGATTAAGCATGGGATACTTGGGTATTCGGAAACACACCGGATGCTTTTCTCTCCCGATGCCCTTTGAGACCCCACGTATCAATTACAGACCTGGGTTCAAATACTATTCAAAATAATTTCAAATACTTTATTTCTGCTCGTTTGAGCTTGCCTGGTTTAATGGACCAGTAGATTCTTCCCAGAACAGTCCAGGCCAGAACAAACGCTTAAAGTATTTGAAAGATTTTGAATAGTATTTTAACCCAGGTCTCATGTGTTGCTGTGAGGAATGTGGTCAGTGTGACTGTTTAACGTAGGTTCACCTGAGAGGTTTGGCCTTCACACCTCCTCATCAGCCGAGAGGTCAGCGGGGCCACTGGTAACTGATCTCCGTGGGCATGGGCTACGGCTATCTCACCGACTCGTGCTCTGGCTCTCTTTTTCTGACACTAACACACTCGCTCTCTTCTGAATGTGTCTCTCGATATAGATACAGTGCCTTCGGAAAGTATTCAGACCCCTTGACTTTTTCCAAATGTTCTTACATTACAGCCTTATTCTAAAATGTATTAAATAAAACAATATCCTCAGCAATCTACACACAATACCCCATAATGACAAACACAAAAACAGGTTTTTAGACATGTTTGCAAATGTATTAAAAACAAAAAACAGAAACCTTACTTACATAAGTATTCAGACCATTTGCTATGAGACTCAAAATTGAGCTCAGGTGCATCCTGTTTCCATTGATCATCCTTGAGCTGTTTCTAAAACTTGATTGGAGTCCACCTGTGGTAAATTCAATTGATCGGACATGATTTGGAAAGGCACACATACCTGTCTATATAAGGTCCCACAGTTGACAGTGTATGTCAGAGCAAAACCCAAGCCGTGAGGTCGAAGGAATTGTCCGTAGAGCTCCGAGACAGGATTGTGTCGAGGCACAGATCTGGGGAAGGGTAACAAAACATTTCTTCAGTATTGAAGGTCCCCAAGAACACAGGCTGTAATCGCTGCCAAAGGTGCTTCAACAAAGTACTGAGTAAAGGGTCTGAGTTCTTATGTAAATGTGATATTTTTTGTTTTAACATTATTGGGTATTGTGTGTAGATTGATGAGGGGGGAAAAAACTATTGAATCAATTTTAGAATAAGGCTGTAACCTTATATAATGTGGAAAAAGTCAAGTGGTCTGAATACTTTCCGAAGGCACTGTATATGGCTGGACAGACCAGGCCAGGGGGGGACTCTTTGCGTTTCCTGCTTCCTGGAAACAGTAAAGCAGTCTTGAGTTTCCCCTCCCTTCCACCTCCTTCCCTCCCGCTTCCAGTCAGGTGGAAAATAGACAAGTGTCTCCCCATTTAAAAAAAAAAATAATAAAGAATAATAATAAAATAATAATGTTCCACAAACAGTGCCTTTGGTTCATCTCTTACTTCAAAGAGAGGTTCCTACTACAGTATGTCTCACGATTCACTTATCCTGGCTCGTTAGCTTTTTCCCCCCTGCTTTGACGGAATACCCAAACCAATCCGATGCAGCGAGAAGATTGTCTGTCATCGTGACTTAAGTTCTCTCTTACATCATGCCCTGCGATACATCATTAAGAGCTCGGCCACGATAAATCTTCACTCAACGTTGAACTAGAAGAACGCGAATACCAAGAAGGAGATCCCATCATCCAGATTGGTTTCAATGGAGGGAATCAGGAAAACTCTAGCCTGGTACCAGATCTGTTTGTGCTCTTGCGTGACACTGATCATAGGAGTTGACAAGACTGTGCAGCAGATCTGGGACCAATTTAACGTTTTTGCTGGAGCTCTCAGGATTTGGATTTGAAAGCTCCCCCTTTTGTTTTGGTAGTGCACAATTGGCCCAGCGTCGTCCAGGTTTGGCCGGTGTAGGCCGTCATTGTAAATAAGAATGTGTTCTTAACTGACTTGCCTAGTTAAATAAGATTGTTTTAAATGTTTTTATTTGACATTTATTGGCTGGGTCGTTTTGGATTCTCGGAGTAAGGAGAAGGAAGAAGCTGTGAAGGCACTTTCTGGAACTAACCGTCAATCATCTGACATTGGATTGCCCTTCAGAAGAACATCTACACTTTGATGACCACATCTCTCTTCGACATGTGACCACTTCTGTCAGCACGGTCTAAGAACCTGGATGGTCTTACCCCTGGAAACTGTGACTACTGTTCTGTCAGCACGGCGTAAGAACCTGGATGGTGTTACCCCAGGAAACTGTGACTACTGTTCTGTCAGCACGGNTGCCTTTCTTGGCTGTGGGGTTTAATGTATTGGCTGTAGTAGTAGTTGGCTAACTCCCTTAAGATGGCTTTGTTGAGATCCGTCAAGCCTATTATGCTGGCCAACGATGTTCTTGTGGAATTGCATTCTCTTCTCTTTGTTTTCTGCTCCAAGGTATCCGTGTGTGTGTGTGTGTGTGAGAGAAAAGGACAAGCGTTTGGATGCCTTTGGATGCCTTTCTTGGCTGTGGGGTTTAATGTATTGGCTGTAGTAGTAGTTGGCTAACTCCCTTAAGATGGCTTTGTTGAGATCCGTCAAGCCTATTATGCTGGCCAACGATGTTCTTGTGGAATTGCATTCTCTTCTCTTTGTTTTCTGCTCCAAGGTATCCCTCGTATCACATCCATCCCAWGGTTATAAACAATAGGGCCACGGTGTGTGTGTTCATACTTTCCGAATGCACTGTAGATAGTATGTTATGGCCTTATTGTAAAATGTATTAAATCGTTTTTTTTCTCAATCTACACACAATACCCCATAATGACAAAGCAAAAACWGGTTTTTAGAACTATTTGCAAATGTATATAAAATACATTTTAAAATGAAATTATATTTTCATAAGTATTCAGACACTTTACTCAGTACTTTGTTGAAGCACCTTTTGGCAGCGATTACAGCCTCAAGTTTTCTTGGGTATGGCGCTACAAACTTGGCACACCTGTATTTGGGGAGTTTCTCCCATTCTTCTCTGCAGATCCTCTCAAGCTCTGTCAGGTTGGATGGAGACTGTTGCTGCATAGCTATTTTCAGGTCTTTCCAGAGATGTTCGATCGGGTTCAAGTCCGGGCTCTAGATGGGCCACTCAAGGATATTCAGAGGCTTGTCCCGAAGCCACTCCTGTGTTATCTTGGCTGTGTGCTTAGGGTCGTTGTCCTGTTGGAAGGTGAACCTTCGTCCCAGTCTGAGGTCCTGAGCACTCTGGAGCAGGTTTTCATCAAGGATCTCTCTGTAATTGTTTCCGTTCAGCTTTGCCTTGATACTGACTAGTCTCCCAGTCCCTGCCGCTGAAAAACATCCCCACAGCATGATGCTGCCACCACCATGCTTCACCGTAGGGATGTTGGCAGGTTTCCTCCAAATGTGACGCTTGGCATTCAGGCCAAAGAGTTCAACCTTGGTTTTATCAAACCAGAGAATCTTGTTTCTCATGGTCTGAGAGTCCTTTAGGTGCCTTTTGGCAAACTCCAAGCAGGCTGTATTGTGACTTTTTTACTGGGGAGTGGCTTCCGTCTCGACACTCTACCGTAAGGGCTGATTTGGTGGTGCTGCAGAGATGGTTGTCCTTCTGGAAGGTTCTCTCATCTCCACAGAGGAACTCTGGAGCTCTGTCAGAGTGACCATCGGGTTCTTGGTCACCTCCCTGACCAAGGCCCTTCTCCCCGGATTGCTCAGTTTGACTGGGCGGCCAGCTCTAGGAAGAGTCTTCCATTTAAGAATGATGGAGGCCACTGTGTTCTTGGGGACCTTCAATGCTGCAGTAATGTTTTGTCTCCGAGCTCTACGGACAATTRCTTCAACGTCATGGCTTGGTTTTTGCTCTGACATGCACTGTTAACTGTGGGACCTTTTTATATAGACAGGTGTGTGCCTTTCCAGATCATGTCCAATCAATTGAATTTACCACAGGTGGACTCCAATCAAGTTGTAGAAACATCTCAAGGATGTTCAATGGAAACCGGATGCACCTGAGCTCAATTTCGAGTCTCATGGTAAAGGGTCTGAATACTTATGTAAATAAGGTTTCTGTTTTTATTTTGAATACATTTGCAAATATTTCTAAAAACCTGTTTTCGCTTTGTCATTATGGGGCCTTGTGTGTGTGTGTGTGTGTGTGTGTGTGTGTGTGTGTGTATATTGAAAACCATGTTTTATTTAATCAATTGTAAAATAAAGCTAACAAAAATGTGGAAGAAGTCAAGGTGTCTAATTACTTTCCGAATGCACTGTATGTATGGCCTGCATAACAGTGATCAATCTGGACAACTATACTGAGGAAAGAACAACATCAAGCCAAGACAGTCCTAGTCTAGTGTGTTTTTGTGTGTGTACGTCTGGCAGAGTGCTTATGATTGGGCAGGTAGCTGCGGCAGGTAGCCTAGACGTTAGAGCGTTGGGCCAACAAGGCACTTAACCCTAATTTGCTCCAGATCCGCCGTACGACTATGGCTGACCCTGTAAGACAACACATTTAACTGCACGTATCCGGTATATGTAAAAAATAAAAATAAAATATATATATATATATTTTGTAAGTGCGTGTCTGTAAATGTTCCAAGGGAAAAAGTCCGTCGACTTTGATGTCCGTGATGGACTGACTTGGCTCATCTACTCCCGTATGCCAACCATGGCCTCCTGTATATTCCACGTCTGTATGTCAGTTACTCTGTGTGTGGGATGTTTTGTATGTCTCTCTTTGTGTATGTGCGTGCAGCACTGCAGGAACGGAGGTGTTTAATATGGCGGCCACACCGCTGCTGGAGCTCTCTGTGTGAGAGCGGGAGAGAGATGGAGAGAGCAACAGCTCGTTTGAAGTCTGCGACTGAGCCTCGCATAAAACGGCAGTTCTTCAGCCGTCTCAGCCCGTTCCCTCACACACACACACTCACCCCAATCCCTCCTCTCWCACTTTGCATCCCACCTAGTTTTGATCCCCTTCATAGTTCATACCACAGATGACAGAGTCACTGATAACCAACATCAAACACTCCCAGATGGCGGCCATTTTGTTTGCTCCCCCATATCACCTTTCGGTCTCACTCCCAAACCTCGTTCGCACTGGGACAGAGACTCTGACTCATGTCTTTGTTACATATATGTTTATAGTGACTACTAAGTCCATGCGTCTTATGTATGGGCTCCTATATGTCGATCTTTCAGGACTTATATCTATCTAATTAGTCATTCAACTAGACATCTGGATTTACACAGGCCTAGTTTAAACGTCTACTTACTCACACCAACTGTCATTGGATGTAGCTAACTGCACGTTGGGGTCCATAAGGACTATGATGTTAGTAGAATAGTCAGAGATGCTGATGAGAGGCATGTCTCTTATGGAGGTGAGGAATTATATGTTCATATGGCTTCGCTCCCTGACACTAGTCCTGTATGGTGGGTTCGGGCTGGGTACAGTACACACCCTCTCTCTCTTCTCCTGGAGGCCTATGTGACAGGTTTCCACTCCGCCCTTGCATGGGGTGGTGTGTGTGTAGTCTGGGTCGTGAGGGTAGAGGATGAGTCATCCTCTGAGCTCTCCCCTCATTATTCCCCCTCACGTCCCCCACACACACACCSCACCGTGCCCCAGACACCTTCAAACAARGCTTACCAAARAAACATGCACAGTGTTACATGTCAATCATTCTATCCCCTTCACATGTATACAGAGAGAGACAGAGCAGTTATCCATCTCAAGCTGAGTAGCAGGAAGACACACCTGAGTCTGCTGAAAATGGTAATACAACAAACCTTTCATTCCAAACTTCCATGCATAGCTAACATTGGCATTAATGCATGACTTGCGTCAAAGTCAGGATGTTGGCCCATAGGCCTTTATGTACAGTACGTAGCTGGTACAATAAGACGTGCAAGCTTTTTACCTGTTGGCAGGTAGAACGGGTCGGGTGATATCTGCAAGCATGAATAATTGCTCCCAGATACAACACACAGAAACCTCACAGATTCCCTGGGGTTTCATTCCCCCTTGAGCCTCGCTGAYGTTTTCAAAGCCAAATGTGTTGATTAATGAAGTCCGATTTGACTGGGAATTGGATTCAAACGCTGAGAGGATCCAACTCATTGAGCTCCCACAGGCAACTGGATTCTAATAGTACTGCATCGCTTCCTTTCCTTATCTCCTTTTCTTGTCTCCTTTCCTTGTCTCATTTCTTTCACGACCCTAGTAACTGTCCTTTCACTGCCTACTCTTGGCCTACTTTTTTTATTGTTTAATATTTATTTTGGTACTTTTGTKTTTTTCTCCCCAATTTCGTGATATCCAATTGGTAGTTAGTCTTGTCTCATCGCTGCAACTCCCGTACGGACTRGGGAGAGGCGAAGGTCGAGAGCCATGCGTCCTCCGAAACACAACCCTGCCAAGCCTCACTGCTTCTTGACAAACTGATTGCTTATCCCGGAAGCCAGCCACACCAATGTGTCGGAGGAAACACCGTACACCTGGCGACCGTGTCAACTTGCATGCGCCCGGCCCGCCACAGGACTCTCTAGAGCGCGATGGGACATGGAGTTCACGGCCTGTCAAACTCTCCCCTAACCCGGACGACGCTGGGCCAATTGTGCGCCGCCTCATGGGTCTCCCAGTCATGGCTGGCTGCGACACAGCCTGGGATTGAACCTAGATCTGTGATGCAGTGCCTTAGACCTCTGCGCCACTCAGAAGGCCCCTCTAGGCCTACTTCTAATCATCACAAGAAGGAGCCCTAGAGGTCGTGGGTCAAGTTGACTAATAAACTTGCTATCCTGTCGAATTCCATTCTCCTTAGGTATGTTTTGCACTTTATTTAGATGGAACAAGGGGGAGAGACAGTGAGAAGGGAGGACATGGGGATTGAACCCGGGTCTCCAGTGGGAAACAACATATGTGGTTAGAGCCGTGAGCGTTACTGCAAGACAACAGGCTCTCCACCTGTCTTTTATAGTTGATACTTATCAACCGTAGAGACACTTATTGCAATAAGTGGCGCTTGTGTACTACAACTCTCGGCACACACTCGTTCTGAAGAACATCATCGTACGTGTCAGTGTTACCAGATGACGTCAATCCTTCTCCAGTATATTGCAATAAACCAACAATATGCTCTGCGTCCCAGATGGCACTCTATTCCCTATGTACACTACTTTAGGCCAGAYCCCTTTTGGGGTGCACCCTATAAATTCCAGAAGACTGATTTGTCCAGCAACGGTCCAGAACCGCTCAGCTGCCCGTCACCATGGGATTGTCCAATGTGGATGGAGCTGGAGCGTGGGCAGGACCGGTAACCAATAGGAACCCGTTGAGGGCAGCATGCGTGGGACGAGGGTCTAGTTAGTTGGTTAGCAAGGAAGGATTTGGAAGTACCTTCCAACTGGGAGAAATTAAACTGTCAAGACTGCAGTTTGATTGGGTAATGGATCTGGTATGTTTCTCCTCTTTGATCTAGTGCTGATCTAGGATCAGGTCCTCCCTGCCCATACAATCTTACTCAATATGATCTGAGAGGGAAAACTGATCCTAGATTAGAAGATTCAGCAGCATTTGGGTAAGGTATTTGGTATGGTTCTCCTCTCTCTCTCCAGGACGCCATAACAGAAGTTTCTCTGATGTGGTTCAGGACTCCAGGGGAGGGTTGTCTCCGTGGTGGTTTTTAGAAAGAACAGTCAAAATGGTGAGGGCGGAGGGGAGACAGTTACCCAGAGACAACCGGATTGGCTAGGCTTGGTCTCACCGCAGCCATAGCAGTCTGGTGAGCTGGTTTTGCCTGGAGATAGAGGGAGGAGGAGGGGTGGTTTAAGAGTTCTTGGCTAGAGTTGATCTGGTGTTACTGGGTGTTTGAATGGTTCTTTTTGTTCCGTTTCTACCATGACTCACTCTCTTCTAACTGCTGCCCTGAGGGGAGAGGGTACTGATGTGGTCAAATCATTAGGAGACTGCATGTTCTCCTGCTACGGTAGGCATTGGCCTACTTTCTGACCAATCAATAGCCTAACTCAGTCCCTAGGATGATGACGTGAGAGTAGATTTCACCAAACAGCTTTCCCCTTCCGTTCTGTCAGTACTGCCTGGACCCTGTCGATTGACTTATCTCAGCGTGAGTTGTAGTCGATATGCACATACTGTAGCTAATCACTTTATACTCTGCAATTCTCKGAGTATTTTCTCAAACACCATTGCGTAACGTAGGTCCTGAATTATACTTATTCAGAACACCACATGGCACTTATCTACTGATGTTGTCTGCCTGATCTTATCCGTAAGCAGAAATGAAAGGTATTCAACTGTCATCGGACAAGCTAATGAATAATCAATGAACCGAATGCCCTCTCCACCTGCCGGCCCCCTCCTCCCCTCCCTCACCCCATCCATTATCAGACCACCAGCGGCCATGTTGTTTCCACTGGTGGGTCGTATATTTAGTCCCGTCYAGGACCTTCGAGTGCTCTCCTCGTGTCTCCTGAGGGAGAAAGCCACAGGTGTTTTCTTAGCCTCTCCTCGAGTCTCACCTCACCCCTCTGTCAGCTTATTTAMCCCCCCCATACCTCTCTCTCTCTCTGGTCTCTCTCTCATTGTCATCGGAGTGCGATACCTCCTCCTTGAGGCCTCGGTCCTTGGGGCCACTCGAAGCCCTCCACGTGTCCTTCCAGCTCCGGCAGCATTTCAAAACCATCTGACCCCGGTGTGCTAACTGGGCTATTTTGAGAAGCAGGGATGGCAAAACCGTCTGTCTGCTCTCCYCATGCAATGCAGTGGCCATCTGAAAAAACAGGACTGTTGAGTAGGGGGGGGTGTGTGTGTGTGTGCCAATGATTGGAGAGGAGATGGGTGTTTGGAGATTGCGACCCAGTTAAGTCTTGGGGTGAAGCTGTGTGTTTCGTTGAGTAATGGGGCCTAGTGTTGGAACTGGAGATCTCCTACTGTTGCAAAACAGTGATGTCCACAATGATGTACCTTTCACAGTTGTCTGGGCAATGGAGCAATAGCCTATGTCTTGTCACTTTCACCATCATTGACATTAAATATGACACAATGCCCGAATCCCTCAATCGTAGCCGCACAGTGAAACAGGTCCTTTCCTTTTCGTCATGATCATAACTACTAACTATAATAACTATAACTACCTTTTACACGTATAGCCTACGTAAGATGTAGTTGAGGGTGTATCACTTTAAATAGCACCGTGACAAGTCCTAGATCATCACCACGATAACTTCACTTCTCAGCTTCTTTAGCGCCGAGCAGTCGGCACGAACCTCACAAGAGCCAACCACATGCATTACCCTTTTCCTGTCTGATTTACAGTCTGCTTTCCTACCAGGTAGACAGAAATCCCCTGAAGTGGAGTACACACTGAGTATGCGTCCCAAATGGCACTCCATTCCCTACATAGTGCACTACTTTTAGTGTAGTAGTGCACTTTATAGGAAATGGGGTGCCATTTGGGACGTACCCTGAGGCCRCCTCGCTCTAATGTTCTTGATCAACTGGTTCAGCAGTGGAACATGCCAGCTATTAACAGAACAGAATCTCATGTAATATTTATGTGTGATTTGAAAATATCACAATGTTTACTTTGAGGTGGGCTAGATTGATAGTAGGCTGTGGTTTTGTGCGAATAATGTAATAATGACTGGTTTTCTTATCCTTAATTGGGTTTAGATTACTTTTTAAAAATATATATTTTCATATACTGTATAACTAACATCTTCATTTAATCACAACGCAGAACATTTCAAACTTGTGTATTTGAGGTTTAAAAAGGCTTCTGAAGTTTAATTTCCACTTTGAAATGTTTCTTTTTCCTTATGAAAAATCTATCAACCCCTACAAAAATGTCAATTTAATTATAATCCACATAATAATTCACATTTTCCTGTTTCTCCAGGATTATTTTCCTGCTGTAGCAAACTGCCGACCCCTCCCACACTCTACACCCTCAGTTTGAGAGACTTCCCTCTGGCCGGCGCTTCAGAATGCCCATAACCAAGAAGAACGTGTTCAGACATTCCTTCGTTCCTTGTGCTTATGGACTACTAAATACAAAGTAAATTGTATCACTTCTCTATCCAGTGCAGTTTGGGACAGCGGTCAGTTGTGAGTGAACATATCAATGTCCGCTATGTTTTTAGTGTATGAAATGTGATGGACTGACTGGTTTAAATGTGTATGATGTGAAAATGTATGTGATCCTTTTAATGGAAGGTGATGCCAAAGAACAACAACATCCATCCTGGATGAACAAAGTGTTATTCTAAATTTAAGATCCTACATCTGTAGGCCAATCTACGTTCTACAGTGCATATCTAACCAAAACATCTGTAGGCCAATCTACATTCTACAGTGCATATCTAACCAAAACATCTGTAGGCCAATCTACATTCTACAGTGCCTATCTAACCAAAACCATCTGTAGGCCAATCTACATTCTACAGTGCCTATCTAACCAAAACCATCTGTAGGCCAATCTACATTCTACAGTGCATAGCTAACCAAAACATCTGTAGGCCAATCTACATTCTACAGTGCATAMCTAACCAAAACGTAGCATTGAGTTGAGCTGGATACACATCATATGACCATTGAATGATTGCTGTGAATCACTTCAACCCTCCGAAAACACACACACACACACGCTAATGTGGCTGGGACGTCACACACACTGGTCTGAACATGCAGGAGAATAGACAGCTAGTGTAGTACCTCTGAGAATAGGATRTGTGATGTGTCCCCTGTCTGTTGCGCATGTGGAGCTGCCAGCATTGTTCGCTGGACGCTGACAGCTGTGTGTACTTATCAAGAATAAACACAGCTCATCTTGGACACATTCGCATGGGAAGAAGAGGAGAAGGCAGACGGGAGTGACTCAAGCCTGTTGTTCACCTACAACACTCTGCTCCATTGACATTAACATGTATCTCAAAGGAGGGGGGGGGGGGTTAGAATACATGTCGGTTTTAGCCTCCCGATTATCTGCTTTATCTTCCAGCTCTCTGGGGGCTGGCTTGCTCTGTGTCTGGCAGTAGTGCTAGGGGAAGTACAGATGAGGAGTGTCTGCATAGTTGACAATCCTGGGCTGGTCCCACTGGGCTGTGTGAGTGAGTGGGCCTTCTGATGCAGCTCCAGGGTGGGGCTCGTGGACTGTCTGAATGGTCCTCCAGGGTGGGGCTCGTGGACTGTCTGAATGCGTCGGGCCTGTGACAAGGTCCTCAGGGTGGGGCTCGTGGACTGTCTGAATGGTCCTCCAGGGTGGGGCTCGTGGACTGTCTGAATGGTCCTCCAGGGTGGGGCTCGTGGACTGTCTGAATGGTCCTCCAGGGTGGGGCTCGTGGACTGTCTGAATGGTCCTCCAGGGTGGGGCTCGTGGACTGTCTGAATGTCCTCCAGGGTTGGGGCTTCGTGGACTGTCTGAATGGTCCTCCAGGGCGGGCGCTCGTGGACTGTCTGAATGGTCCTCCAGGGTGGGGCTCGTGGACTGTCTGAATGGTCCTCCAGGGTGGGGCTCGTGGACTGTCTGAATGGTCCTCCAGGGTGGGGCTCTCCTCGTCAGCCTCCCACTCCTTTAAGAGTTATTAGTACTGTAGGTTTTATCACAGAATCTGTGAGTCTATAGGACACTCAGCATGGCCATATTGTTAATACCAACAGACCACATTGTATCACTGCATTATAAGTTAGGCTAAGTCAGCACAGTGAATGGGACTCAATGGATGGTTTCGCCTCCGTGTGAACCAGGAAGATGACTCTGTAAGGTAACAGCTGAGGCGCGTCGCCTGAAATGCATTTAAACATGAGTTAATGCACCACTTCAACTCCACTCTGTAGTGTTATTAGACCTTTTGGTAGAAAGAGAAAACAGGGTGCTTGGTATGCTYGTGACTCATCAGCAGAGTGTGTGAAAGGGAGAGGGGGATACTTAGTCAATTGTACAACTGAATACATTCAACTGAAAGGTGTGTAACTTGTGTTTACTGTGTGTGTGTGTCAGTCCTCTTGTCGGTATAAGTGGGAAGTCACCCAGTCAAAGAGATGGAGGTAAACAAGGTTAGAAGATTTGCACATTGCTTTTCCCCTCAGCCTAGAGACCTCTCTCTCATTTATGTATTTGCTTTGCATGGGAGATGGAGTGTCATTGGTTTTACATAGCAGTTGAAATCTCTGGTTTTGCCAGGTGTGTGTGTGTGTGTGTGTGTGTGTGGTCATAGAAGCAGGTGTCTGGATCTTCACCCTAGACAGCGATTCTTCACACTTCTCCTGTTAAAGCTCACAGATCCCCATGCCTGTCATTTATTCTTATGGCTTACTGTGTGTGTTGAGCTGCAAGCGGTAACTCGATAAGCTAATTCTACCCCCATTTTAATTTGGGGCGCCCAAGGAACATCATGCAGAGTGGCTAGATGCATTACCGTGACAGCAAAGCGTCTGCCCCATAATATAAAACTCAAGTCGTGACACTCAAGGCCTTTTACCTTTGTACACACTGGACTCCAACACCTCTTTATTCGCTGACTTCATCATGACACGTAGTGCGTCAAAACAACACATTAACACATCCCACAGCTGCGTCTGTCACATTTCACCTGGCTAGAAGCTACCATAGACAAGTGATTCCACCATGTTAAATACTATTTAGTACAGTTACAACACAATCAGGCCTTTTCATATCAGTCTGTTGGTGAACCCTGGCCCCAGTACTGCACACAGTTTCTTAAGTGTTCCTTAAATATAAAAGGGCTCTGGGTGGCTGGCCTGGTGCCAGSTTGGGTTGCCTGCCTGGGGCTTTTCCTCTTAATGACTCTGCCTTGTGATCAGCCAGTCAACCAGCCAACACTTCCCTTCCCCTCAATTTGATTTTACCCTCCTTTTACATGCTTCAATAATAGAATCATTGTGAATACTCTAATTTAATGTAATAGTTTGATTAAATGTTGACATGCTTTGCAAGAAGAATGATTTCCCTTATCATCAGGAGAACTGTTCAGAATGTTAGGGATCGATGACAGAAATTCATCTAAATAWATGCACATTCCCCTCCATTTCTGCACAAATTGGTAGATTTAAAAAGACTCTGATCTTGTAGATAATTTAGGATTAGGGAAGTATTTACGATTCATTAAAAAAATGGTTTGGAGAGCATTTACGCACAATATATTGTGTAGACTGTTGAGTCATCTCATTGAGAAGTAGGCTATGTCCTATCATTGGGTACATTTTACATGCATTCGATAATACGATCATTGTGAATACTCTGATTTAGTATAATAGTTTGATTAAAATGTTTACATCCTTTGCAAGAAGACTGATTTCCCGTGTCAACAATCTGCTTGACATGGACAGCTGATACTCAGGCTACCTGTTGGAACTTTGGAAAATGCAGAGAATCACCAATCAAAATCAACATTCCATCACAGCGATCATATATATTCTGAGTTCAGATATATAAAGTCTGAATCATTTCGAAGATACATTCTAAAGGGTTTCCCTAACTCACTTCACTAGRGCCAAAAAGAGGGAGGCTCACGCAGGTCATGCTAGAACATGCACAGCTAAAATGTTCTAATAATTAGAAACATTGGTCAAAAGTCTAGGTGTTTTAGTCAGTTTATGCTTACGACCCAATAAAAGGCCCAGTGCAGCCAAAAACGTGATTTACCGTGTTTTATATATATTTAGTGTGACGCTGCCACCACATTTGTCTGACTGGTATGGTCCGGGGTCAGAGGTTAGGACACACCAAAACTCGTCACAGATATAGCAAGCAATGATCTTTATTAAATACACCATTTCATAAGACAACGTGCATGAAATGCTAGGCGACCTACTAAATTCCTGCAGTCTCTGTAACCCAATCAGGAGTGCTGCAATGACCTGAAGGTGTAAGGCACACGAGCTATTAAGTGTGATAACACGCTAAAAAGTGACACCACACACACACACGTGAGATATGCAGTACCAGTCAAAAGTTTGGACACCTACTCATTCAAGGGTTTTTCTTTATTTTGACTATTTTCTACATTTATAGAATGGTGAAGACATCAAACCTATGAAATAACACATGGAATCATGTAGTAAGCAAAAAGTGTTTTACATTTTAGATTCTTCAAAGTAGCCACCCTTTGCCTTGATGAAAGCTTTGTACACTCTTGGCATTCTCTCAGCCAGCTTCACCTGAATGCGTCATCGGAATGCTTTTCCAACCGTTTTGAAGGAGTTCCCACATATGCTGAGCACTTGTTGGCTGCTTTTCCTTCACTCTGCAGTCCAACTCATCCCAAACCATCTCAATTGGCTTGAGGTCGGGTGATTGTGGAGGCCAGATCATCTGATGCAGCACTCCATCACTCTCCTTCTTGGTCAAATAGCCCTTACACAGCCTGGAGGTGTGTTGGATCATTGTCCTGTTGAAAAACAAATGATAGTCCCACTAAGCGCAAACCAGATGGGAAGGTGTATCGCTGTAGAATGCTGTGGTAGCCATGCTGGTTAAGTGTGCCTTAAATTCTAAATTAATCACTGGCAGTGTCACCAGCAAAGCACCATCACACCACCACCTCCATGCTTCACAGTGGGAAGCACACAATGCGGAGATCATCCGTTCACCTACTCTGCGTCGCAAGGCGGTTGGAACCAAAAATCTAAAATTTGGACTCAGACCAAAGGACAGATTTCCACCGGTCTAATGTCCATTGCTCATGTTTCTTGGGCCAAGCAAGTCTCTTCTTTTTATTGGTGTCCTTTTAGTAGTGRTTTTTGTTGTTGCAGCAACTCAACCATGAAGGCCTGATTCARGCAGTCTCCTCTGAACAGTTGATGTTGAGATGTGTATGTTACTTGAACTCTGTGAAGCATTTATTTAGGCTGCAATTTCTACGAGCGGTAACTCTAATGAACTTATCCTCTGCAGCAGAGGTAACTCTTGGTCTTCCTTTCCTGTGGCGGTCCTCATGAGAGCCAGTTTCATCATAGCACTTGATGGTTTTTGCGACTACACTTGAAGAAACTTTRAAGTTCTTTTTCATTTTCCGGATTGACTGACCTTCATGTCTTAAAGTAATGTTGGACTGTCATTACGCTTTGCTTATTCGAGCTGTTCTTGCCATTAAATATATTATTTACATTTAACCTTTATTTAACTAGGCAAGTCAGTTAAGAACAAATTCTTATTTACAATGATGGCCTACCGGGGAACAGTGGGTTAACTGCCTTGTTCAGTGGCAGAACAGAATTTTACCTTGTCCGCTCGGGATTCGATCCAGCAACCTTTCGGTTACTGGCCCAACGCTCTACCTGCCACACCAATAAATCTGGACTTAGCACCTATTTGGTAAAATACCATCGCTACCTTGTCACAAGACAACAGATTGGTTCTAATGCATTAAGGAAAGAAATTCCACAAATGTACTTTTAACAAATCACACCTGTTAATTGAAATGCATTCTATGCATTCTACCTCATGAAGCTGGTTGAGAGAATGCCAAGCGTGTGCAAAGCTGTCATCAAGGCAAAGGGTGGCAATTTGAAGAATCTCATCAAATATATTTTGATTTATTTAACACTTTTGGTTACTATATGATTCCATTAGTACAAATTAAAACCCTGGAATGAGTAGGTGTCCAAACTTTTGACTGGTACTGTACATTTAAGGAGAACTGAACATCCAAGGTGCTGCTATTACTACTTCACTGCAAACTGGGCCTAGCACAATGAAACACAATTGTACAAACATGCAATTCACTGCAGGGGCATAAGCCTACACACTGTCCAGAGACCCACAGGTGATAATAGACAAAGAACCCCCCCCCCCACTGAGCAACCCAGTCTGCAATTCCCGTTCTGTTCTCRCCACATAACCCACGCTCTATTTTTAAAAACAATATATTCTAATCACATTTAACAAGACTAGGCAAACGAAAGAGGACATAACATTAAGCATTTAAATGTAACATTTAAAAACACTTCGCTCTCCCAGCTGACGGACACCCCCACCATGGGGTCTGGGCCTTTGCACCACCATTGGACTGGATATGTATCCTCGGTGCACTGAATAGACTACAAACTGAACAGGAACAACTAGGCTATACACAGATTCATGTTGGATCACCGCACTACACTTGCAGAGCGCTGTTTTACTAACACTAATTAAAGCTTAGCTAATTAATTTGCATGTCCAAGAACATGCTACAATGAGCAGCACGGTCTGTTTCCAATAGCCGGGGAGATGGCTTGAACTGCTCGCAATCCCACTATCTAATCTGGTTCCCCAAATTCCCCATCACTACCGGTGTTTGTCGCCGGCTGCCCTACCCAGCAGATAATGACATCCTCCCCTGTTAAGGTGAGTGCAATGTTGATACTTGCAAAGACTACAAGCCCAACATTCATCAAAGCACAGCTCCCCCTCCAAGGCCAGCCTGCGCTCTCGACTCTGCCCTAAATGTTTCTCAGCGTCCTGGGCAGAGCCTTGCAAGCAGGCACAGGTGCGCGCACTTAGTTCGTGATTTAGTGTCATCCTCCCTCACCACAATACTGTGAAAATTACAAGGCAATTTAGTGTAAGAGCGGTTTGAAAAGACCGCCTGAAATTTCAGCCTGTTTTGGTGGGATGGAGTTTTGGCCTGCCTGGTGACATCCCCAGGTGGTAAATTAGTTAATAGACCAATAAAAAAGAGTTCCAAACCTCTCTGCCAATAATAGCTCGTTTTCAGTCCCCTCCCCACTCAGACCATTTGCAGAATTTGCTCTTTGCTAAGGAGCTATTTTTGTTTCTTTTTGACTATTTTAATTAAAAATCACAGTAATGTACTTCATTGTTACTCAGAAATGATTTGATATTGAGATAAAAACATCTGCTTTAGGCTTAAGATAATCAGAGTAKCCTATGCCAAACTGAGTATTGCTATAATCAGCTTAAAGGTAGACTCCGTGTTACGAAGTAGATGCAGAAAGTAAACAGCATAGTGGGTCAATTTCCACAACAACCAAGAGTGTTGAAGAGAGGCTCAACTTCGGTAACGGCGTGAAGCAAACCCGTGATCATGTGCAGATACTGTGTGAGAGCAAAGTCTTGCATCTCTACCTTTTTTAATATCGAATTATTACCCTGCATGTAAACACTCACTTAGACACAGAAGATAAGAGATTGAGAGTTTACCTCTGTTAGAATAAATAAGGACCTGATTTCAGATTTTATATGGCTTTTTCATTTAAGCACTTTGCAGTATTTGGTATTCAGACTTACCTTATGCAGGTGTGCAAGGAGTTCTTTGGGAGTGGCTCCCTTATTTACACTAAATACATTTAATTCAACCACTGAAAACCCTCCCACTTGCTGGCCAACAAGTTTCCTCATGGAGTTTTTATTTCAATGGGACTTTCAGTACATTTATCTAAAGCCATCTCTTTAAATACGGTGTACTTTTTAAATTAGCATTTTCTCGACAGACTCCTTATATTCGAGAGAACGGTTCGGAATGTTAGCGATCGATGACAGAAAGCCATCTAAATATATGCACATTCCCCTCCATTTCTACACCAATTGGTAGATTTAAAAATACCCCTGATCTTGTAGATCATTTAGGATTAGGCAAGTATTTATGAATCATAAAAAAACAGGTTWGGAGAGCATTTACGAACAAAATATATTGCTGAATAAAAAAATGAATTGGTTTGATTCATCTTGAAAGTTGCCATATTCAATTYTTCAAACCATGAAATATTGAAAGCTGAGAAAAGTGTACAATAGGGGTTGAACAAAAGTCCTATAAATAACCTATTCCTCACTAATCATGGAACTGTAATGACAACGGTCAAGTTGTTGTGATCCGTGTGCCAGGTTCCAGGTTTAAAAAGCTGCGACCACCATGCTTCACCGTAGGTATGGTGCCAGGTTTCCTCCAGACGTGAAGCTTTGCATTCAGGCAAAAGAGTTCAATCTTGGTTTCATCAGATCAGAGAGTCTTGTTTCTCATGGTCTGAGAGTCCTTTAGGTGTCTCCAAGTGGGCTGTCATGTGCCTTTTACTGAAGAGTGGCTTTCGTCTGGCCACTCTACCATAAAGGCCTGATTGGTGTGCTGCAGAGATGGTTGTCCTTCTGGAAGGTCCTCCCATCTCCACACAGAGAAACTCTGGAGCTCTGTCAGAATGACCATCAGGTTCTTGGTCACCTCCCTGACCAAGGCCCTTCTCCCCCTATTGCTCAGTTTGGCCGGGCGGTCAGTTCTAGGAAGAGTCTCGGTGGTTCCAAACTTGTTCCATTTAAGAATGTTGGAGGCCACTGTGTTCTTGGGGACCTTCAATGGTGTAGACATTTTTTGGTACCCTTCCCCAGATCTGTGCCTCAACACAATCCTGTCTCGGAGCTCTACGGACAATTCCTTCGACCTCGTGGCTTGGTTTTTGCTTTGACATGCACTGTCAACTGTGGGACCTTATATAGACAGGTGTGTGCCTTTCCGAATCATGACCAATCAATTGAATTTACCACAGGAGAACTCCAAGTTGTAGAAACATCTCAAGGATGATTAATGGAAACAGGATGCACCTGAACTCAATTTCAAGTCTCATAGCAAAGGGTCTGAATACTTATGTAAAGATATTTTTGTTTTTTATTTTTWATAAATTTGCCAAAATATCTAACAACTTGCTTTTGCTTTGTCGTCATAGGGTATTGTGTGTAGATTGAGGGGAAAAAATTATTCCATCCATTTTAGAATAAGCCTGTAACGTAACAAAATGTGGAAAATGTCAAGGGGTCTGAATACTTTCTGAATGCACTGCAGGCTACATAGCTCAACTTACTGTACAGCATTAGACTAATATGATCCACTATTGCTAGCAACCCTCAGGAACAACTACACGCACGTGACAGAGGAAAAAAAGGTAAACGGAATGTAATGTAAAGGAATGATGCCAAATGTACATATTCAAGGAAACAAACACTAAAGTGACCGTTTTAAATGTTTGTGGAAATAACTGACGGGGGCTACCAATAGTGGCTAATACTTAACATGATACAAATTGTAATTAAGAAAACGGAGAAAAGCCCGGCCATATAATTAAAACATTCTAGCGCTCATAAATCAACTCGGTAGGRTCGGCGCTACAGAGGTTTATAGCTTGGGTCTCCAAATTTCAACCCGGCAAATTATGAGGACATACAATTAAAATTCTGAATAATGGCACAGATATTTATAGCTTTCTTCACTGTGGAAAAGGGGCCAAAATGCATATCATGTTAATATGATTTTCAGTTTGCTTCCATTTGACTGGTTTCACATTCATCTCCAGCGATCATAGAGAAAAATGATCTAAAGCAATTGCTATTGGTAATTACAATCCCCTTCTCCAAACGGATTACTCATTTACCTAGCTCTTATCAATTTATACATTATAGTGCATGGAGAATGGTGTTATTTCTATCYGAAGTAGTAGGTTTTTCCACCTGGAACCGACTGGTGCTCGACCTTATTCATGGTTTCCTCACATGCAAAGGTGGTGGAATTATGAGGGAGGGAAGTCGGGCAGAATAAGGCGTATTTGTAGACATCTCTGCCACACCTCCATCTATGATCTCCAGCCCAAATGAATAGCTGGCTGTCAGGCGTATCCTCATGCTTAAATTCGAGGTCAGATGATTGCATAGAAAGGGCATGAATTCCCCCCTAAGTGAAGAAAAATAATGACTCCCACACACTATATACTTGCAAATCAAACATTTTATTGACAAACGCAACTTTTCGGTCAAGACATACAGAAAAGGAAGTGAATTTATGGGATCACATGAACAGTGTGTGTGAAATAGCTTGTCTGGACTTCCTCAACTCAAAGCCAAAGGGGTTCTCCCGGGGCGAATGGCATTGATCTACGCAGTCCGGTTCCTGTGTGTGTGTTGTGGCTCTTGACTGTGTGTGTGTTGTGGCTCTTGACTGTGTGTGTGTTGTGACTCTTGACTGTGGGTGTGTTGTGACTCTTGACTGTGTGTGTTGTGACTCTTGACTGTGTGTGTGTGTTGTGACTCTTGACTGTGTGTGAGGGGGGTTTTGGCTATAGCGCAARGTTTTTTTTATGGCCTTTTACCCACGGGACTCGGCGTGCCGAACGGGATGGAGACCTCATGACTGCAGTCTGGGGCGGCACGTCCCCTTCCTCTCCCCCCTCCTCCCCCCTTACCCTCCTCATCTCCTTCTCTCCCCTTCTCTCCTTCTCTCTTCTCTGTGTATCTCCTTTGTCTGATAAGAGGTTGGGCTCCACGCCCCATTCATGTCATGTGCTGCTCATCACCATTGCATGGCAACACACACAAGAACGTGTGTTTATGTCTCTGACTGGTAGTCTGTGTCTCGGGATGTATTTTGAATGTGAACTTCACATTTAGCATTTTGCTATCTGTGTGTGTGTGTTGTATCTAAGTGTTTTAGCATGTGGTAGCAGTGGACTAAGGAGCAGTCCTGTGAGTGGTGTTAGGTCCCTGTGAGTGGGTGTGTATGGTCTGGGTCACCGGCTTTTAGTACTGCAGGACCCCCACTCACCATTCATCTACACCTACGCCTTTCTCAATCCATCCTCTCTCCATCCATCTCTAGTCTCTATCCTCTATCCATCCATCTCTAATCTCTATTCTCTATCCATCCATCTTCTCTCCATCCATCCTCTCCTGTGGACCAAGAAGCATTCCATCCGGTGATTTGTTGCATGAGATACTGTATTACATTGACACACACACATACATGCTTGAACACATGTCAGGTCAAGGTCGGGCTGCTTCTGGATCAGCTGGATTGATCTGTGGACAAACATGTATGCTGGGCCCGTACACGCCTGTGATTGAGGGCTTTGGGAGTTTGTGTGTGTCATCTGTTAAGGATCATTCGTCTATGTGTGCATCTGGTCCCTGGTGGGGGTTATTCATTGTGTGTGTGTGTGTTGCCCTCTGGTACAGGGTGTGTGTGTGCCCTCTGGTACGGGGTGTGTGTGTGCCCTCTGGTACGGGGTGTGTGTGTGTGTGTGCCCTCTGGTATGGGGTGGTGTGTGTGGTGTGTTTGTGCCCTCTGGTATGGGGTGTGTGTGTGTGCGTGCCCTCTGGTACGATGTGTGTGTGGCCCTCTGGTACGATGTGTGTGTGTGTGTGCCCTCTGGTACGAGTGTGTGTGTGTGCCTCGGTACGAGGTGTGTGTTTGCATGCCCTCTGGTACGGGTGTGTGTGTGTGTGTGTGTGTGTGTGTGTGTGTGTGTGTGTGTGTGTGTGTGTGTGTGTGTGTGTGTGTGTGTGTGTGTGTGTGTGTGTGTGTGTGTGTGCCCTCTGGTACGGGGTGTGTGTGTGTGCGCGTGCCCTCTGATACGGGGTGTGTGCCTCTGGTACTGTGTGTGTGTGTGTGTGTGTGTGTGTGCGCCCTCTGGTACGGGGTGTGTGTGTGTGCCCTCTGGTACGGGTTGTGGGTGTGAATGCACAGAGAGCTATTAGCTACACATCACATTTCCCCTGTATTTGATGTGTGGGCTTTAAATGTACTCTTTCTAATGGCCTGTCTTTAACAAGCCCAGTGGGAATGGGCTTTCTCAGAGAGGGCTTAAGCTCCTGGTAGGAATATATCTTGCCTCAGCGTGTGTGTCTACGGTGTGTGTGGTGCTAGTAGGGGGGGCATTCACCTCTGTGTGTGCGCCTGTCAGCGTGTGTGTGTGTGAGTAAGGAGCAACGGTCGTAACTCACAGTGACTGTAAGCAGAGGCCCTGGCAGGGTGGGACAGCTGTAGCCTGGCCTCAGCGGGGCTGCTGCGGTGCCGGTGGGCCCTTCTCCATGTCACACACAGAACCAAAGCCTCCCTCCAACTTGACACTGCTGCCTGCCAGAGACCTGCCACAGGCCCACAGCACAGACCAGCTCAGGTAGCACATAGTCAAAACATATGGAGAAATAACAGCCAGGCTGAGAGAGAGGGTGAGAAATGAAGGAGAGGGGGGGGGGTCAGAAGAGGAAAAGACAGGAGTATACATGTAGGTAAAGAAAGAGAGAGGTGGGGTGATAGAAAGAGCAGGGTAAGAGGAAAGAAAGAGGGAAGGAGAAAGGTGAGAGTGAAAGAGAGCAGCGGAGATGGAAAGGTAGAGGGAGAGAGTTTGACCTATGACCCACAAGTTAAATATGTCCTCCTTCTTCAACCTGATCTCTTCAAGCTGTGTGGTCTTCATTTCCACCCGTCACTGGATGCTTCATGACCTTTAACCCAGCCTATACGGATAATATGTATACAGTGAGAATACATTCATTCAACGTTAATTCAACATTTTGGATCGAGATTGTAAGAGTTGACTCAGTTGTGAAAGCGTAATGAGAGGTAGTGTAAGGAGGATGTTGTTTTTACCTGACAACTGCAGCCGAAGTTTTGAATGTAGCAGAGACAGAATGCTACCTTAAGATGTTTACATTGGCGGCAGTTGGTGTTCTGGTTGTTTACTTGCTGTCAATGGCAATTCCCTATTTGGTGGAGGTTGAGAAACTCCATGGAAGCCATCTGGTAAACCACTCTAAACAYGGCAGATMACATTGTTATGTCATTGTTCAAAAATACATACAGCACAGTCAGTTTCCCTGCCATATTCAAAATACTTTGTAGTCGACCGAGGATACAGTACATGAGCACCACACATCCAAACATCTCAATACATACTGGTTAAAATGATGTACTCCAACTTAGTAGGGAAGTAAACATAGTGACACTTTAGGAAGGGAAAGCAAGTGTCACTGTGTACATGGCCTTCAGAAAGTATTCACACCCCTTTACTTTTTCCACATTTTCTTGTATTACAGCCTGAATTTAAAATGGATTAAATTGAGATTTTGTGTCACTGGCCTATACACAATACCCCATAATGTCAAAGTGTATGTTTTTCTAAATTTTTACAAATTAATTAAAAATGAAAAGCTTTAAAGTCATCAACCTCTTTGTTATGGCAAGCCTAAATAAGTTCAGGAGTAAAAATATGCTTTACAAGTCAAATAATAAGTTGKATGGACTCACACTGTGTSCAATAATAGTGTTTAACAAGGTTTTTGACTTGACTATCTCTGTACCCCACACATACAATTATCTGTAAGGTCCATCAGTCGAGCAGTGAATTTCAAACACAGATTCAACCACACAGACCAGGGAGGTTTTCCAATGTCTCCCAAAGAAGGGCACCTATAGGTAGATGAAAATACATTTTAAAAAGCAGACATTGAATATGCATGGTGAAGTTATTAATTACTCTTTTGATGGTGTATCAATACACCCAGTCACTACATAAATACAGGCATCCTTCCTAACTCAGTTACCAGAGAGGAAGGAAACCTCTCAGGGATTTCACCATGAGGCCAAACAGTTACAGAGTTTAATAGCTGTGGTAGGAGAACTGAGGATGGATCAACACTGTAGTTACTCCACAATACTAACCTGAATGAGAGGGGAAAGAAGGAAGCCTGTACAGAATATAAATATTCCAAAACATGCATCCTGTTTGCAATAAGGCACTAAATCTATGGCAAGACTTGAAAATGGCTGACTAGAAATGATCGACGACCAACTTGAAAGCGCTTGAAGAATTGTGCAAATATTGTACAATCCAGGTGTGCAAAGTTCTTAGAGACTTACCCAGAAYAACTCACAGCTGTAGTTGATGCCAAAGGTGATTCTAACATTCATWTCATTTTCAAAAAATTTGCTKAAATGTCTAAAGACATGTTTTCACTTTGGAAGTATTTGGGGTATTGTGTGTAGATGGGTGTGAAGAAAATCTATTGAATCAATTTTTAATTCAGGCTGTAACAACAACATGTGGAATAGGTTGGGGGGTATGAATACTTTCTGAAGGCACTGTGTATATTTACTGGGCTGAYCTCAAAGCAACCTGAACCTGGGAGGGAGGGAGTAAACACGGACACACACTTCCCGAGGGCAACACACTGCACGGTGATATATTGGAGTTGGGTGACAGATACTGAGAATGCCTGGGCCTAAATTCAGCCCTCCACTTCATCAAAAATATCCTTCCTCCCTGGCCAAGGTGAGGGATGTGTACACTTCTCTTGATGGCTGGGAGCAAGGCAAACAGACCATGCAGCGTGTCACGCTTAAATATCTCCCCCTGTCTGGCGATAGGTACATACACATATAGGAATACGCGCGCACACACACACACACGCACATACGCAGGTGCACGCCGAGGTACACACACAGACACACACGAATAGAGGAGAATACATACAGGCGGGTGAAAACACACTACACACACACACACACACACACACACACACACACAAAATCATGGTGTGACCCACATACCAGGCAGCTGCATAGAAAAAGGGAGGAGAGCAGAGCAGAGAAAAGCACCACTTCACTCCAGCCCCTTGTGACTCTACTAGTGTAGTAAATCTCACCCAGCCACCCCATCCCATGTCCCACTCCACACCATAGTAAACTGCAGCCTGCATTGAGAGGAAAGTCCCGCCTTTATTTTTTTGATCTATCCTTTTTTTAACCTGGCGAGTCCCACTGAGATGGTCATCTGGTTTACAAGGGAGTTGATTCTCTAAGCTCATGACTACCTAGTGCTCTGTACAGTATAACAGACCTATACAACAGTAGTCAGTCAGCCAATCAGATGGCTATTTAACACACATGACCGGCCTAGATGCAGTTTCTAATGGGAAATGTTGAGCTTTCACTTCACTTCTCTCCCACCTCTGCTGCTAATACTACTCTGTTCCCACCTCTAATTACTACGCCTTTTAAACAAACCAGAAATGAATCCATTTCATTCTCTTCGCCCAATTAAACCATCCATCCTCTTACTTACGCCCACCACAGGGTTCTCTCTCTCTCTCTCTCTCTCTCTCTCTCTCTGAATGAGACTTGAGAGTAGTTTAAAGATTCTCACTACTCCGGTTGACTTCCTGGAGAACTAGACCCACCGTGACTGTCTCATTATCTTAATGCTGGCGTCCTAGAGTATCCCACAAAGCCGGGGCTCAATCGGATCACAAGGCCTCTAGACTGCCTGAACCTGAGGAGGAAGAGAGGAAGAGAGGAGGAAGAGAGAGAAAAGGGAAGGGACATGAAGAGAGAGAGAATAGAGAAAGTGTGGTGTGTTCATGCTATCCTCTCTGTTAACCGGGGGGCATTTGAGGCTACATCACATATCACTACTCTGTATGCTAATTGGTTGCAGCCTCTGTTACTCGGCAGCCAATCCCCCGTCAACACCTCAGCAGACACCCAGGYTCGACTTGTGTGTGTGTGGGAAGGTGTTTTCTGTSGGATATACAGTYTCTTCATAAAGTATTCATATATACCCTTCCACATGTTGTTGTGTTACAGCCTGAATTCAAAATGGATTCAATAGATTTTATTCTCACCCATCTACACACAATACCCCATAATGATGAAGTGAAAACATGTTTTTAGAAATGTTTGTAAATGTATTGAAAATGAAATAAAGAAATATCTCATTTACAAGTATTCACACCCCTGAGTCAATACATGTTAGAATTGCCGTTGGCAGCAATTACAGTGGTAAGTATTTTTGTGTAAGTCTCTANGCATTCAATAGATGTTATTCTCACCCATCTACACACAATATCCCATAATGATAACGTGAAAACATGTTTGTAAATGTATTGAAAATGAAATACAGAAATATCTCATTTACATAAGTATTCACACCCCTGAGTCAATACATGTTAGAATTGCCTTTGGCAGCGATTACAGTGGTAAGTATTTCTGGGTAAGTCTCTAAGAGTTTTACACACCTGGATTGTACAATATTTGCACATTATTATTTAAAAAATTATTCAAGCTTTGTCAAGTTGGTTGTTGATCATTGCTAGAGAGACATTTTCAAGTCTTCCTATAGATTCTCAAGCAGATTTAAGTTAAAAAAATTAACTAGGCCACTCAGGAACATTCAATGTCATCTTGGTAAGCAACTCCAGTGTATATTTGGCCTTGTTTTAAGTTATTGTCCTGCTGAAAGGTGAATTTGTCTCCAAGTGTCTTTTGGAAAGCAGACTGAACCAGGTTTTCTACTAGGATTGTGCCTGTGCTTATCTCTATTCTGTTTATTTTTTATCCGAAAGAAACTCCCTAGTCCTTGCCGATGACAATCATATTCATAACATGATGCAGACACCCACCATGCTTGAAAATATGAAGAGTGGTACTCCGTGATGTGTTGTGCTGGATTATCCCAAAATATAACGCTTTGTATTCTGGACAAAATGTTAACATTTTTGCCACGTTTTGAAGTTTTACTTTAGTGCATTATTGCAAACAGGATGCATGTTTTGGAGAAAAAAAAATTCTGTACAGGCTTCCTTTTCACTCTTTTCATTCAGGTTAGTATTGTGGAGTAACTACAATGTTGTTGATCCATCCTCAGTTCTCCTATCACAGCCAACTCTGTAACTGTTTTAAAGTCACCATTGGCCTCATGGTGAAATCCCTGAGCATTTTCCTTCCTCTCCAAAAACGGCATTATGAAGGACACCTGTGTCTTTGTAGTGACTGTGTGTATTGATACACCATCCAAAGTATAATTCATAATTTCACCACGCTCAAAGGGATATTCAATGTGCTTTTTTAATTTMATGTATCTACCAATAGGTGCCCTTCTTTGTGAGGCATTAGAAAACCTCCCTGGTCTCTGTGTTTGTAATTCACTGCTCGACTGAGGGACCTTACAGATAATTGTATGTGTGGGGTACAGAGATGAGGTAGTCATTCAAAAATTATGTTAAACACTTATTGCATACAGAGCGAGTCCATACAAATTATTATGTGACTTGTTAAGCACATTTTTACTCCTGAACTTATTTAAGCTTGCCTTAACAAAGAGGTTGAATACTTATTGACTCAAGACATTTCAGATTTTCATTTTTAATTCATTTGTAAAAATTCCACTTTGACATTACTTACTTACTGATTTTATTGTCRCCATGGGGAAATTTTGTTGCAGTGTCATGTACACGTTTAAAGTGGCGTTTAAATACAAAACAAAATTGACAATACAACTTTCATAACAGTTACATACCAATAAAACATAATAAAAAATAAAAAAGACTAGCCTGCTGGCCTTACTGAGTCGATAGGAACATTAGCCYGAGCTATTTAGGAGGGATATCACACCTGGCACAAATGATTGTCTAGTTGTGTTTTTCCTGCTGAGGGGTGCCCTATACCTGAGCCCGAGGGGAGTAGTTCAAAGTCCGGGTACAGGGGGTGGCTTGGGTCGAAAATGATTTTGTGAGCCTRGCGGAGGGCACTGACCTTAAAGATCTCATCCAGACCTGTTTGTTTGGGGTATTGTGTGCAAGCCAGTGACACAACATCTGAATTTAATCCATTTTAAATTCAGGCTGTAACACAACAAAATGTGGAATAAGTCAAGGTGCGTGAATACTTTCTGAAAGCACTGTATCAAAGTATTTAGAGAAAATACCTTTATATGGTTATGCCCGACACTTTTCAAGCGTTTCTCAGCCTTTGACAGAGGCTAACCTGGTTTAAATTGGTATCTCATAATTGAAAATCAATTCTCTTATGTTACTTTAAATGGCCTTTGTGTTAGCTTAGCTGGAAAGGGTTTCACTTGTTGGAACAGGTTATTTTTAGGGGAGTTCATGAACGAGGCAAAGTTGAGTTCAATTTACTGCACTACATAAATTTTCTTCTCTCTCGCTCTGGGAACGGAGACGAGTGTTTACTCCAATACAACTTCTTTATTAACTTTATATATCTAAAATGGCCGTGGCGGAGGCTGCTAAAGCTTCACAAGACTGCAGTTGTGTGGTGTGTTACATCATAAATATCACCCTACTTCAGAAGAAATCTACAGCCATGTTCTAGAAATGGTAGCGTGCATTGATGCAACAGTTGGCTACTGAATAAAACCTATTTATTGAGAAGAAGATGCAGACATTGAAGAGGATGAAGCGGAATAATAAAAGACGAAGAAGGCAGGGACCACCTGGAATGATCTAAAGCAGGTGGTCACATCCCTTTTCTGAGTCGGATCAATTTCTGAGTCAAAATGCAAGCCGAGATCTACCGTTCAACCGTTTTTTTGTACATGATTTAACAACGTAAGCCTAGGCAACATTAACCTATTCAAAACGGTGCTGTAGTAATGAGGTTTGTGCAGTAGGCTACAGGCCCAATACATTATCACTGCATATTGGCTTTGCTTCTCAGACCCTTTTTTACAATTATATTTCAACATTTATGGTAGGCTATATGATCACACCGGTAACAGAGCAGTTGTTGTATTATTGTGAGGCACAGGTGAATGAGCGTACACTTCAATCATTTTTATTTTACTAGGCTGATGGAGCCTGCATCTGATGGTCAGTCTCAGCGGAGGGAGAGAGCAGCAGACTTAGGGTCCTCCTCTGACACTGTCCAAAAAGGGACACAGTCTTCAAATCAAATGTTATTTGTCACATGCGCCAAATGCAACGGTGAAATGCTCACAGTGAAATGCTTACAAGCCCTTAACCAACAATGCAGTTCAAGAAATAGAGTTAAGAAAATATTTACTAAATAAACGAAAGTTTAAAAAAGTAATAAAATCAAAAAGTAACAAGAAACTTGCATAACAATGAGGCTATATACAGGGGACACCGGTACCGAGTCAATGTGCGTGGGTACAGGTTAGTCGAGGTAATTTGTAAAGTGACTATGCATAGATAATAAACAGCGAGTAGCAGCAGTGTAAAAACAAAGGGGAGGGGTGGTCAATGTATATAGTCCGGCTGGCCATATGATTAATTGTTCAGCAGTCTCATGGCTTGGGGGTAGAAGCTGTTAAGGAGCCTTTTMGTCCTAGACTTGGCGCTCCGGTACCGCTTGCCGTGAGGTAGCAGAGAGAACAGTCTATGACTTGGGTGACTAGAGTCTTTGACAATTTTTGGGGCCTTTTTCTGACACCTCCTTGGTATATAGGTCCTGGATGGCAGGAAGCTTGGCCCCAGTGATGTACTGGGSCGTATACACTACCCTCTGTACCGCCTTTGCTGTAGCTTTCTTTTATGCCTGCTATGTTACTGCAGACAGTCCTCCGATTGGTAGGCCTATAGTGTACTTGATTTGCTCCCCCCGGGACAGCAGCGTTTGTACCTTCAAACATATGAAATGGTTCAAAATGGGAACACATTGCATACCTGGCGCGCAGGGCAGCTGAATCGGGTGCACCTACCAACAACAGCGTGAGACAAAAAATAAAAAATAGGAACGCAAGGCTTATTATTGTTGGGTTTTTTACGGAAATATTTGGCGATCGACTAGGAATGCCTTGGAGATCGACCTGTTGATGACCACTGATCTAAAGAAAGTGTTCCAAAACAGGGTTTCAATGTAGAAGTGCTGTAAAGCCCCTTTACTCCCCTGCAAACTCAAAGGGAAGTCAAGGAAGTCAAAAGATCCTACTGGCAGTGTTGGAGTGTGAAACGGACAGACGGTCGGAGGATCGATGCCAGTGTCAACTCTAGACGTCACATGACCAAAAAAACATCGCCACAGTGTGTGACGCCTCAGATCCCGCAGAGCTATGTGCACAGGAACTGGCCAAGACAAAGACTTGTGGAATAACAAAAAGCAAAATGGGCAGRGAAAGATGCTGTCCACAAAAGAAAAAGACATTTAGGTGTCATGAAAAAAAACACTTGCCCTCTTTGCTTACACATGGGCAGCACTGTTGGTTTTGGAGTTCTATGGATGGCCAGGCCAAGGGTTTCCATGTCCTGGAATGAGAGAGTGGCTCCAAGAATAAGAAGGCACATCACTAGCTGAGGGGCAAGTGTCTTCTGAGGTCTGCCTTGTCACATTGTGATCCACAGACCTCAATCTATTGTCAACATAAAACAGCTCTTTGTTCGGCCCTGTAGAACAGTTGCGCTACACACACATTTTCCCCCTGAAACGGACTATAAATGGACTTTGCTTCCCCTTCAAGACGAAAGGGGGTTTGCCAACATAAAGACCGAAGAGGAACAATCATGTTTTCTCTGTGATTTCAAAGGAGCTCCATTGACAGTTTTGAGAGGGGCGGAAGACCTTTCTAATGTAATGTAAGAGGGGTTTTGAGGAAGATGGATTTCCGGTCATGTCGTCCTATCAACTGAGCCAGGATGGACAAGGAGGACTAGACCGTGGGTCTTCAAACTGTAGCTTCATGCTGTGCTGTTGAGGCCGACTGAGAAATCCCAAAGATACTTCAGAAACCATGAAAATCTCATTAAGTTCACCAGCCCCACTCACCAGTCCTTGAAGACTGCAGGAGGCCATTGAGGTAGCAAGGTTGTCTCCCCTTAGTCTTTTCCAACTTGCTGTGCAGAGATTTGAACGGTTGAGCATCTGTGCCTTATTCTGCGAAGTCCGTTTTAGCGTAAAAGCTATTAGTTACTGAATGACAGGGATTTTGTGCATTCTTGCCAATACAGACCCCTGACAACATTTAATTTACTGTGAACGCCTCATTCAACGGCCACAACCATATCTAAAGCATCAAGCATCATCAGACGCATGCCAGTCACCCAACAGAGTGCTGTGTACATTGCACAATGCACGTCGGGGGCCTCCTGGTTTTGCAATGCAAACTAAGAGAGCCGGCGAGGTTTGCTAACATGCATCGTTGACCCCAAATTGCCYGATAATAACTACAAATCTGRCAGCACCTCCCCCATGGCTGGTTGGCGAGGACACAGAGGGTGGAGAAGTATCTAAACGGTCTTCCATAATATTAGTGCTGAATGAGGCAGTTTTCTCTGAAACTTGACCACGTTGGGCTTTGAGGACCTATATTCACAGAATGGAAACACACAAGCACTAAAGTTAGCACTGAAGTTAGCACTGAATATGAATATGAGGTATGCATATATGCAATCAAACTCACCATGACAAACACTGGAAACGGTTGGCCCGCCCATTAGCCTGCAAAGGATTCATTCCATGCTTTGTCGGCAACTCAGCGCACAAGCCTCCAGGCCAACAAGCAACTTGACATTCCCGTCCATATGAAAGAAACCAAACAGTGAGTTAAGGAGCCGCCAGAAGTGCAGCATTAGTGTACACAGCCATAAGTCAAGAGATCTAACCAAGATAAAAATGGACAGGAGTCCTGATTAAAAAAGCAGGGAAAGCCTGGGACAAGTGTTTACCTGACCTTTCAACTCCTCCTCCTCCTCAACTCAGGCTCATTGTGCAACATTGGGCTCTGCGTCTTGGATGTTTACAATGGTGATATATAGAGGCGGATTAAATTGTTCCCTGCTGTTAAAATACATTGGATTTGTTGATGCTGGTGGGTGGACTCTGTTTAGTGAATGCTCCAATTAAACACAATCAGGCTATTTCAGAATGATGGGAATTTACCAAGGCAGACCATATTATAAACACTAACCAGGTGATTTGTTAGTGAGACCTTTAATGATTAGTAATTACTGGAGGAAATTACCATTATGGAGATGCAACACATGGTTAAGCCATGGCTAAGTCGTTCTGTTTACTCTGGGTTGTCCCTATCATAAAGTGTCTCAGAGTAGGAGTGCAGATCTAGGTTCAGTTTTTTGCCTTTTAGATCATAATGAATATGATTGTATGGACGGGGGGACCTGATCCTAGATCAGCACTGCTACTCTGAGGCGCTTTGTGAATACGGGCCCAGACTCTCAGTAGCTGGTTGGCTGAAATCAGGTTGGAAGAGTTTATTTATAAAGGGGGATACYGCGGAGGGTGAAGGTGTGCTCCACTTTCTCGCCCGGCCTCTCTGCCTTTGTGTCGGAGTGTTTTGCAGGATTTGAGTGGCTCTTCAAGTGTTTGAGCTTCATCCGTTAGGCCAATACACTTTAATCGTGGCACCCATAGTCAGTGAGATCTAGGCCCATGCCGCCGCTGAAGGGAGCCTGGGCTCGTCCCATGGGTGTGGCCTTCTCTCCTGTTGAGTCATGCATCACACAACATCAACCCCCCTTCATGAAGACACACACACACACACACCATAATCTCCCTCCACACTCACATCACACAATACATGCACACAACAATACATGCACACACTGCACACAATACACACACCCAACACACACCAGCCCCCACCTGTGTGGGGCCGGCCACTGTTGGCCATTATCAACACCTGATTCACCACTCACAGCTCGGCGTCTTTAGGCCTGATGACTCACGCTAGAGGGGGCGCATAGAGAGTACGTATCGCATGTCATACAGGTAGTTCTCTCACCACTTACATTCTCTTTCTGGAAATGTTTGTCATCATCACTCAATGAAGCTTGGTTATTCGAAAGGATTTCTCCAATGACAGAGCTGGAGGAGGAGCATCATCACTCAAGAAAGAAACAGGAAGAACTGGACAATAAACGGCCCAACTCACCTCCCCCTCCCATCTAGATAGTCATCGGAGACACTTCCCAAATCTTCAAGACTTTTGTAATGGAATATTTTGACAGCATGCAATGCTTAATTACTTTGCTGGAGTTGCAGAGCTTCAAACCTGCACCGACTTGCTGTAATAGAAAGACGTAATTCATTCAATAAGAAGGGGGGCATGACTTTGTTTCAAAGTGCGAGTACAAGAGTATACTGCTCTGTTCTGTTCCTCTTCAATGGAAACCAATGGCCCTTAGCCGTCTTACCACTGCCATTACCACTGTGTCTAAGGACAGACTTCTACAGAGCCTCGGAGCCTAGTAGAAGCACCGTGTCTGTCCTGTGATAGCTGTATGAGATTCCACATGCTCTGAGTAATTCCTCCCTCCCTCCCCCTCCTCCCTCCTCCCTCACTCCTTGTGCGGTGCGTGGCCCTGAGCTCATCACCCAGCCCAGCCCCACACTTTCCTCCCAGCCCCTCTCTGGCTATGGCGAGAGGATGGCGGATTCACCGAACCAACCGAAGGATCACGATCCTCCCAGAGTGAACTCACTGAATACATGCCGAAGCGCAGTGACTCACCACCACTAAGGAGCACTCCTCTCCGTCTCCTCAGCCAGCCCTCCAACCTCTCAGACAGTTCTCCAACCCACCACACCAACCACCCCAACCCGGATCAATCAGAACTCACTTCGCCCGTCTCTGTCTGGCCTTTGGCGCCCAAATCAAGAAACTGAAGGACATATAGCTCAACTTGTCTGCATGTTAAACAATGGAGACTGGGGAGATAATGACATCCTAAGGCCAACCGTGCAGGTTACATAGCTATCATTATCAATCAAATTCAATCACATTTATTAATAAAGCTCTTCTTACATCAGCTGGTGTAACAAAGTGCTGTACAGAAACCCAGCCTAAAACCCCAAACAGCAAGCAATGCAGGTGTAGAAGCACGGTGGCTAGGAAAAACTCCCTAGAAAGGCCAAAACCTAGGAAGAAACCTAGAGAGTAACCAGGCTATGAGGGGTGGCCAGTCCTCTTCTGGCTGTGCGGGATTATAACAGAACATGGCCAAGATGTTACAATGTTCATAGATGAACAGCAGGGTCAGATAATAATAATCACAGTGGTTGTAGAGGTGCAACAGGTCAGCACCTAGGAGTAAATGTCAGTTGGCTTTTCATAGCCGATCATTCAGAGTATCTCTACTGCACCTGCTGTCTCTAGAGAGTTGAAAACAGCAGGTCTGGGTCAAGGTAGCAGGTCAGGGTTCCATAGGCGCATAGCTATCATTAGTGAGGATGAAGATGTCTATAGTTCTGTCTGGGCAAAGTGTGCTCTCTGATCTTTAATCATCCCACTCATCTAAAGAAGGGGTTCTTAAACCTTTCAGCCTGGGACCCAAATGAGAAATTCTATGTTTTCCTGCGACCCAAGTTTTGGAAAATATGCAACTCTACGTACATTTTGGTAACATTTCATTGCCCTTATGCCTAAAAACAAATGCAATATAAACAAAAACAAAAAATAACAATGAAATTAAATATCTATTTATGTTTATTTTTTCCCATTAAAAACACTCTTACAGCAACAGTTCCAACCTAGACAGATATGTATCGTGATGAGCGCCTTGAACGAGCCGTGCACTTCGGATAAGAACGTCTGAGGCCAGAGTTGCATCTAACTAGATTTGTTTGACTAATTCATTGACAAGTTAGGAAAGCACCCTGACGACGGCCGTAATGTCGAAATACGTCAGTTGGGAATAACAAATAAGCATTTTCTATTCAATTTTCAATGCCCTCCAACTTGCTTCAAGACTGTCTGAACATCTTTCAGGGACTTGACAATGTGACCAATGGATTTCATAGAGCTTGTAATATGTCCGTAAGTGTGCGTCGCCCATAACATAGAGACTTGCTCTTATAGAAGATTCTGTTGACCATTGCAAAAGCAATAAGGATTTTTAGGGGCATTATGACTGGGTTAATAAAACACAGCTGCCCCTAAAAGTCCCTCACTTTTCTTGCTGCCTTTTTCTCATTCTCCCTCCCTCTCTCTCTCTCTCTCTCTCTCTCTCTCTCTTTCTCCCTATCTCTTATGTCTGTTTATGTCTTTTTTGAGATTGAACCGTAGTGTTTACTGGCTGAGGAGTGGGTTCACAGCTTGGATTAGTTGGGTACCATCAGAAGCGTGGCTGGATCATTCGGAACAACAGACAGAGGCGAAAGAAGAACCAACCAGCCTGTCGATAGGCCAACACATTAGACTTTGAGTTTAAATGGATGGGGCTAGAGGGTTGCATATTTCACAGAAAGCAATTTATGAATTGTATATTTATAATGGCTGACCTTTATTGGGATTAGCGCGGGCATTTTAAAGGGGGTTGAATGAGTTCAGAGCTTCAGTCTTTCTCAGAAGGGTCCCTAGTCTAGTTCATTAGCTCTTCAGCTTTACTGTAGCAGACAAGGTAAACACAACCTAGGCCAGTTGAATTAGAGGAGTTTGCCGTATTCACAATTACTACGTAATGACAATATATTACATATGTTATGGCTTTCGAATTGCTGTGTTTCAGTTGGAAACTCGACGAACGAATCCAATGACCTGACATACCTTGAACAAGCATTCCCTGGCATATGCTCGCACATGTAGTGTAGGCCCAGGCCTAGTTACAGCTGCAGCCTGTGTTAGAGACTGATATGGTCTAGTTAAAGTGATTACAAAGACTATTGCAAGTTGCGAGATGAGTCTGACTGGACCTGGAACAATGTAAAATGCCATTGAGAAAGGCTTGGCAGGCAGCGAGCACTGTTTATATCCCAACTTAAATCAGCACTCTTGGTGGATATCCCAGATGTCTAGCATAGCCATGGTGCTTATTCAATCCAGGCCCGTGTTACCAGCCTCCCAAGCCTTCCTACTTAGGCACTCTACACTCTCACTGGCTGTTTTCCTGGTTGGTATTGAGGAGGAGTTGTGTCATGCAATGTTTTTGGTTTAGTTTTTGTAGTGAGTCATTTCATCTTTATGGTGGTAGGATGTAAATCAGCATAGGCCTACATATATCTTAAAATGACCTGAAACAGAGCAATAGGAAAGTTAATGATAACGTCTCACTTAGTTTGAGGGTGTCATCTATTTGATTCCGTTTTTAAACTTGAAACTCAGTTCACCCGTGAGGTGAATTTTCATGATGATTTATCATTTCTCCAGTTAGAAGATAATGTTTCACAAATGCTAATCTTCAAGGTTTATTGTCTTTTGTCCTCATACTGATGATAACAAACGAATTAAGTGTTAAAAATAAGTACACTGATGTGTAAAATAGTTCAACAGAGCTGACAACTGACAGCCGCAGCTTTGTCACAACTGTGGCTTAAAATGGCAGGCTTCTATAAACAAAGTCTGTTTTAAAGGAGAGAGAAGAACGCCGCCTACTTAAACTGTAAAAAACAGCACTGTCAAGAAATGTATTGATGTTAGTCAGATGGTGAGATAGTAGGCCTAAATAGTAGAGAGTACTATGGCAATGATCATTCTACTTAGATATATAATAATTAGATAGTATTGGATCCATCTTTAAATAAAACACATGCTTCAGCATATGTCTTACCTAGGTGTCATTTGAGCATGTAGATGTCACCATCAGCATTGCTAATATTAATTACGTAAAGCATTTAGGGAATAGATGCTAAATTCACTAGTGGGGTATGTAGACTATGGCATTTGGCTGGTGAAAATATGTCTGAGACTAATTTGGTAACTGACTTCACTGCTACTTTTATGACTAACACACTTTTAAGCGTATTAGAAGATGGACTTTTCTCCCCCTCAGTTGAATTCAACTTTTGTCTTAGACATACAAAGTATTCTCAAGTAGACTGTTTAGAGATGTCCTAAAAGTTATTGCATCTTTGCATGAAGACGTTTTTTTCTATGGGCCATTTTAAGACTATTTCCAAGATGTAGGTCTGATAAATGTTGAGAAGAACACATGTAGGCCTGTCATAGAGATTTAAGCCCACATGTCACATGTAGAAAACATATGGAGTTGATATGAATTGATGTAAAAGCAGTAGATCAGTGTTGTAAAAGTTGTTTTGTTGACTTGTCATCATTTCTAGGCGAATCTTATTACAACAATGAATAAAAAAAACTACATTTGACCCTCTCACTTCTAGAATAAGGAACAATATAGGCTATATATGAATTATGTGTTATAATTGATCTTTTGATATCAATCCCTGTGAGGCCCTTAAACTAGGCTTGTGCGTTTTGCGAAAAAGTTATATGCTTGGTTAGGTAGTCCATATTCAGGGCAGTGTGCGGTGCATGTCGTCTCCCCAAATTGCATTAGTGCGAAATAGTTCACAAGTACAGAATCTATATTTTGTCAGTTCACTTGCAATATATTCTGAACGTGTTGGTCACATGAGTCAGAAACTGGGACTTTGTAGGCCAGTTGAATGAATGAGGACTCACCTTGCCCGCAAAGACCCAGCCTCTGGCACACACTGATTTCAGAGCACTCTATAATTGTGTGAGGAATTGTGTCTTGTCCATGATTTATAAGTGTATTATGATGAATAATGATGAACAAAATAGACTAAATCCTTTGTAGTTTAGCATTCATTCAGTATATCCTATTCAAAAACGCAGTTGGCACAAATTAATTGTCCCAATATTGTCGACTACTTCCTATCCAGACAAGGTGCAACAATCAATTCAAGGAAATCTACAGAACCACAATAGGCTATTCATATTCACTGTTTGACTGAGCTAACGTTGTCTTTACCTGATATTCTCCAATGTCACAAACATGTTCAGCATAAACGCGCAAAGCGGTAGGATCCGTGATGTCTCGTCCGCATCCCTTGGACAGCAAGATGACTTCGCGCAAAACCCTCGCTTGATGAGTGTATGGGAGAGATTGGAGATGCGTGCGAAGTTGAAGTTCGCTGCTGCTCATCACACCACCACCGCCCCTCTTTTTGATCAGTGGCGCTGGTATTGCACAATCCCCAAATTTAGAACGAATATCCTTGGGGACGAATTGCACCATTTTCTTTCAAAATAACTTGAAATGTTGTTTTCTCCTAAATAAGAAAAACGCACTCGTGCCACGGTGCCACTGATTCGCCTAAGCTTTTTTTCATGGATAAATGCGATGTTTTCCAGTCTGAGCGACCCCGGTGCGCTACGCACCGCCGACGGTCCTCAAAATATCCATTCTCTAAACGGACTTGCAGATGTTATTGCCCAGTTGTAGGCTATATGACCACGACAACACCAAGAGCTGAAAGAATTAGATATATGGTGTTGCGCCCTCGTGCTGGGACCTCCCCAAAATGGGCTTCTGCTAAGTGGTAACCTGGTTATTTTGAGCGCGTCACTTCGACTTGTCTCCAAGTTATAGGTTCCCATTGCAAAGGTTGGGCGCAGCACTTAACTGATATTGTTATAGGCTACTTATTGATGGAGTAGACATTCATAGAAATCGGAACACTATTGACAACACAARGAAAGAAAGTTGGACACATTCCTGTGGTTTCTTTCTTATACGAATTATACATTTATTTGGCCTACATAATAATGTCATAAATTTCGCATAGTATAGCCTAATAGGCATAGTGGCCGTTATTAAGAAACTACTTAGAATTTATGTAAGCTTGGCACTAGGCAATATTACGATTTTATATGATTATTATATTGGCCCGTAATTTCTCTTGCGCTCCTACTTCTTTTGGTGGTGTAGTGCGACTCCACGTGGCAACAAATTGAGGATTATTTGTAGTAACAAGAACGAATAAGCCTAAAGAGCACGCCCTACTCTCTGTGCGTAATGACGCACTTGCGCAGGAGCAATGTCACAGTCGCAACACGGAGACAGCGCCACCGATTTATTCTAAACTGAATAATAATTGTTATAAACCACAGATACGGATGTTCATCCTTATTCCAACAACGATTTGCATAACATTTCCAATCCCTTGGTGAGTATTATTCGTGTGTGTGTAATAATCGCATGATGTTGCGCTGGCGAACTTTGACTCGAGTTTCGACCAAAGGATGATGTTGATGATGTGGTTTTTTAAAAAGCTCTTGTTTTGGCCAAGTAAATTATCGCAATCAATATTATTTTATCTCCTTCCTGTGTCATGTCCTGTTAAATATTTGCTAAATGCCATTGGCTACAAGGCCATAGAAGTTTAGGAATATGGCGCATCGATATTTGCGCACATAGACTATTCAAATTGGTCCCAGTTTCGAGTTGTTTTCTCGTGGGGAACTCATCACTAATTGAATTAGATTTTTACATGCATCGTTTTATTCCATCGCAAAGTTCCTTATTTACTAAGATGAAGATTGTCAGGAGGGACCAACAGGCTATCTCTGTGCGCTGATGTCAGACAGTCAGCTGGTGTTAGTCTCGAAGGCTACGTAACAGCTGGTCAAAGATGAGAATGATACATATTCCAGAAAAACAGCAATCATAACATGTTGTGGATGATGAATGAATATCATATTGATAAATTGCCTGAACAATCACAGATATATCACCTGTCAGGAAAACTGTCTCAAAGAGCCTGTATGTAGAGCTACTTCAGGTTCCCCTTTCCAACTAGCCATATGACCTCCATGTAAGGTGTCAGAGGTCACCATAGTGTGCCCTGTGTGTACCTATCTCTCATTCCCCCCCCAGTGAGGGTTGTGTAGAGGGGCCGTGAGCGGCGGATGAGGCTGGGATCCAGGAGCGCCCTGCAGCCTCCCAATGGTCTCCCCCACTATGAAGGCACTGGTGGACGCTGTGTGGGCGGTGTGGAGCATCAGTGCCTCCGTCTATGACTACATCCACACCAGCGCCATGGAGGAGCGCATCCACACGCTGGAGACCGTCATCACCATTCACCAGTGTGTCATCGCAGCGCTGACCGCTGGAGTGGTGGTGCTCTTCACCTACATACTGTTGAGGAAGCACTGAGGGGGAGTGAGGAAGGAGAAGCCATGCAGGGCCCAGGAGGCAAGTTGTGAGGACAACACTGGATTACCATAGTGATCAGAAGCATTGAGACTGTGGGTCTGGACAGTCATCCAGAGCCCTGGAGAGGTCTACCGGCCTACATGGATTAGATGGAGCAGGACTTGATTAATAAGGGATTTTGGCTACTAGCAAAGTTTTTGGTTATTTGGCTTTTATCTCGGCTGCCAATTGTACTATTCTACTGCGGAGGTGTTGCTGGACACTGTGTCTCATGGAGTCAATGGTTTCACTCACTTTGCACCCATGGAAGATGAAGACATGGGCAGAGATGGGCAAAAGATGCATGAAAATGTATCTTTTTACAAATACAAGTTACTCTAAAGACCAATGTATCAAACTAAAATACTTTTGCGAAGTATTGTATTTAGAATGATTTATTTTTTAATACAAAATACATTTACAAGTACACGCCTTCACTACAACAGTATTCTTAGTAACAGAAACAAAAAAACATTTAACTTGCTATGACTGTAAAATGTGGTTGTTTATCTACCTTATTTGAATGCACTGACTAAGTCGCTGTGGATAAATGTCTGCTAAATGACCTAAATGTAAAAATGAACAATTGCAAAGCACACTGGGTATTATTATTGGCCTTATTTTGTGGGCGGAGCTCATCAACAATACCCAGCATGCTTTGCAGATGTACATTTTTACATTTAGATGTTGTTCATTCAGCAGACACTCATATCACACCATAGTGCCGTGACTTCTGATACCAATGATACCAATGCAGGGTGAAAGGGGGCCACCAAATGTTGAACCGCTATAAAATAAAAAAGGATATAGAAAATTATTTTGTATTTTGAAAATATAAATTACAGGTCTCAAGTATGTTACAAACTACATTGGATTGTAGTTCAGGCCGGTGAATTACAAATGACAAAATACTCAAAAGCAAATGAAATATGAATTTCAATTACATGTAACAGGAATACTGCCCATCTCTGGATGTGGGGATGCTAAAACCACAGCGACGACTCAACCTGCAGACTGTAATCTAATAACGCACTAAAGGGATGCTAACTATCATTAGGTTTGCCTGCCTTAATATGCCTCAAGTGGTTTCACTCCCCAGATGGAATAGCATTATTAGTTAGTTAGGTTTTCATGTTGGCTCTAATTGCTTATCCCGCCTGTATGATGCATGGGAAAACTGTAAACTGGGGATTCCCTCTTCAAAACCATGATTGTACTAGGTGCCAGCCCAACAGTCTATACAGGTCTATAATTGGAAGTCTTGGTCATGAAGATGAAAGCGTTCACTTAGAGGTTAACTATTATATCACCCAGTGAGGGAGAGTGGAATATCATGGGACAGACTGAATGTATTCTGAAGAGGCCTTATTTGTTGTAGAAAACTGGCCTCGAGGTTCTCCTATGAATTCCTCTGTAGGAGGAGTTTCTGTGAAGCATTCAAAAGGTCAATACACTGGTCGCCATGAATGCCATTTAGTACAGTACATGTTCTTTGATAAAACTTCTTTAAAGCATGTTTATTTGATTACTAAAATAAATAATTGTAGATAGTCTTGTAATGCAAGACTTTGTAGTGGCATTTCGTGGCGTTAGTTGAACATGGCTACAGCTGTGAAGGTTACGTCACTGGAAAGAGTATTTAGAAGCATCCTTACCTGTAAKATATGAATCAACCGGAATGTTTTGGTACATTGTTTATACATGTTTCAGTAATGATCACTCTTAACATTAAAAGGGTATAAAACACATTGTAGGACTTAATATATTTATGGCAGTTTTTTTTTAAGTTCAATGTTATGTTGTATAATTAATTTAAATTGTTCACTTGCTACAATATGACGAATACACAATGTTTGCCCTATCATCTTGTTCAGATTGCCAAAATGGGCCTCAATGGAATGTTTCAGGTAAATCAAATGTGACTTACAGGTGACAAACGGCCTCCATGGCAACAAAACATTTAATCACCTCCTGGATCTTTGTGTGAATGTACAGTGCCTTCAGAAAGTATTCAGACCCCTTGACTTTATCCACATTTTGTTAAGTTACAGCCTTATTCTAAAATGGATTAAATAAAAACATTTCCTCAGCAATCTACTCACAATACCCCATAATGACAAAGCAAAAACAAGTTCATATAATTTTTTGCTAATAAAAAAGATGTTTACATGGTTTCTGTTTTTCATGATTATTCAGACCATTTGCTATGAGACTCGAAATTGAGCTCAGGTGCATCTTGTTTCCATTGATAATCCTTGATGTTTCTACAACTTGATTGGAGTCCACCTGTGGTAAATTCAATTGATTGGACATGATTTGAAAAGGCACACACCTGTCTATATAACATCCCATAGTTGACCGTGCATGTCAGAGCAAAAACCAAGCCATGAGCTCAAAGGAATTTTCCGTAGAGCCCCCGAGACTGGATTGTATCGAGGCACAGATCTGGGGAAGGCTACCAAAACATTTCTGCAGCATAGAAGTTCTCGGTAACACAGTCACCTCCATCATTCTTAAATGGAAGAAGTTTGGAACCACCATGACTCTTCCTAGAGCTGACCGTCCGGCAAAACTGAGCAATTGGGGGAGAAGGGTCTTGGTCAGGGAGGTGACCAAGAACCCAATGGTCACTCTGACAGTGCTTCAGAGTTCCTCTGTGGAGGAACAGCACCACTAATCAGGCCTTTATGGTAGAGTGGCCAGACGGAAGCCACTCCTCAGTAAAAAAAAAGAAAAGAGGCACAGGACAGCCCGCTTGGAGTTTGCCAAATGGCACCCAAAAACTCAGACCATGAGAAACAAAATTCTCCGGTCTGAATGCCAAGCGTCATGTCTGGAGGAAACCTGGCACCATCCCTACGGTGAAGCATGTTGGTGGCAGCATCATGCTGTGGGGATGTTTTTCAGTGGCAGGAACTGGGAGACTAGTCAGGATCAAGGCAAAGATGAACAGAGKAAAGTACAGAGAGATACTTGATGAAAACCTGCTCCAGAGTGCTAAGGACCTCAGACTGGGGTGATGGTTCACCTTCCAACAGGACGAAGACCCTAAGCACACAGCCAAGACAATGCAGGAATGGCTTTGGGACAAGTCTCTGAATGTCCTTGAGTGGCCCAGCCAGAACCCGGACTTGAACCCGATCTAACATCTCTGGAGAGACCTGAAAATGGCTGTGCAGCAACGCTCCCCATCCAACCTGACAGAGCTTGAGAGGATCTGCAGAGAATAATGGGAGAAACTCCCCAAATACAGGTGTGCCAAGCTTGTAGCGTCATACCCAAGAAGACTCGAGGCGGTAATCGCTGCCAATCGTTCAACAAAGTACTGCGTAAAGGGTCTGAATACTTATGTAAATGTGATATTTCACTTTTATTTTGTATAAAATAGCAACAATTTCAGAAAACCTGTTTTGATTTGTCATTATGGGGTAGTGTGTAGATTGAGGGGGTAAAACTATTTACATTTCAGAATAAGGCTGTAACCAAACAAAATGTGGAAAAAGTCAAGGGGTCTGAATACTTTCCAATGGCACTAATGGTACTAAGGATCAGGAGAGTGCAATGTTCTGACTGCAGATAAATGTCTTGTGTCGAGCTAAATCTGTTTACTCTGTAATCAAGAAAAGGTTTCACAAAGCACTGGTTGGTCAGTGGACATACTGCCATCCCTAGGCTCCAATCTGAGTAAGCAAGTCAGGGGTCGTTCAGGGACAGGGTCATAATACTCACATGCATGTAAGTAGTCATGTGACGCACTGGTTATTAAAACAGAATAACGACAATCCCATGTGCTACAATGTGATATTGACCTACAGACGGAACACTGTAGAAACACCCTGACCAAGGAGACTGTTCATGCTTTTATTTCAAGTTAAGTGACAATGTTCATGTTTTGTAAATACATAATAAAATGTTATTCTTACTGATGTGTACATTAACATAACTATCTTCAAAAAGAAATGATTGAAGTTGTAAACTTGCATGAAACACCACGTCGTATACAAAATGCAAGGTACAAATTTAACTCGTCATATAAACAGAACAGCTTGTTATCCCTGTCTCTAGGTAGTTGCCCTTAACCACAGATCTACTCGATCCCCTAACCTTAACRATTAGGATGATCAAATATAGCTGACTCTGTATCAGTGGTTAAATCAACTTCTACCTACTCATCCGAACTGCAGTTGCACAGTAAGCCATTTCCCACAACACTGTTGGACCAGGGGGGGTCAGGTGTGTTCTAGATGTGTCCAGTCTGCAGCAGGGTGTACTGGGCAGTGAATCTCTCCACACTCTCCCCCTCCAGCAGCTTCATGGCTCTCCAGTGGATCTTCCCACAGTTTTCTGGCTGGCCGCTGGGCCCAAGCTCCTCTCTGATATACTCCAGCCACAGATCTGGAGGGAAAAAGGCCATATACAGCCCTGAGTGACCATCTCAACMTACTTTATATCCCAGAAAACTACATGGAAGTAAAGGTTTATATGCATGCCATACTAAAACACCTCAATCAGCTAATCAAAGTTGCTGTTGAATCAGGTGTGTTAATGTTGGGCTGGAATAAAAGCCTGCAAACCCTGTASTTCCAACCATGTATGTCTTGTTCATTRTTCTACTGGCCTATTGGAAGTCTTTTAGTTGTTCGTGTAGCAACTGACATGCAATAATCCCRGTGGGACTTATTTGAAATTAGCTGCTTRGAATGCGCTTTTCAGAATCTCACCATCATCTGTGGAGCCGAATTCCCTCAGGGCTCTCTCATAGAAGTRCCTCAGGTTGCTCATCTTGGGAGTCTCCTAAAAGAACAGTCACATCATTCCAGTTAGTACACCAGCCTTGACAACGACCATAGGAGTTGGCTACACAGGACAAACAGATCTGGGAACAAAATCCTAACAGTAGTGAATAGGTAAWCCCTCCATACAACATTTTGTACATAAAGCCACAACAATATGTGGCAATATTYGAACAACAAGCTAGTTTGAGACTATGCTTTGGTTGGTTGCGACATACATTTGTTTGAGCTTGGACATGTGTTCTTGTTTCCCCATACATTGTGACTCAACACACTCACTTGATCTTTCTCCATCTGGATCATTCTGGTGAAAAAGGCCTTGGAGAAGGGCCGGCTCTCATGCAAGCTGGAAAATAAGAAAAGGTCCAACTTTGTTTTTCTTCTACAAAATGCTGAACTGAAATGCGTATAAATAAGTCGTCATCTAAACGAGGATACCTTGTACAAAATAACTACCTTGAATTAGAATCATCATTGTAATGATTGCCTTCATAATGCAGAACTGGTGAGAAATGAATAATCTAATAGTACTATTAATATTCAGTACCTTGTGAAGGTCTTCCTGGCTTTCTTGTAGCCTCCGGCCCTGTAGGACCAGTCAAGGTACCTCTCCTTTATCTCCATGGAAACGGCAGGCACCACAGACAGCAGACCTCTCTGAGAGCAGAGGAGAAACGAACCGTTACAACTAATTCTCATCCAACCAGACAACATTGTATGTAGGGAAATATGGCTGCGTTTACACACATTGGTCTTTTGACCAATCAGATCAGCTCTGAAAAAGATCTGATGTGATTGGTCAAAATATCAGAATTGGGTTGCCTATGTAAACGCAGCCCATGAGGCACTACTGCTTTTGCYCTATGACACAATGGAGGCTAAGAACGACATAGAACCAGGAAAAGCTTGGTCAAAGCACTGTCTGGACAGAGATTTGAATTATCACAAGTGTAAACTGGTATTGTATTAAAATGTCATAAACTAATGTAATTTGAGAGGTTGGGCTTGGTTCTGTACCTGAAACAGGGCCTCAGTTTCCTCTGGGCTCTGTGATGTCATGCTCCACTCCACCTGCAGCTGCCACAGGGGCAAACTCAACTGTCAACAGACAAGACCAGGGTGGTTAACATCAAGTAAGACGCTTCTTTTACGTTTAGAATATTTTCATGGGTTGCTGGGCCGGAAAATTGTTACCGGTAAGTACACTCTGATGCTCCAAACACTTTTGTAACATACTCCTTTTCTCATAAATCTTAGTCAAAATGTTTTTTACATTCCAGAGACAATCCCATTGTGCCTATATTATTTCGCAACTCACATTTCCAGATCAACAATGTCTTTGTGYCTACATAATTAAATAACGAATTGGAGGGTGACCATACGCCCCCCTCAGTCAGCCCCTTCTCGTTAGCCACCCCTTATATTGCACAACACCTGTCATAACATTGAAAGACTAGCTACAAGATCCATATTGCAATAAATAAAAGGATACGTTAATAACAGTGTGCACCAGTTGTTTTAAACTACTAGTTTGATTGTAGCCATCAATTGCCCCATAAACAGTCACCCATATTAGCAAACTTATTTCATTTCTCTTGTATAGGCTACTTAGCATGACGATATCAGCAAAATGCCTGCGAAAAAGTGATCTGTATGGTCGGTGTCGATAAGTGATCGGTTTATCATCCCAGCTCTACTACATACTACCCACTGGGCARAGATGTCAGTTCAACGTCTACGAACGTGAAATCAACAAAGTCCTGGTACTAGCTATAGGTTTTTACAGTACCTGAAGAATTTACCTGTAAGGAAAGTCTACCCGGTATTAGTAATGGGGTTTAACAGTACCTGAAGCCATTCTGTCAGATTGTCTGTCATGTGACCACGGGAAAAGGAACRACCACGTAAATACTGCACTGTGGGTTTGATTGAATTGAGCCCTTCCAGTCATATTGGAACTGGTTTCTAGCAGCGAATAGCAGTAATTTGAGGAAGTTAATATGCTGTAGGAAATTATCTGGGACAAAGTTGGAGGTGCCCCACTTTCACACACCGTGTGTGTGTGTGTGTACCTTGGGATTCACGTGTGTCAGGGCGTCCTGGAATAGCTTGCCTGTGGCGCCACTCCCCAGATGCACCATCGTCTGCAGGGCCAGGCACCACACGTCCACAGATTGTCTGTAGCGCTGGGTGGCTGCCATGGCAACCGCAGCGGTCTGCTCCGAGTCTCCTGATGAGAGTAAGACCTGCAGCTGAACAGACCGATGGAGGGACACACACACAGGAAATCGTTACATGTTGTGAACCTCATGTATCCTATTGGTTGCTATGCTGTATGTTTGTATGTTAGAGAGCCTATGTTTATACACTTGCTGTCCTAGATTTACTCTTGCCATAAGAAATCTAATTACCCAGTTCTTGTAGAAGTCCTCCTTCAGCAGTGAGGAGTCGTGGGCACGCTGAAGCACTGCCAGCAGCCTCTCCTGCCTCTGAGGGATGCCAACACACACACAGGCCAGAGTTCAGTCTTAGAAAACCCTATACTAATTTCACCAATATACTAGTCATTAACACTAGATCATCACTCTATCAATATTCTTCCCTAAAAAGTGCTCATCAGCAATTATAGCCATGGTTTGAAATGTTAACCTTCTCCTTCAGCTGCTGGACGTTGGTTTTCCTCTTGAACCTCTCCAGGCAGAAGGACACGTAGCACGCCCACATGGCCTCTGGAACACAYCAGAGAGACCKCRCATCACTAGGGTTGTTGCCGTGACTGGCAGTCATGAGTCACGACCACAGTCAAATTCCACGCGAACGCTGAGTCACGGTACTCTCCTCCTATGCTCTCTACATGAAAGGCGCCGATGCATTGGTAGTACCCAACTCGCTAACGATGTCAGAACGCTAACGGCCTGCTACTCAGCGCTTTATTGTCCCTCTAATCACTCTGACATGAATGCAAATGTAGGCTACATTGTTGGGGAGGGGGGGATCAGGCACAGTGTGAAATGGGCACTATCAGCATGGCGGCCAAACGCAGTAAGGGTTGGAAGTATATTGCGTAGTTTGCAATGCAAATATCAAGCTCTCCTATCATAGCACAGCTATTGCCATGAGAAATCATATGCTTATCAAGCYCAAATAAACATTCTCGGAGGGGGACAAGCAGCAGCAATCTCGCACCGCATCTATTGTCACTGAAAAGCGCCGCTGAGATCCCGCCAGAGCCGAGCAGTTAACACAGCTCATTACTGTTTCAATGAATGATTCTCAAATGGCTTTTTATTGACTGAATAGATATGGGGCAATTTCAATTCATATTTATTTACTTTGGACTACGTAAAGACAGGTTTTTGATTCCTAACAGAGGGCTTCCACAAGCAAGCGCCACCACTGAGGTTACTGCCTTTTTTAACATTGTGTTCCATAATATACGGTTTCAACATCTTAAAATGACACTTGTTTTTTTATTGGCTGAATATATGGGGCAARTAACAATTAGGATTTATCTGTATGATAAATTAGGCATTGTTGCGCACGGTTGGCATATAGACAAATGCAAAAAAACATTTCCAGTGCAGCCCTTGTGTTCTAAAAATAAATGTTTTTATTTGAATACTCGAGTACCAGGGGAAAAAAACTAATGCGAGTACTCAAACAGCATCCCTAGTTTCGAAGCAGTGTCGCCTGGACCCCAGATGACGGCATTAGCCCGCCTAGGAAGCAAATGCAACTTTTCAGGTCTCAGGCAAGGTTACCCACCCCGAACGTGGTCCTCGAACCTCCTCCGTTACACTTCATCCAACACGTCACTTGTGTTGTTGTGTACTTATTGTATCGTGTCTATCTGTGTTGAGGTCTTTATTTGCATTATGTTATGTCTACCTATGTTAAGTTTCGTGTTGTGTCTTACCTGTGTGTTTGTAATGTGATGTGTTTCTGTCTAACCTGTGTTGGTGTGTGCATTTCTGTTTGTTGTGTGTACGTACCTGTGTTGAGGCTGTTGAGGCCCTCCTCGTAGACCTGGCAGCAGCGCTCCTCTCTCCTGGCGATGTCAGAGGCCCGCCCCTTGGCTGACTGAAGCGCCTCTCCTACCGTCGCCTCCAGCTCCCGCTTGGCCATGAAGTCCCACGTCAGTGAGTCGTCTGTGTATTTGCTCTGCAGGCTGGGGACAGGACATTCAGCATGGTCAGTGTGTGTTGTGTCATGTTGAAAAATGAATACAGAGATCAGCAACCCAAAATGTAGCCGTACTCTTGTATAATGGTGTCCTGTAGTTCTTTAGTGAAGTCAAAGATGGCGGCGATGGTCAAAAGAGACAGGATGAAATCAGCTCCTGTGGACAGCACAGAGAAAACCATTAACATCTCCAAAACACTGTCTCTACTCTCTTAATAACCAAAGTAGACATACGGATGACTGTTAGGCAATACGAATGGCATAGAACAAATAGAATGTGATGGAAAACAGCTCACCTTGGATTTTCCCAGTAGCATCTCTGTACACCAACTCGGCCAGTTTGCCACTCATGATCTCAGGGGAGAAGTCGCACTCTTCCTGTAGAGTGAAGAGGACAATCAGTGACTCAGTACAAAAAGAAGAAACTCAAAAAGGTGTGTGCGTGTACTCACCACATCCATCTCAGCCCACTCCAGCCCCTTCTGTTGCTTCCTCAATTTCTCAGCGTTCAACAGCTCCATACGGAAGTACTGTTCAGGTAGAGACACGGGTATCAATCATCCTGGGGGTTTTAACAGTGGTTCTGCTACATTTAGGCTTTTGTGTGCATTCAGTGTTTGCTACCACAGCATCTCAGCTTCGAGCCAAATATGGTAATTCTTCAATTCATTGAAAATCAAATGCCACTCCGTACCTCTTGGTAGACCTTCTTGCTTTCCGGGTGGAAGCGCAGGGCACGCAGGAACAGGTGTCTGGCGCTCTCTGACAAGTTATTGTCCTCCAGCTCGCTCTTGGCAGCCATGATCCAGAGGGCTGGAAAAAGGAGAGGCAATCAACGATTCTGCTGACTAGGCTGTCATCCACTCACACAACTGGAGCAATGATAGGACCCAGTGTAGTGTAGATAGTGGTCCTTTGCAGCTCAGTTGGTAGAGCACGGCACTTGTAACGCCAAGGTAGTGGATTTGATTCCCAGGAGTACCCATACGTAAAAATGTATGCACACATAACTAAGTCGCATATGCTAAATGGCATACTATTATACACGAAGTGTACAAAACATTAGGAATACCTGCTCTTTCCYTGACATAGACTGGCCAGGTGAAAGCTATGATCCCTTATTGATGTCACCTGTTAAATCCACTTCAAAATCAGTGTAGATGAAGTGGGGGAGACAGGTTAAAGAAAGATTTTTAAGCCTGGAGACAATTGAGACATGGATTGTGTATTTGTGCCATTCAGAGGGTGAATGGGCAAGACAAAATTTAAGCGCCTTTGAACCGGGTATGGTAGTAGGTGCCAGGCGCACCGGTTTGAGTGTGTCAAGAACTGCACCACTGCTGGGTTTTTCTACGCTCAACAGTTTCCTGTGTGTATCAATAATGGTCCACCACCCAAAGGACATCCAGCCACCTTGACACAACTGTGGAAAGCATTGGTGTCAACATGGGCCAGCATCTCTGTGGAACGCTTTCGACACCTTGTAGAGTCCATGCCCCGAATTGAGGCTGTTGTGAGGGCAAAAGGGGGTGCAACTGAATGTGTTCCTAATGTTTTGTACACTCAGTGTATATTACAAGGACATATGCCATTGACATGGTATGTCACCATAGTATGATGATAAATCTACCTGGTTTCTCAGGATGAATGGCAAGCATGGAGGAGAACACCTTGCTGAGTTGAATCTTTGTGTTCTATTTGAGGAGATAACAAAAATAGCCGTTTCAGCACCAGAGCACAACATTTATTCAACGTTTATCAGGAAAGAACCCAAGATAACTTAAACTTACCCATTTCTTACAGAAAGCAATGTGAGAGAGCCACAACTGCACATCATCCTGCAAAAAGAGGAGATCTAATTGGTCTGTCCATTGACTTCTTTGGTGCCTTCTGCATAGCGCTGTTTGATATATTCAACATCCCGTAGCTAATAGCTATGTCATATAGGGCTTGTACAGTACCTTCCATTTAGTTGTGGCCCTTCTGAAAATGCTGTTGATCCTCGAGATGATGGAAAACTCTATCTCCTCTCTTTTGAACTGATAGCCGATGCGCTAAAAATGAAACATGATGAGGAACAAATATTAACTCCTGATACAGATATTAAATATGTCCATAGTTCATAGAACTTCAAATGGATTTGCAGGCATTCATTGGTTGTAAACTCTAGCATGATACTGAAAGTGGATATTATTATTAGTGGATTCTGTCGTTGCCATGGCGCTGTAAGGCAGCCAAACAGAGCTCTGTATATTTTAGATTTTAATTTGTGTTTTTTTTGTTGATAAGTCATTGAGTGTTGATTGGATATATATCTGGTTGTTTTTACCCATGAGTGATGGCAAGTCTGCTTGTTTAGGCTAGCTAGATAGCTAGCTGCCGACTAACGTTTGCATTTAAAAGATGCATCAGGCTCAGCACCGGCTTCTATTTAAATTTAAAAAAGTGGAACATTGCCTGTCCGACCTCAGAAACAGACAACTAGGCTTATATTAAGCCCTGCCTTATAAGACCTGACTGCATTGTGGAAATGGCAGAGTGTTCGTAGTGAGGATGACTACTGCTCTGGATTGATGTGTGGTGAGCTTTTTTGTGCCATAGTAACTGCAGAGACGTGCACCCACTTGGGTGATAAATCCAGGCTACAGAGAGGTTGAGCTGAGGACGACATCAGGGCCACCAAGCCAACTCCATCACAGGAAGGCTACAGATAGGCTGAGGACAACATTATGGCCAGCAAGCCAATGCATCACCATCACACCAGTGGGTTGCCAGAAGCACCAGTCTCTGCCATGAGCTGGCACATGCCGGAACTCTCCGAAACTGGCTTCATCAACATCACTTTCATTGTTTTGTTAATCTACCTAATTGCTATTCACTTTATTTGTAGGCCTATACCACAATTCAACTTGTAGCTGCGAATGTGTAGCCTACAAAATGAAATGAACCAATGAAACAAATCCTTCATGTATATAATAATTACATATGAGATTCAAAACTTACTGATCTTCTCTTCTTTATCAGCTCTAATACATTGATTTCATACTGAAATAACAAAGAAATAACACAGATTAATACATTGTATAATACTTGTTTTTGATTGCCCATACTCACATTTTCAAGCTGTATTCACTGGTATTTGGCACTCACCTGAATGTATGCAATGAAGTCAACTTTGGTTATGATCAATCGATGCAGTTTGTATTCTAAAGCTGTCGCCCTTTTTAGCATGGATCTGTAATTGGGAGATTAATCGGATTTAATACAACTTCAAAGATTTTTGCCAACATTGTTAGTTAGCTAAACTAGAGTGTTTTTAATCTTACTTGACTTCTTTTTTSCTGAACAGTCCCACTCTCTCCAACTGTTCCAACTCTGGGATTCGATTCTCGATCCGCTGTTGGACTATCTCAGCCATCGTCACTTACTTGGTGCTTTAATTTTGACTGCCTTCTGTTGTAAATGTTATTAAAGTATTACGTAAAAACAAGAATAGTGAACTAAATTAGCCCAAACGCATTTTCCACACGTGTGGAAGTTGTGAATGCTGTACTTCCGGTTCCGTGCTTCAACTGAGTCCGTGCAAAAACATGTGAATTACAATAAATTACCGCTTGACAAGCGAAAAACTTACCATTGGTTTTTATTATTAGACCATGCATTATAAACACGTTTAACTGATAATGGTGGGCATTTACATTCACCATAAAAATATATAACATAGACAGTACATTTCCTATCATCAGTTTTCTGGTTTGCACAATATTTGGCAACAAGTGTATTGATTTATAATTGGCACCAGAAATATGCGGCTAGGCAGAAAAGTAAACAATCTTCACGAATCATGCCCGGTTGGTGGAAAGATTTCCCGCAAAATCGTTGAAAAGCAAGAGAAAGCGAGCGGCAATTTGCCTCTTCCACCGAACATGATGGTGTCACTTACAGTTGTGTCTGCCCAATCACAAGTCTCAAATTCCATATTCGAATTTCTATTGGATGAGAAGTATTTCTAGATGTCCAGTAAAGACCACACGATTTTAGCATAACGTGTAGCTCATCTGAAGTTTTAATGTTTTTCATATAACCAATAACATAATCTAATATTTGTATGTAAATATGATGGATGTACTTTACTAGTCGACTTTGTGTGAATCGTTGGAGGGAATACTGGACCGCAACATTTGGGATTTCTTCTCGTTAACCTACTATGCTAGTTTAGCTAGCAGCAGCTTGCTTCCTTGCTAATTTCATGGGTTGCCTGTGTTGGTGAGTCTCTAGCTGGCTTGCTAATCTTAGCTAATGCTCACAAGGTTAGCTTCAGTGTTGTACAGTCAGATAGCAAAGCATACTTTTGTGTTTTACCCGTTTCGAATATCACTCCCACACGTTTAAGCTATCTAGTTATAATTTAGGACATTTTGACTATTTGTTTATGCTAGCTAGTTAGCCTTGCTGGCTAACTAGCTAACAAAAATCCAGATGCTGGAATTTGAGACAAATTACGGTAGCTAGCCAATGTGTTTACCTCTATATTTCTTACATAAATATGTATGTGTGTAGTTAGCTATGATCTTTCATAGTCTTATGGGATGTTGAAATGGAAAAATATAATGTTATACAAAGCCCATACTAAAGTAGGTTAGCTAGCTTGCTAACCCAACTAACGTTAGCTGATATGATTATGCTTCCTTTGTTTTGAAAAGGACCATAATAATGTTTGTTTCATCTGCATGGATGCACCATCTACAGCATTCAGGTGAAGTCATGAGTGGGACCAGTTGTAAAGCGAACGGCGCCGTCTACCCGGCCTCGACAACTGTAATGACCACGGTGAAGAAGCCGAAGATGGAGCAGATTCAAGCCGACCATGAGTTGTTTCTACAGGCCTTTGAAAGTGAGTTGCATGACTTTTTACTTATACCAGGAAGTAACGATTTTAAGCCAGGTGGAAATCTTTTAAAATAACCAATAGCGTATAATTTGGATTTTGTTGTCTACTTTTCTCACAACTAATATCAATGACACTGACTAATATGAGGCCTATCTCTGACTAAATTTTATTAGAAAGTGGGCCTGGAACCATAACATGCATAGGATATATATGTGCGGCTCTGCAATACTATACAGCTCTGTGAATACATTCATACCATAATTTTATTCAATTCTTACTAAAATCATAAAAAATAAGATTATTGAGCAGGCTATGATTATTGTTATGATGTATTTGCAGAACCAACTCAAATCTACAGATTTCTCCGCACAAGGAACCTGATTGCAGTAAGCAAATATTACATCCATAATATACATGTATACATAATGTACAGTGCCTTCAAAAACTATTTACACCCCTTGAAATTTTCCTTATTTTGTTGTTACAGTCTGAATTGGATTATATGTAGATTGTGTGTCACTGGTCTATGTAAAATAACCCAAAATGTCAAKGTGGAATTGTGTTTTTAGAAATGTTAACAAAAAAATAAAAACGAAAAGCTGAAATGTCTTGAGTCAATAAGTATTCAACCCCATTGTTATGGCAAGACTAAGACTTTGCCTAACCGGTCAGATAATAAATTGCATGGAATAACTCTGTGTGCAATAGTGGTGTTTAATGTGATTTTTGAATGACTACCCCATGCATACAATTACCTGTAAGGTCCCTCAGTCGAGCAGTGAATTTCATGCACATATTCAACCACAAAGACCAGGAAGGTTTTCCAATGCCTCGCAACGAACGGCACCTATTGGTAGATGAAGAAAAAATCAGACATTGAATATCCCTTTGGGCATAGTGAAGTTATTAATTACACTTTGAATGGTGTATCAATACATTGTCACTACAAATATACAGGTCGTCCTTTCTAACTCAGTTGCCGGAGAGTAAGGAAACCGCTCAGGGATTTCACCATGAGGCCAATGGGGACTTTAAAACAGTTCCAGAGTTTAACCTCTTAGATGTAAAGGCAACATTTTGATTTCCACCTAAATAGACATACCCAAAAGGAACTGCTATTCATGTGTAATTACATGATACTGACATGCCAAAAATTGCTATATCTGGAAAGAAGACATCTGGGAGATTGAGGAAATTATCAGAAGATAGGAGTTACATAGTTCAGAATACACAAGATCAAGCACACACAAAATTAAAATCCAAATATTTTGAAAGTAATCTTTCATCAATAAGATAATTATTGATGCCCAGAGCTGGAAACACATCAGATGGCTCCCACAAAATGTGAACAGTATCAGAAAAAAAATGGCATTGATAGGCCTAACAACTAGAAATGGGCAGATATTTTAGTAAGTGTGGTCACGGGATGTTTCCAAGTGTCCCTAAACTTCTTCWAAGTGGTATGTCTGTAAATTAGATTATTCCAGTGCTATTACATATTTGCAATCCCTAAATGCTATTTGTTCAGTATAAAAACAATTTCTACTATATCAACCTCACTCAAACATTGTGGTGGTGTTATGTGGTATCCAGGGTACATTCAAGTGTCCTTTCAACCTCCAAATTGTCCGAATGTGGTAATTGCACATGGATATGCCTAAAAGTTATTTTTCACTATAAAAACTAAGTTTCTACAACACCAACCTCTCTCAAACATTGTGGTGGTGTCGGGGGACATACAGGGGATATCCAAGTGTTTTCAACCACTCAAAAGTGCCTGAATGTTTAGCCTAGGCATATCCAATATATTGGTCCCACATACAAATTAACTGTTTACAAAAACAATATAAAAGCAACAGATATGCATTCAAAAATATACAAAAATATCTTATCAAACACAAAGTTGGTTACACATGTTCTTCACTAAAAAGGGTGCAAAAATAGAAATAAGCTGAACTATTTACAAATTGCATTCGTGTTCGTTTTACATCCCAGGTGTAGATGATTAGATTTCACTTTCAGCATAGCTTGTCCGTGTCGTGATAGTCTTTGAAGCAGTCCCTCTCTGCCAGGAAACAAAAAGCGAACCGGTATTTTGGGCAGAAGACCTGGCATTTCACCCTTTTTCGCCCCCTGTGTTTTGTGCAATGCATGCAGTTCTTCCTTTTGTCTTTTTGCATGTGTGTTGGATAGTGGCGCTCACCTTGAGTGGGGGGTCTTGAGATGGTTGCTTTGGGCCCCCAATTCAGCCATTTCCAACACCAGCTGCTCTCGGAAGGCCAACTGGGAGAGAGGGGGTTGACCTTTTTTGCTTTGGACATCTGCTTGTGGAGAATGAAAGCATTTACTGTAGCAATGTCCACAAAGTGGCAAAAAAAATTCTTATAACACTTCCTGGTCTTGTGGAGGACCTGGTAGTAGCCTATCAGAGCATCAGATAGGTCGACACCCCCCATGCTGGCAATGTAGTCCTTCACAGAAATAGGACTGGGGACATTCTTCCCTTTTCACCCTCCTTGGGACATGGTTGTTATTGAATGCCTTATGCTTTGTGGTGAGCATGGTTACTTCCCTAGTGTCCTTCCATTTCACCAAAAGTAGCTTGTTATTCCTGTTCCAACGTATGGTCCCCCTCTCCGCTGTCTTTGTCATGTCGTTTACCTTGGTCTTGGGGAAACCGATTTTGTAAGGACGAAGGGTGCCACAAGTCCTTATTTTATTTTTCAAGAGGTCTATGAAAAGTGGATGTAGAACCATGGCTCCCAAACGTCATCATCTAAATCGTCTGCATCCTCCATTCTGTGGTAAATAAAATAAAGGGGGCCTCCCGGGTGGCGCAGTGGTCTAGGGCACTGCATCGCAGCGCTAGCTGCGCCACCAGAGTCTCTGGGTTCGCGCCCAGGCTCTGTCGCAGCCGGCCGCGACCGGGAGGTCCGTGGGGCGACGCACAATTGGCCTAGCGTCGTCCGGGTTAGGGAGGGTTTGGCCGGTAGGGATATCCTTGTCTCATCGCGCTCCAGCGACTCCTGTGGCGGGCCGGACGCAGTGCGCGCTAACCGAGGGGGCCAGGTGCACGGTGTTTCCTCCGACACATTGGTGCGGCTGGCTTCCGGGTTGGAGGCGCGCTGTGTTAAGAAGCAGTGCGGCTTGGTTGGGTTATGCTTCGGAGGACGCATGGCTTTCGACCTTCGTCTCTCCCGAGCCCGTACGGGAGTTGTAGCGATGAGACAAGATAGTAATTACTAGCGATTGGATACCACGAAAATTGGGGAGAAAAGGGGTCAAATTTATATTTAGAGGGGGAAAAAGGAAAATATTGTTGTAAGACACACAGAATTACAGTTGACTAAATGTAGAAAACGACATTACTGTGAAGTAAAAACAACAGGCCTTTATCTGTACAGTGACTCGAAATAGGTGTGAAGCACACACACACACACACACACACACACACAATGCAAACAGTAACACTTTGGAGACAAAGGCAGAGGTGAGAACCACAAAAACAATGGTCATAAGAGTTCAGTGGCCTTTTCAAAGTTACAAGGATGAAAGTTAGAACAGCAAACAGTGAACTAATATGAAACAGACAATAACAAAAATAAACATTATTACTCTCGGGGCTGGTGATCAATAACGGTAGGTCACAGGGGCGGCAGGTAGCCTATTGGTTAGAGCGTTGGGCTAGTAACCGAAAGGTTGCTAGATCGAATCCCTGATCTGACAAGGTAAAAATCTGTCGTTCTGCCCCTGAACAAGGCAGTTAACCCACTGTTCCTAGGCTGTCATTGTAAATAAGAATTTGTTCTTAACTGACTTGCCTAGTTAAATATAAAACATGTATTAAAAAATCAGGCAGACAAATAAGACATCCCCATGATCTGTGGAGTCCCGAKTTTTGGTGTGTATAGACGTATTCCGTGTTTATTTTGTTTATGCTAACTGCAATGTAGGTAGCAGCCATCTTGAAATTAAGTCGTCGGCTCGGCCTGCCTTATACATTCGTATGCCCATATATGGTAGTAAGCCACACCAAAGATTTTAAGGCACAGGTCAATAGCCAAGATACTCAGCTTTCCGCAGACACCCTGCTTTTGCAGATAGGGGCTACCGTTCTCATACCAGACTGAATTGAATAAAACAAATCTAACAGACTTACCCAGAAAGACTCATAGTTGTAATTGCTGTGATTGTAACATGTATTGACTCAAGGGATTGAATACTTATCTATTCAAAATATATTAGTGTTTTATTTTCCATAAATGTGATTATTTAAAATAAAATAAAATTCCACTCTGACATTATAGTATTTTGTGTAGATTGTTGACAAAAAATTAAATCAATTTTAAACCCATTTTGTAACACAACAAAATGTGGAAAAGGTCAAGGGGTGTGAATACTTTCTGAAGGCACTCTATATATAATAATAGATATATACGTGTCATTTTATTTTCTTTCTCATTTTCACAATGTCTGGTGTATTAATGATTAACCTCCAAATGCTTCCATTTTAGCCTATATTCTTGCACAGGACTCTTACCTTCATGACCCACAGAAACACTCGAACAAATGCCAAAAGGTAACATATTGTTCTCTGATTGATCTGAAAGGGATCAGATGATTTTTATATGGTAGTAAGACATTAATCAGAGATGGTATAAAGTAGAACCTCAAAGATAAGAACCTCAAACTTACAGACTGGACGTTAACCAAACGATCAATATCAAACCGGGACATGTATTAAATGCAAAACCAAACTTATGTGGGCTACACACAAGTGTACACCTTGCTTACCCGTGTACATACGCTATCTATATTTTCTATAAAGGTAGATGCGGTTATCAAGATAATTTCAAAGTTACGGACGGCCATTTTATGGACCTCCATTCCCGACATGTTCATATCTTTGAGGTCCTACTGTACTTTTTTTTTTATCTCATCAAAGTTAAAGCCACTTCTAAGGTCCTAATTTGTGCTGTGCTTGAACTTGTGTGCTCAGGAAAACTTTCAAGGTGGATGACATGCTGCTCAGAGTTGAGAAGATGAAGGGAGAGCAGGAATCTCACAGGTAAGAGTTATGAGACGTATTATACGTTTTAATGGATGCTTATCATAACTTAAATCTTGAGCCGTATAGTTAGTTAGTTTTCTTTTCTTTAAATGTATTTAATTTGAGGTGTTTTCACTTTATTTAGACAGTAAGGTAATCAGAGGTGGAGACTGGCAAGTAGGAGAGAAACAGTGGGAAGGGTGGGGAGCCTTATATGTGACTTGTGCCTGAGAGTGTTACCACAGCTCTGCATCTTTTCTGATTTGTGTATTACTGCTTTTTCTTCTAGCTTGTCCTCACACCTGCAGCTTACCTTCACTGGATTCTTCCATAAGGATGGTATGCCCTTCAATACTCTCCTGTTTGCACCATGTTCAAATGCAATGTATTTGTATGCCTTATACCAATTTGGTTGGGTATATTTGTACCAAAAACGGAAGAGACAAAGGATGAAACATAAGACACGCTTCTTTTTTTTTCTCACACTTTCACCCTCGGAGAAAGCCATCTCAGAATTCAGAAAACGAACAAGCTCGGTCCTCTTAGAGGTCTACTGTCAAAGTCTGCCATAAAAACGAAAGGTAAAACGTTTCTCTCTCACATTGTCTCAAATATCACGTGAAATGTTTATAAACAAACCCTAACTCACCTCCTAGCTAAATCCTAACTTTCTCCTTAACATTGTTTTCCATAGGATGTCAGAGCTGCCCGGTGAAGCAAGTGCCTAAGGTAAAAAGCAAGTGCCTTTGAATCCTGACTGCAGCAACAAACCAAGCCTGGCTCCCTGCCCTCCCTGCTGGTGTCCAGTAACGAGTTTGAGCCCAGCAACAGCCACATGTCAAGTCCTACTCGCTCCGTTCAGGTCTTACGCACCGGGAGGAGGGACATGAACGGCCTTGGAACGCGAGGCAATGAGAACATAGGCAAGTAGTTGCTAAAACACCCTCGGGATGTTGGATGACTTACATAAAATCAAATGTCTGTGTTTGTTTGGAGAGAAAGCAGATTAGTTGTAGGACACTGCCTCATGAAGGTAGTTGAGAGAATGCCAAGAGTGCAAAGATGTCATCAAGTCAACGGGTGGCTACTTTAAATATAAAATATATTTTGATTTGTTAACACTTCTCTGGTTACTACATGATTCCATATGTGTTATATCATAGTTTGATGTCTTCACTATTATTCTACAATGTAGAAAATAGTCAAGGTTTTTCTCTATTTTTACTGAGTAGTGTGGTCCAAACCTTTGACTGCTACTGTATATATATATATATATATATATATATATATATATATATATATATATATATATATATATATATATATAAATTATGGCAACCATTTTGTTTTGATATGTGGCATTATTTTCATGAGGAAAATGTCTTGCTTTTGTGTTTGGTGTCTTTACATGTTCAGATGTGACAGAGGTGCCCAGCAGAAAGAAGAGAAGCTCCGCCCACAGAGAAAGGATGGAGAACCACAGAGACCTTTGTTGCACAGATGACCGTCTTTGACAAGAACAGGTAAACAACATACCATATATGGCAAAATGGTAGTCATTTATCCCCAGGTGGCAACTGTCATTACCAAGTTGCTGCTGCACTTTGACCTCAAGGATATTTAGCCACTTGTGAGTGGCTTTTTAGGGTGCTATAATATCTGAGCCCTATTTCGGAATTGAAACCATAACCACATATAACTGTTCACACTCAATGTTAAATGCATTACTCAGAGCGTCCTAGTTAATAAGGGACCTCTGTCATGTGCAGGAGATTACAGCTGCTGGATGGGGAATATGAAGTCTCCATGCAAGGGATGGAGGACTGCCCCGTCAGCAAGAAACGAGCCACATGGGAAACCATTCTGGATGGGAAGGTGAGTGTGACAAAGGCACGTGTGTGTGCCAACCTAGCAGGCTTTGGTTTCAGACCAGCACTAAAATCGCCTGATTTTAATTACACTAATCAGTCTTGATAAGCAGTTGATTAATTGAATCAGGTGTTGTTGTGCAGAGCTGAACCAGGTGTTGTGCTGAGCTGAAACAACAGCTTGCCCAATCAGTAGCTCTCCAGCACCAGGGTTGGGGACGACAACTATACTATCAGTAGGACACTCCACATCGAAATGTGTGTATGATGGTACTGAGACAATGTTTCCGGCTCTGCTCCCACAGAGGCTGCCACCGTTCGAGACGTTCTCTCAGGGACCCACGCTGCAGTTCACTCTGCGCTGGACAGGCGACGCCAGCGACAAGTCCACAGCCCCCGTGGCCAAGCCCCTGGCCACACGCAACTCTGACGGCTCCAGCCCCGTGGAGAGCAGGCCCAGCACACTCAAATCTGCCCCCCTGTGTAAGAGACACAACACACTCAATAGCAACTTACTTGGCTTTTACCCAAAAGGAACAACACATTGTAACCTCCCATTAGATTCAATCACACCAATTTCAGTATACTGTTCTCTTGCCTTGACTCAAAATGTATGTATCTAAGGCTGGGTTTACACAGGCAGCCCAATTCTGATAATTTTTTCATTCATTGGTGTTTTGACCAATCTGATGTGATTGGTCAAAAGGCCAATTAGTGTGTGTGTGGGGGGGGGTCAGAATTGGGCTGCCTGTGTAAATGCAGCCTTGGTCACCATCTAACCGATACTAGAGCCATAAATATACAATGACTTTAACTTTATAATAAAATTGACCAGACCGACATGCAGCGGCATCACTAGCACAATAATGTCCCGAAAAATGGTTTGTGCTAATAACCTCTGTCTCCTTCATTTCTCCCTCCCCTCCCTGTTGTAGCTGTGAAGGCCTCTGTCAGCACAGACATCCAGATGAAAAGAGAACAGATCCTGTGTGAACCCAGGCAGAAACTGCGTATATTTTACCAGGTCTGTTTATGCACCAATATGAAATGTTTCACATCGCTTTACATAGTAAGGGGGAAACTCGCCTCATCCATCACTAATGTGTAGCACACGCCTGGTTATGATTATCATGACACACCTCTAAGTACAGGGGAAGGGTAGCGTAATATACTTAAATGTAAAACAAAATCTTGTTTGAGCATCACTRAGAATGGTTCAGTTATTAATAAACCTGTAATGAACTTCCATCCTTTTGTCCCATGGCAGTTCCTGTACAACAACAACACGCGGCAGCAGACGGAGGCTAGAGACGACCTCCACTGTCCCTGGTGCACCTTGAACTGTAGGAAGCTTTACAGCCTGCTAAAACACCTCAAACAGTCCCACAGCCGGTTCATTTTCAATTACGTGGTGAGAGACTAGGGCTTTGTGAGTGTGTGTGTACAGGATTCCTATGTTTGAASGTTTTCCTATTTCAGCACGCTTATATGGAAGGACATTCAACAAGCACAGCACTTATACAAATGACTGATGATTAGCTGATGATTAAAAGATTGTGGGGGCTGTTTTGTTCGACTTCAGTTTGGCTTTTGACATTATCGATCATAGTCTGCTGCTGGAAAAAKTTGTGTTATGGCTTTACACCCCCTGCTATATTGTGGATAAAGAGTTAGCTGTCTAACAGAACACAGACATGTTCTTTAATGGAAGCCTCTCCAACATAATCCAAGTAGAATCAGGAATTCCCCAGGGCAGCTGTCTAGCCCCCTTACATTTTTCAATCTTTATTAACGACATGCCAGCCAGTGTGTCTCTGTATGCGGATGACTCAACACTATACATGTCAGTTACTACAGCGACTGAAATGACTGCAACACTTAACAAAGAGCTGCGGTTAGTTTCAGAATGGCTGGCAAAGAATAAGTTAGTCCTAAATATTTCAAAAACTAATAGCATTGTATTTGGGACAAATTGTTCACTAAACCCTAAACCTCAACTAAATCTTGTAGTAAATTATCTGGAAATTGAGCAGGTTGAGGTGACAACTGCTTGGAGTAACCCTGGATTGTAAACGGTCATGGTCAAAACATATTGATACAACAGTATCTAAGGTGGGTAGAAGTCTGTCCATTATAAAACGCTGCTCTGCATTCTTAACAGCACTATCAGCAAGGCAGTTCCTACAGGCTCTAGTTTTGTCGCACCTGGACTACTGTTCAGTCGTGTGGTCAGGTGCCACAATGAGGGACAGGGCAGCACACGTACACAGAGAGCAAACATTAATAGTGTGCATGTTAATCTCTCCTGGCTCAAAGTGGAGGAGAGATTGACTTCGTCACTACTTGTATTTGTGAGAGGTATTGACATGTTGAAAGCACCGAGCTGTCTGTGTAAATGACTAGCACACAGCTCAGACACCCATGCATACCCCACAAGATATGCCACCAGAGGTCTCTTCACAGTCCCCAACTCCAAAACAGACTATGGGATGTGCACAGTACTACATAGAGCCATGACTACATGGAACTCTATTCCACACCAAGTAACTGATGCAAGCAGTATAATCAGAAAAAAATTGAAAGATTTAAAAATGTGAAGCAACACAAACATAGGCACAGACACTTGCATATACACACACATGATAACATACACACACGTACACATGGATTTTGTGTTCTAGATATGTGGTAGTGGAGTATGGGCTTGAGGGAACACACTAAGTGTGTTGTGAATTCTGTAATGAATGCATGTATTGTAATGTTTTAAAAATGTTAACTATTAACTTATGCTAATTTGATCTTTTGATTAACCTGTTAATCAATTAAACTGTTAAAAGCAAAGAGATTTTAAAGCCATCTACTACCAAGTACCTGGCATACTGTATGTTGAATATTTGAGTTGTTGAGAGTTTGAGAAATAGTTATTTGAATTGAATTGATGTCCCCCTGTGTCTCCAGCCTCACCCTAAAGGTGCTAGGATAGACGTGTCCATCAATGAGTGCTATGACGGCTCCTACGTGGGCAACCCCCAGGACATCCACAGCCAGCCCGGCTTCGCTTTCAGCCGCAACGGCCCCGTCAAGAGGACTGCTGTGACACACGTACTGGTGTGCAGGTAAAGAAGGCGTCTCCTGTCTTCATCTCATTGGCTCTCACCCTCAGTCAACCAGTAGCAAGGATTGCATGTCAGAATCAAAGCACTGAAATAAAAAAGATTCACTTGGTTATYTTCAGCCTCCTGGGTAATCATGTGAAATTATTTTTGTATTTGCTGTATGCTTAAAAAGTAAAACTGCAATTTTGATTGGCTGACGTATTTCATATATCCTCACTTAGATGGTACCATCACAGCCATATAGCTAGCTGAGAATGTGTACTATTTGTCCACTAGCTTGCCTGCGGGTGTGTCCCTAACCTAACCACAGCCTCTGACCCCTAATCCATTGCTCCTGTCTTGTAGGCCCAAGCGGACGAAGCCCAGCCTGTCAGAGTTCCTGGAGTCTGAGGATGGGGAGCTGGAGCAGCAAAGGACCTATGTGAGCGGACACAACCGCCTGTACTTCCACAGTGACAGCTGCATGCCTCTCAGACCCCAGGAGATGGACGTGGACAGCGAGGACGAGAGAGACCCGGAGTGGCTGAGAGAGAAGACCGCCACGGTCAGTCCCTCCGCTCACACTGTTGCTCAGACCGAGATTATGTACAATGGACTAGAACAGAAGAGAATAAAAAAAATAAAAACATAACAATGACTGCCTGATGTTTATACAGAATAGTCCATATCTTAACTTGAGATAGATGTGAGTATCCCATTGATGTCAATGTATGAAAATCGAGCATGTCAAGATAGGATTACACCCTATATGAATCCAACAGAAATGAGTGTCGGCTTGAACTACAGCTGGGCTTTGCTTCCCTTATACTAAAATGTACCTTCTGGTTGTGTTGGTAGATTTTGGTCTTTGCGTTGACTAATTTATGACTTTTCCACCCACAGCAACTGGAGGAGTTCACAGACGTCAACGAGGGCGAGAAGGAGGTGATGAAGCTGTGGAACCTGCACGTCATGAAGCATGGGTATGTACCTAAAAGCTGTGGGTATGTATCTCTAATCACTAGCCTCTTACGGCACTATAGTAGATAACTTAGAAATACACATACAGCCACATCACCTTGAAGAGTTTACCTCTTAACATGTGCTATAGATGGTGTCTAAGTAAGGATAAAAACAGTAATCCTTATGTTACTGTAATTTAGAAATCCACATAAAGCCATGACACTTTGAGAGTTTACATCTAACATGTGATACAAATAAAATAGGATAATGTATTTAAAAAGTTGTCCTTAATCTGACTCATTCTCTCTAGTAAATCAGTATTCTAACCTCATTTCCTCCTGTTGTGTTCTGTTTCCGGGTCATATCTAGCTTCATAGCCGACAACCAGATGAACCAGGCCAGCATGCAGTTCGTGGAGAAGTGCGGCGCCTACATCGCCCGCCGCAACCTCTGCCGCAACTTTCTGCTGCACCTGGTCAGCATGCACGACTTCAACCTGGTCTCCGTGGCCACCATCGACCGSGCCATGTCKCGCCTCCGCCACATCCAGGAMGAGCTGCCCGACGCRGGGGCGGACGACCAGGCTGACCGGGCCCTCATGGAGGGCGRCTGCAATGGCACCGCAATTGCCTGCAGCTCTGGCGGGGGTGGTGGGACCAAGCACGGCAAGAGGACAAAAAGCTCCGTGACTGACTGATGAACTGATGGCATTTGGTGGCAGCAGTCGATCCGACCCATTCATTTTCATTGTTATAACTGTCACCCTTGGTGCTTAGCTAGGTGGGAGGAAGATGTCAATGGAGGATTGTCTTGTATTGACTCAAGACATACAAATATAGCTACACACACAACACAGGCATATGAAGACTCACTGTAATGTGAGGTTTTACCAAGTCATTATGCACCGTGAGACAGTTTTAGTGATTCTTGGTGGTTTCGGGGGTGTGAAGAAACTGGGGGAATCACTTGAAAGGTATTGTAATCATGCTTTGACTGCCTTTGTTATCACGTTGTAATCAGAAACTGTATTGAGTGGATATACAGTAAGTCATGCATATTGGTAACATTGTCACTCCTGATGATCTGTATTCCATAACCCTGTCTGTTTGGCTCTCATGATCCTTTTAGTTGACTATTGTTAGCACTTGGTAATAATTTGTATTAGTGAATTGTTTTAAACTTGAGTTGAATCACCATTTTAATTTTATTCTGCGCAACTGCATCAATTGTCAGATTCACCCCGTCTGTCTTGAATCCCCGGAATCCTTATCAGGATTTTATTTGTTTTGATTTGATGTATGTTGATTCTCATGTTTCTGTTGATACTATCTTGAGTAATGAAGGAACAGTGGACTATTTTTCCACACGACCGGATTACTCTCTGCATCCATAGCTTGAGGATATTAAGCCAAGATGAACCACAAACTGCCAGCACATTCGCCCTTTTTATGTAGACTACCTAGCTCTTCTACAGGGGTGTGTTCACTAGGAACCAAGCGGAAGCAAACGGGACAAAACMGGGCGGGACCTACCTGTATTTGTCCAATAGGAAATTCTTGTTTTTGTTGCAAAATGTTTTCTGTTGTGAAATGTTTTGCCACGGTTTGCTACTGTGTGSACTAATGAATACACCCCAGATAACATGACTACAACCTATGGACGTTTTATGACATGCTGGAACCTGTATTATGGTTAACTAGGTTTGAGGGACATCTGGAACTCAAGCTGTTTTTGATGTTCATTGATCTTCATAAACGGGTGAGATAGGAAGTGTTGGACAACACTCCTTACAGACACTTTGTATACATTGTAATAATGTCAATATCTAGCTATATCCCATTGTGAACCTGATTATCACTGATTTATGGACATGTAGGATTTTTCTTCAAAGGCAATATGCTGTTTGTTCATTGGAAATGGGTCCTAGTTGATATGTGTCTATCCTACTATTAGGCTCTGTTTAAATGCCAAAGGGGGTGATTTTCAGTAAGTTTCTCAGTTCTGCGTACATTTTTTTTTTTTGCTGCATCATTTCAAAACTTTAAATGCCAAGCGGTGTATAAGCCTTAGCTGTGTTTTTGCGTTGTGTGAGTGCACAAATTGAACAAAAGCAGTAGTTTTGGTGCTTCGTTGGACAACTTTTCCCTCAACTCCATGGACCAGTCTTTTACTTCCTTGTACCTTTATGCACGTTTTTGATCGGCTGGATATAAGGGTAGAAAACAATCAATTCACCATATTGTCAAACCACCGTTGAAGTCGTGAATTATGTTATAAACTTTGGATATGGGGATTTTATATTTAAAATAAAATACATTTGACCTTGTCAGTTTTCTTTATTCAACTGATATCAACATTCATGAAAAATATAGAACATTTTAATATATTCAGAAAATGTAGATTAGCTTACTCCCAAAGGTTTTGTAACTCCAGTGCCTAGGGGCGGTACCAAATATTCATGACGTGGTACTCAAAATGCTGTCTGATTGGTTGATCTGGGTTTGGCGCGTTTATTTGAACATACGGAAGCGGTAAGTTACACAACATTTAAACATTTGGCTGCGTGTGCTGATTTATTTTTAAGGAATAGCTAAATCATGAAATTAGCGTGAACGTAAGCATGTTTAAAGTAACTTTCTCGGGAGGCTATCATTGACTTGTTCAGAAGCTCATATCAGAAAGTAAAGTTCTCTAACTAGCTAAGTCTATGTTGTTACAATGTGTCAACGGTTGTGAAAGTGCTACTTTATAGGTATCTATTACAGCACCTGCTGCCATCTGGCACTACGAAGACAAAAGTGAAAGTAACTTTAATTTTGTCTTCCCATTATAGTGAATGATATGAATGCCCTATTGATGTTATGACAGTAATGGTGACATCTTCAGAAAGGAATTTGATTTTTTATTTAACTAGGCAAGAAAGATGTGGTTATCGCCCTACTTGGCCATTGAGAAGAAGGCTGGGTGCTCAAAATCCAACGACATCACAAAGTACTTCAGTATAACCCCACAACCTCTTGGGAGGAAGAGCCTAATTTCTGAGCAGGCGAAAGAGAAACCTAAGATGGTGCCTTGTCATATTGGGGGGTCGTCTGATGAGGTGCCTCTCTCTGTGTCACGGTCAACCAGTAGGCTGCACAGATTCAAGCAGAACAGATACCCCGAAGCAAGAACAAGCCTCATCAAGGATAGCTCCTGCTCAGACCCTCCTAATAATGTTAAAATGATTTCAGAGTCAAACTGCTCCAGTGCTGACACGGCATTCAGGGGCAGGGCAGTGATGGGGTCAGTGGACCTGGCTCAAGTCACTGGCCGATGCCATGGAGCAGGAGTTGGACTCGGATCTGGTCAGAGTGAAATAGCATYTACCCTCACAATTCAAGCAGCGGTGCAGTCTGCCTCCGGGACAACCAGGGTCTCAGATGAGAAAGTGGCAACCATTTTCACCAGGAAACGGGACACTAATAAGGCCAATAGTCCCCAACACTCAGAGAGATGGATTTTGAATTGGTGTTCCAGGTCAACACTTAAACACAACCAGACTGAGAGGAAGGGGTCAATTACTTCTGGTTGGAGAGATAAGTTGTCAGGGTCTGCCCGCAAGGGGACTCTTGAAGAGGTCAAATTGTCTAACCCACTGTTCCCAGTGAGAAGAGTCTTCACTATGCTGCTGAAGAAATACAAACATAAAATTCTGGAGTCGGAAAGTCCCGGTAAGATTGAGAGACTATAGTTAACTCTATTCTATCTGTGTCATGTTCTTATTGTCATGTATACAGTCTGTGTGGTGCCATATTCTAGTATCAGATTCAGTCTTATTGGTCGCCTTTTCTTTCAGAGACAGAGATAGGCTCTACATCTCCTAGCTCTGTAGGAAAGAGGAAACATCAGAATGAGAAGGAGGACCCTGAAACCGTACGCAAGCGCCAAAGGTCTAGCCCGGGGTTAGAGGAGACCAGCTTGACTGGGTATAGTCCCTCTTTAGAAGACCAAGTCAGGGGGTCTCTTATCCCCTCTTCCAGGGGTCAGCCTAGAAGAAGCAGGCTGAGCCGAACACAAAGACTCAGGCGGCAACAGCAGGAAAGTCAAGGTCTGGGGATAGGTCATGAACTGATCCCTAACCCACCAAACCAAGCAGAATCTCCTCAGAAGGTTTATCCTGCCCAACCACAGCAATGCCTTAGGACAGGTGATGATTCCTAATACATTGTAGTTTCAACAACAATCAGTATTTACTTTTCTTTGTCCAATTTTGTATGTCCTAACTATGTATGTCCTGGACCACGAGAATACAGAGGTGCTTTAGCTCTGTCATTGATTGGGATCTGCCATTGGTTTTTAAAATATGTACCTTTATTTTTCTGTTGTGAAGTTCACAACATTGAGGATTTGCTGTGGACAGAGAAGTACCGCCCTCAGCACTCCAGTGAGGTAATAGGCAACTCTGTCTCTGTAAAGAAGCTACACAGGTGAGTTGCTAACACCACTGCTAGCTCCTCCAATGTTTAGCTTTTATAGTATGCTGTCTTAAATGCATTTCCTTATTTCTGTTTGCAGTTGGTTAAAGAAATGGAAACGGAGAGCTGACTGTGAAGAGAGGAGAAAAGAGCGAGACAGGAAACTAGAGGAGAACGCCAACAGCAATGGTAAAAATAAAAAACTTTTAGATGTTATGAATTGATGGGGGAAAATGTGTAAAACAAAAACCACCAAAAATAAAACCACTGTATTATAAAAAATAAAAAAAAACATCACTGACGATGAATCTTCCATGAATAACATTGATTGTAGCGTTGACCTCCGGTTTGGCTGTGCAGACTCGTGGGACTGTGGTGACTTCCAGGGAGAGGCTAGAGTGGAGGAGGATGGGGAGGAAGATCTGTGTAGCACCATGCTGATCACAGGACCTCCAGGGGTGGGCAAGACTGCCTCAGTATACGCCTGCGCTCAAGAGCTAGGCTTCAAGGTCAGTGTGGGACTACTTGGAAGACCTACAGTTCCATTCACGTGTAACCTTTTATTTAACTAGGCAAGTCAGTTAAGAACAAATTCTTATTTACAATGACGGCCTACACCGGCCAAACCCGAACAACGCTGGACCAATTGTGCGCCGCCCTATGGGACTCCCAATCACGGCCGGTTGTGAAAAGCTGGATTTGAACCAGGGTGTCTGTAGTGACACGTCTAACACTGAGATGCAGTGCCTTAGACTGCTGCGCCACTCGGGAACCCGAATAGGACCTACTGATTGGTGTTAGAATATGGTACAGAGACATTCCTCTATTTCTAACTTTTAAATTACAGTTTGTGGGTAATTGGATAAGATGGGTAAAGCAGAGAACCAGGAGAGGCTGGCTCATGTTCATTCAGTCATATGATTCACCAAAACAGGTTAGCTTTCATACGGGTGTATCCAATCATCTTCTAAGCTGTGTAATATAAGTAAGATGGCTGTCTCGGCTGCTCATTTCCTTGGCCTCTCCAGGTGTTCGAAGTGAACGCCTCCTCCCAGCGCAGTGGTCGCCACATCCTGACTCAACTGAAGGAGGCCACCCAATCTCACCTGGTGGAGATCCAGGGAAGCACCACCTTCAAACCATCTCATCTCAGTAGCTACAACAACACTTCAACTAAATCTGACACAGTAGCTGGTAAGCACACCCCGCTACTGAAAAGTATTTTATTGCAGTCTAAGCACAACCATCTACTGAAAATCACTTATTTAAAGTGACAGGAACTATTTTGTATGGTGTTTGTCCAATGGAGACTGTGGGTTACATCTATTTTGTGCTCTCCTCACACAGGTAAAGTGGCCTCTCCCAGAAAGGTTTACTCATCCTATAGGAAGGGGCCTCAGCCCCCTCGTAGCTCCCACCATAAGAGAGGTGGCAGTGCAGCCTCCATGATGCTGGCTAACTTCTTCAAGAAGAAGAGTAAACCAGAGATCACAAACTTAGATGGCCCTTCGTTATCTACAAAACAGGATGAGCACCTACCAAACAGTTAAGAAAAACAGGAAACACCTTGCAAGTTTAGTTAACCACACATAGGCATGTGTGGATCTTAGGAGGCTGGTGGGAGGAGCCATAGGAGCACGGGCTCATTGTAATAGCTGGAATAGAATTAATGCAACAGAGCCGACCGAGGGGTTTCCATATGTTTGATGTGCTTGATACCGTTCCATTTATTCCATCAATTACAATGAGCCCGTCCTCCTATAGCTCATCCCACCAGCCTCCTCTGGTGTGGCTATGGTTAGTCTTTTTATTTAATTGTTGATATTATATCCTACAGTTTTTGTCTCTCTCAAGACCGTGAAGAAGGCAGATATTATTAACCCTCCGTTAGTCAGTCAACTGTCACCAGACATTGAAGAGCCACCAACAGGTAGCCGGAGTAAAAGGATGTCCACATCACTCATTCTATTTGAAGAGGTAAACCACACAGCAGTCCGTTGTATAGCAGTGCTAGGTTGCAGACTAGACCGCATAACTGTAGTTTTAATGAAGTGACCGAGCTGCACCTGCTCTCCCGCAGGTTGACGTCGTATTCGATGATGATGTGGGATTCCTCACAGCAATCAAGACCTTCATGACGACAACCAAGAGACCTGTGATACTGACCACTAGTGGTGTGTGTGTGTATATGCTGCATACTGAAAAATGTGAATTCAATTGGATTGAAAATGACAAAGTTGAATCATAACACGAAAACTGTCTTCAGATCCCTCCTTCAAAGCAAAGTTTGACGGCGACTTTGAAGCGATCCTTTTTAAAACCCCTTCAGTAGTAAGTCAAGCATCTTGGCACCATTGCATCCCCTCAACTAATGTGCATGATATGGTATGAAGCTGCTACTCCATTTTGTTTCTGTCTGTGTCGTGCACCCTTCCAGGTGAATGTTTGCAGTTATCTGCAGCTGCTGTGTCTGGCTGAGAACGTCAGGATGGATGCTGGGGACATCACCTCTCTGGTGAGCCTAAACCAGATAGACATTAGACGTAGCCTACTGCAGCTGCAGCTCTGGGCCTGCAGTGGAGGAGGACAAGCATCTCAGAGGGCAACCCCACTGAAGGACCCTGCAGGTGGTGTGCATGGAAGTGAGTGATGACAAACTATTAACTGACTAACTTCAATGGCTAGGTGTGGTAGTATATCACATGTATTGTGACCCCTTAGTTTTCTTGGTCCCTGTCTAAAAGAGTTTACGTCAAGTCTTACAATTGAATCACTTGATTGTTTTGGTGAACCCTAGCTCTGGATGTTGCTGCAGTGGAAGACATTGCAGTGGGTGAAAATACTTCTCCCCGCCATCCTCCCTATGACGTGGGCTGCACTCAGAGCATGCTGGGGCTCCTGAACTCTGGCCCCAGCCATGACCTGCAGACCACTCTAAAGGCACGTCACCTCAGAGGCCCTGTGAACTTGAACTAGATGAACGTCCAATGCTTTTATTCAGGTAACAACATTGAATGTCAGTATAACTGTATGAGGTGCCTTTCTCTTTGATTCRTCAGTGCCAGTCCTGMGCTAAACCAGACATCATCAAGCTGATGGAGATCCTTACTGAGAGCTGGAGGAGAGGTGTAGCTTTGCTCTACTTGAACCTGGAGCTCCTCCTTCCCCTACCAGTCAGGACCCATCCCAGTCCTCTCCTCACCCCAAAGAAAGTGACTTGCCCTAGGCTTCAGAGTGAGCCAACACCCCCTGACATCCACCACCCTCAGATCCTGGATCAGACCAGTCCAGTTAAGGTGTCCTTCGGCTCCAGGCTGAGGAGAAAGAAATGTGTGCCTACATCTGATTCCAGATCAGCTCACAMCATGTTAGTAAAGCCTTACAGAGCCTCACTGTCTCTGAGGAGGGCTCATCCAAGTGTATCAACTATTACTGAGACTATTAATGACAAACTTCAAACTGAGAAGGCGGCAGATGGCTTGGTGTACCACTGCTTAGATGCAATAACTGACTTTATSGACCTCATGTCCTTCATTGATACCRCRCTACCGAGTGAGTCTRCACATAAGGCTGGCCCATGCAGACCAGGGMCTTTTCTCTGGACAGGGYCGGAGGTTAAGGATGGACTGCTAGATGAGATGAGGATGGGGGCTGTAGGTGGTTGTGTGAGAGGACATTAGAGATCCAGGCTGCAGTAGAGGGCCTGGGCTTCCACAGGTGCCTGGCCAGGGTGTCTGAGGGGTGGGCTGGATCCCAGAGGCTGGAGGGGGAGCAGAGGGGGAGGGTGATGGAGAAACTCACCCTCCCTCTCGCCCCACCCAGACAAAGTTTCAATGTCAGTCAGACCACTTCCTGTGATCCTAGGTGAGTGCAATTTCCTGATTCTGGTATTTTTTCACTGTAAGAAATGCGTTGGCGGCTCAGTCCTCTAAATTACCATACATGCTTATGTGAAGTTAGCACTCAAAGTTTGTAATGTTGTCAGAAATGAGCATTATTGCAAACAAAACCTTGATATTAGATTAAACTTAATAGAACTTTCATTGTAAAGCTCCAGTTCCATTGTGTCAGTGTGGTATCTGAACAGCAGTTTGTCTTCCAGTGTGGTCGAAAGGAGATGTGACATCATCAGAACCGTCCTCTCAAGCAGAGCCTTCTGCACCTTGGGAAACAAGCAGGCTGTTGCCTTGGACTACCTACCTGTCCTCCGCACCATGTGCCAATCAGAGAGAACTCAGCAGGGCCAAGGCAGGTGAGTCAATACGCTGCATGAGAGCACCGTATTAATTTCTACTAAGAGAAAACAACGTTATAATTAAAAAGATTGCTCAGATGACTTACAAATACTGATTTTGTTGTACGAATGCTGTTTCTGCATTACCTCCGCAGTATTCACCTGGGCCTCCCTAAGGCTACTGTGAGACTCCTTGCAGATGATTTCCCATGACAATGACCATTGAAGCCAGAAAGACTACACAAACAGATCTACAACATTTCTGGCTCTCTACACTGGATGACAGGAAGGTTAATGCTATCATCTCCCTATGTTAATGACTTGTGATTTAGTGAATGTAGCCCATGATACATTTTGCTGTACATTCATATTTTTTTTACATTTTGTGAGAAGTTTAAGTTTACTGTATGCATTAAATGTAATCCTATTTTTATATTCATGCATAAAAATAAAAACATGTATTTGTTACTTTATATTTTAATCTGGTTCAGTGAGTTGGTGTTTAAAATCAGTGGTATTTCAGGCTTTGAAGGCATTAAACATTTGCCCACAAAGGTACAGATGCATGTGACAAATCATCACTGTACATATTCAAGCTTATTCTGCTTTACTAGTGGCCCTGAGAACATTTCTATTAATGAGAAAGTGAAGAACATGATGTGTGGTATCTATACGAGGAGAGGCTTGAGTTCAGCTGCTGGGGCCTGAACTGACCTCAAGTGCAATACCATCTGAGTCTACAGGTGGGAAGTGCTGTAGTATACATTTAATGTAAGCTAGTGTCAATTTACATCAAGCCTCCAATATGCAGGTCTCTCTGGTTAGCTCTTTGAACTTCGACCCCACCAGGTCACGTACACAGTCAACCAGTTTGAGTCTGGTGGAAATTGTCGCTGTAACATTAACTCGATTCACTGAGTAGCTCGTAAAACGCCACAGCCTGCAACATGGCGTCACACAGCTCCTCCCCCCGACTCCGCCCGCCCATCTGGAAGGAGTTCCTGTATTTCACCAACAGGTTGTGAGGGAATGTCACCCTCGGAATCTTCTGAGTCACTGACTCCGTCATCATCCGTTGCACCGCCTGGGCCCCGCTAGTGCGGGAGTCACCCACCATGAGGCCAAAATGGCGGCCGACGGCGGTGCGCATCATGTTGAGCACCTTGGGTGGAGCAGTGATGTCAGGCTGGGTGTAGCGGGGCTCCAGCAGGGCAAACAGCATAGCCTCCACTGTACGCATGTGAGCCATTACTGGGTACAGGGCAGTGTTCTGAAGGGAGATTGATGGCTTTTCCACAACGAAGAAGTCAGCCTTGGGGAGATTGGATACCACAATGGAAATCTGGTAATGAGATGTGATTCAGTACAGGAGTTAGGCTATTTGGATATTACAGTCAATGATGTGCTAAGSTGAAACCTAGCCCTGCGACATGGCTGTAGACTGACACCATAGGAGTCTGCACAGTCATGTGTCAGTGCTAACCTACTTACCCAAATGCAAGAATACCTCAATCGGAAACATTCAACTTACGTCATCCAAGTAGGCAGAAGCCATGTAGGTTCCCTTCAGAAAGTTGTGGCAATCCTCATGTTTCCACTCCAACACGTTCATGCCACGATCCATGTGCGCCCAGGCTATTTTATTCACTCCACACACAATGGACACTATGGAATTTGCTTCCTGGAAGAAAGGTGGATTAATACACATGTAATAACACTGATGTAGTATTTATGTGGTGACGTGACTGATGGGGTACAGACAGTGGTGACTGACCCTGTGGGCTGCCCAACTGTGCCATCAACATCCAGACCTCAAGGCCATCTGTCTAGCTAAATCATCTTACATCTAGCCAGGTCCTTTCCACCTCTGGTCTGATGAACTTGGCTAGCTGGATCTTTACTTTTCTTTTCTCCTTCTTCTCCGGAGGGTTGAGGATGGAGTTGAAGACAATGACAGCACTTTTGTGTTTCAGAAGAGGCACATTTATGACGCTTTCGAGATTTTTAAAAGGTCCATTTCTAGTCCTGTATTCCACAATGTTGACAGACTTGCGGCCACGAAGGAGCTTGACAGCAGCAAGCTCCGACTCTGCCGCATTGTTGAGGAGCTGCAGAATGATATCTCGCTGCTCTGACGTGTAGTATGCGTCCAGCGACTTGTCGTCGCAAATAGTAGTAGATGAAGAGAGGGTGTCATTAAGGGTTTCAAAGCCTGCGACTGGGATCCGACTCCTCCAACAGCACGTGCAGTTGAGATACCGGAATTCTAGTTTGGGGAGTGAGCCCTGGGGTTGGTAGAATAAGCCATACTGCCCTGCAAGAATAGATGGAAACACATAATAGGGGGCGGTATAATTTGTGGAACGTTCCAACAGGAATCTGTTCCAAAAATTTCGTAAAGTACAAGGTTGTCAACAACGCATAATGTAGCATGATCAATTCAACTAGCTGCCGAAMAGGCATCAACTCACCACGTAGTTTATTCTTAATGTTTGTCCATAGGCTACCAGAGTGAGGACATACATTTTTCGGAATAAATGTGGTGAGTGAAACATTCATTAATTAAATAACCCACTCCCTACCCAGTATCAACTTTGTATGCGGTGTTTGTTGGCAACCTTGTTTCCGCAGTTTTTGGAACAGATTCCTGTTGGAACGTTCCACAAATTATACCCACCCGCTAACAAATAGCACCTGAAAAAAATAAGTTACGAGAAATTTGACAGCTTGAATTAAACATTTGTGCATACCTCTCCGGACGATTAAAGACATAAATCGCCTTGCAACCCACATTGTAATCGTGGTTTTACAGGTAATTCATTCAAACTTTTGCCCTTTAGTTGTTCGCCGAACTCACGCCGATGCGGAAACAAGGATCACGCATACTACGTTCCGAGGCACTTCATGTTCCCCCGCTCTCCAGGTTATTTATGCTGCATTTGAAATCTCACAGATTTTCATCTCAAGTGCAAACTTCTTCAAAGCTGTCTTCGTTTTTATATATTAAGATATTTTATTTATTTACATTTCAATATGAATATGAATTAACTTTGGTGACATTTTCAAGACATTATATGTTATCTCGATATATTTTGTTGGAATATATACTATAAAATCAAGTACAGTTGTTTTTCTTAGATATTACTATTCTGTCAGGCCTACTTGTCCGTTTATAAATTATGCGTAATATATGGTAACGCTTTTTTCACTTCCACTACTCATTGTTATTTGATAGTGAGTGTTTGTGTGGAGAACAATAAACGTCATGTTGCTATGCCAGTGAGAAACGTCGGCCAGTGACCGCGGTCAAGTGCAACAACAACAAAACATTTCCTGACACCTGTTATAGAAGTAACACATTTGAGTGAATGAAAAGGCATGGACCTAAGTAAAATAAGCAATTCGTTTGTGGGGACTTGATTGAGGCAGAAGAATAGCCGATTTACTTATGGAGAGAAATAAGAAGATTCTGCTTGATATGGTGAAACAGCCCAGCAACGACCATTGTGCCGACTGTGGGGCCCCTGGTGAGTTATATTATATAAAATGCATGTTAAACCATGATTGATAGCCTCTAACATTTGACATGTTTGGGTTACCATTGTGGTTAGGATATGGTACAGATAGGAACTGTAAAACAAAAGTTTAAAGTAGTAAAATATTGAGGGACCCRCAAACAGAAGCTATGTCTTCTATGTGACTATTTCATATTAATGATCGACTATTTCAGTGTGATTGTCAAGACATGTGAGTTATATTTGCATTTGCTTTTATTTCACTGGATTTCACTGCTGATTATGTTCTTACTACGACTGTGATGTGGTTGTCTCACCTAGCTATCTTAAGATGAATGCACTAACTATAAGTCACTCTGGATAAGAGCGTCTGCTAAATGACTAAAAAGTAAAATGATTACAACCATGGCATGTTTTAAAMAACTTATTTTGGGGGAAGTTATAGTTCGTTCAGTCAATGATTACAAGGGTTCCTCCTTTCCAGTAACTCTCTACAACTCATCAACCAACCTAGAAAAAACAACCAATCAAGGCATGACATACTACAAAGTCCAATATCCAAACTATAGTAATGTGGTACAAAGGTATACAGGCTGCAAACATTTCAAGTGTCTGATTGATTGATACAGTATCATATTACTGCTATTCACAGAGCCAGACTGGGCCTCATACAAACTTGGTGTGTTTGTATGTGTGAACTGTTCTGGGACACATCGGGACTTGCCTACCATCAGCCGGATAAAGTCCATAGGCTTGGATTTCTGGGATGATTCCCTAGTAGAGGTACAGTTTAACATGTCACAATAGCCCAGTAGGGTACCAAGGACCTTTACACCTTGAAGGATGTACTCTCAAGATCACTCAATAGTCACAATCCCTTTGATGTTGTGATGTTATAACATGCTTCTTATGTTATTATTATGTTATAACGTTCCTATTATGTTTCTAATTGTAGTTTATGAAGACAAGGGGTAACGCTGCAGCCAATGCGTTCTATGAGAAGTGTGTTCCGCCGTTCTACTACCGGCCACAGGAGAAGGACTGTGTGTGAGTGGAACTATATCATGTCTTCATTCACTCCCTCAATTTAAGGAAGTGTAAATTGTGATGACTTGACAGTTGTTCATTCAGTGGAAGGATGTAGTATTATTTCAAGAGAAGAAGAAGAAACATCTTGGCGTCAATTAGCCTACAATTGATTGAGTTGGCAAATACTACAGGGTTTGTGGTCGAAGTTGAGTCATATATTCAACACAAAAAGTTAGTATTTTTAAAATATTCGTTTTTGTATTTCAATCWTTAACCTTTTGGTTCCCTGACAGTGTTCTTAAAGATCAGTGGATACGTGCTAAGTATGAGAGGAGAGAATTCACAGGAGAGAATAACTCCCTTCAACAAGTTTATAGTTCAGGTAAGTGCTAAATGTTGACAAGCCTTCATGGATAAGTCTATTTATTTTATTCAAATTGTCTAGGAACACAAGACATTTCCATACATCGCTGTCTACAGAGCAAGACATAGAACCAAATGTACCAGAATACTGCATATGAAAAGACGAGGGATACTAACTAAATCAATGTTTTGTATTGGTTGGATCCCATTCAGGACTTTACGAAAGAATACTATGGAAGAAAGGCAAGGACAACAAGCAGTTCRTGAAAAGGAGATTCCTGCTCTCTGAAACGGACTTCACCTTGAGATACTTCACCAAGGAGGATGTAAGTTGGGTGAAATGCAGAAGACACATTTCAGTTGAATGCATTCAGTTGTACAACTGACTAGGTATCCCCCTTTCCCTTTAAGTAGCTTCTCTCCATCCTCTTCGATCAGARAACCCAGCTAACAAAATGTRGTCCTGGGGACGTGCCCAGAACGCTTTGGAAAAGTCACAGGGAACATCCCCTGTTACTTAAAACAATGGGACTCCCTAAATCTCTCTCAGATCATTACCAATCCCATGAGGTATGACKCCAAACACCCAGAAAGGCTACTCTCCTTGATGTTATCCTAACAAATAATCCTGATAGGTATCAGTCTGGTGTTTTTCTGTAGTGACCTTAGTGATCACTGTGTTCTGAATTGGCTGCTCAGTTAAATGACCTGTACTGATTTGTCATAGACGCTTGCTGAAAAACTTTAATGAGAAACCTTCCTTCATGACCGGGCCTCTGGAAATTAGCATAGAATCRGCTTGATCCCCTCTGTCGAAGATGCTTGGACCTTTAAAWAAAATATTTTCAGTGGTATTGTTAACAGGCACGCCCCCATAAAGAGAATGACCATTAAAAACAGGTTCAGCCCCTGGTTCGACTGTGATCTGGCAGAGTMACTTCACCTCAAGAACACTATTTGACGAAAGGATCTGCACACAAATACTCAGGCTGACTGGCTGTTGTTCAGACAATTGAGAAATAGTGCACTCAGGCTATATGGAAGGCCAAAGTCAGTTACTTTAAGGAGCAGTTCTCTCTCTGTGGGTCTAACCCAAAGAAGTTCTGGAAAATGGTGAAAGCCCTGGAGAATAAACCCTCCTCCTTACAGCTGCCCATGTCCCTTAATGTTGATGATGTGGTTGTTACTGACAAGGAGCGTATGGCTGAGCTCTTTAATCATCACTTAATTAAGTCAGGATTCCTATTTGACTCAGCCACGCCTCCTTTCCCATCCAACACTTCCTCATCTCCCAGCCCTTCTAATGTGACTAGCCTTGATGCTACTCCCTCTTTTRCCCCTTCCTCGCTACTCAGCTTCTCCCTGCAGGCGGTCACTAAGTCTGATGTGCMAAAGGGGCTCCTTAAACTTGACCCCAAAGAAACATCTGGGTCAGATGGTTTACATCCTTTCTTCTTTAAGGTTGCAGACCCTATAGTTGCCTAGCCTGTCTCTCCTCTCTGGGGAGGTTCCCAGTGCTTGGAAGGCAGCCACCTTAAAGGGGGAGATCAAGCTGATCCTAACTCTTATAGYCTAGTTTCTACAGTATCTTGCCCTGTTTATCAAAGTGTTAGAAAAACTTGTCAATAATCAACTGACTGGCTTTCATGATGTCTATAGTATTCTAACTGGTACGCAATCTGGTTTCCACTCTGGTTATGGATTTGTCACTGCAACCATAAKGGTCCTAAATTATGTCATCACTGCCTTTAACTCTAAGCATTGTTAAACTGCTATCTTTATTGACTTGGCCAAAGCTTTCYATACGGGAGACCATTCCATTCTTGTGGGTRGGCTACGGTGTATTGGTATCTCMGAYGGGTCTTTGGTCTGGTTTGCTAACTACCTCTTTCAAAGAGTGCAATATGTAAAGTCAGAACATCTGCTGTCTCAGCCCACCTGTCACSCCAATGCTCGATCCCAGGCTCCACSCTCTTCTCAATTTACATCAACAACATACCTCAGGCAGTAGGCTCWRATCCACGTACAGTGCATTGGGAAAGTATTCAGACCGCMTGACTATTTCCACATTTTGTTACGTTACAGCCTTATCCTAAAATGGTTTCAATTGTTTTCTTCCGCTCATCAATCTACACACAATARCCCARAATGACAAAGCAAAAAAWATATATATATACATTTTTGCACATGTATAAAATAAAAACTGAAATATCACATTTACATAAGTAATCAGACCCTTTACTTAGTACTTTGTTGAAACACCTTTGGCAGCGATTTCAGCCCTCCCAAGTCTTCTTGGGTATGACGCTACAAACCTATGGGTAGTTTCTCCCATTCTTCTCTGCAGAGCCTCTCAAACTCTGTCAGGTTGGTTTCATCAGACCAGAGAATCTTGTATGTCATGGTCTGATAGTCCTTTAGGTGCCTTTGCAAACTCCAAGTGGGCTGTCATGTGCCTTTTACTGAGGAGTGGCTTCTGTCTGGCCACTCTACCATAAAGGCCTGATTGGTGGAGTGCTGCAGAGATGGTTGTCCTTCTGGAAAGTTCTCCCGTCTCCACAGAGGAACTCTGGAGCTCTCTGACCAAGGCCCTTCTCCCCCTGATTACTCAGTTTGGCCGGGCGGCCAGCTCTAGGAAGCGTCTTGGTGGTTCCAAACTTCTTCCATTTAAGAATTATGGAGGCCACTGAGTTCTTGGGGACCTTCAATGCTGCCAGTAATTTTTTAGTACCCTTACCCAGATCTGTGCCTTGACACAATCCTGTCTCGGAGCTCTATGAACAATTCCTTTGACCTCATGGCTTGGTTTTTTGCTCTGACATGCATTGTCAACTGTGGGACCTTATATAGACAGGTGTGTGTTTCCAAATCATGTCCGATCAATTGAATTTACCACAGGAGGACTCCAATCAAGTTGGAGAAACATCTCAAGGACGATCAATGGAAACAGGATGCACCTGAGCTCAATTTCGAGTCTCATAGCAAAGGGTCTGAATACTTATGTTAAATAAGGTATTTCTGTTTTTAATTTTAATAGATTTGCAAAAATGGCTAAAAAACCGGTATTCACTTTGTCATTATGGGTATTGCGTGTGATTGATGATGATTTTTAAAAATGTAATCTAATTTAGAATAAGGCTGTAATGTAGCAAAATGTTGGAAAAAGGGAAGGGGTCTGAATACTTTCTGAATGCACTGCATCCACTTATATGCAGATGATTACAGTCTTATACTCAGCTGGCCTCCTCCCCAGATTTTGGTTAGAATGCTCTACAACAAAGCTTTCTTAGTATCCAYCAAGCTTTCTCTGCCCTTAACCTTGTTCTGAACACCTCCAAAACAAAGGTTATGTGATTCGTTAGGAAGAATGTCTTACTGACACTGGTGGCTGCTTCGCGTGATGTTTTTTTTTTTATCTCTACCATTTTGCCCTTTGTGCTGTTGTCTGTGCCTAACAATGTTTGTGCCATGTTTTGTGCTGCTGCCATGTTGTGTTGCTACCATGTTGTGTTGTTGTCATGTTTTGTGCTGCTACCATGTTGTGCTGCTGCCATGCTGTTTTGCTACCATGTTGTTGTCTTGCTATGTTTTTGTCATACTGTGTTTCTGCCATGCCGTGTTGTTGTCATGCTGTGTTGCTGCCATGTTGTGTTGTTGTTTTAGGTCTCTTTATGTAGTGTTGTGGTGTCTCTTTTGTCGTGATGCGTTTTGTTAATTTCTTTTATATTTCGTCACAAGAAGCCTTTCCCTCTTGCTAGGCCATCATTGTAAATAAGAATTTGTTGTTAATTGACTTACCTGGTTAAATAAATGTTAAATATAAAATACCTGAGAAGGGCTCATCATAATGCCTGTTGTGTATTATTGACCCTAGTCCAAGAAGCCCAAAGCAGTCATCTCTATGAAGGACKTCAATGCCYTGTTCCAGCCGGAAAAYATAGGCCACGCCCACGGGCTGCAAATCTCCTACCTGGAGGAAGAACGSACCAGAAACCTGTTTGTTTACCATGACAACAGCCAGGTAATAACCAATGACAAAACTGAATTGAAACGTTGTCATGAAGACATCTAGAGATTTAAAGACTTGGGTTCAAATTTTTCTCTCCTTCTTCTAGGAAATTGTGTCCTGTTTCAATGCGATTCGGGCCACCCGGTTTGCTTACCTCAAGAAAGTCGACCCTAATTCCAGGGAGTGTGATGTGAGTACAAACTGTTTCAAAGTAGAAGTCTTGTATCGCCGTAACTGACATGATATGTCACAGGTGACGTCATACTTTCAAGGATTTCCTTTGTACAGATCTGTCTCCTTTCTATGTTTTTGCTTGTGCAGCTTGTACCTTTGATAACCAGAAGTAGCATTAAAGAAGGKTACATGGAGAAAACCGGCCCAACGGTTAGTAATCCATCAAATTKATTMAACATAGTGAAGTTTTAAAGTGATATACATCGAGAGCACCAGAAACTCAACSTGTATGATGGTCAGCCAGGACTGATTCTGTGTCTGTTCTTAGCAATGGGAGCCATTCAAGAAGAGATGGTTCATCTTAAACTTAACGGACAGAAAGCT
>NC_036838.1:3469062-3472450 GCF_002910315.2 Salvelinus sp. IW2-2015 | reverse complement strand
ACAAAATATTGAAGTGCCATTGAACAGGATATGTTAGAAGGTGCCAGGCGCACCAGTTTGTGTCAAGAACTGCAACGCTGCTGGGTTTTTCATGCTCAATAGTTTCACGTGTGTATCAAGAATGGTCCACCACCCAAAAGGACATCCAGCCAACTTGACACAACTGTGGGAAGCATTGGAGTCAACATGGYCCATGTTGGGCCTGCATCCCTGACACCTTGTAGAGGCCAWGACCCGATYAATTGAGGCTGTTCTGTTCCTAATATTTTGTACACTCATTGTAAGTAGAAAGTGAGAGAGTGCGATACATTAAAGTATTGTATCTATTAGTTKGTTTTTTGTATAACACAGTTGTTTTATAATACAGTATTTTATTTTCTTTGTGTTGATTGCAGCCTACTGTTATTTATATTATTTTGTATYTCCTGTCTGTMTCATTGTTGCATATGCCAATAGCACACACCACGAAAAGTGAGTTAAGCATTATRTATGTCCATATAGAGCACCCCTTGTGGCTCAYGAGGAAAAATATTKTTTACGTTGTTATTATATCTGTGACACTGTGATAACTGCATTAGCAATGTCTTTCTTTACGACAATATGTACATGTACAAAGAGGCTGTTGTGGAAATTCTTACACAGGGACACTCGAAGTCAGTCTTAATATGAATCATRGTWTATTGTCAGCGCGCTGGAGAGGTTCCAACCAACTCAATGCACCATAGTACACATGTCAATCAGGAGCTCTGCTGGGGCAGTCCCAGCAGTTGTCTTATATACGGCTATACACATATAACATAATTCATTAATCATTACNTATTGTCAGCGCGCTGGAGAGGTTCCAACCAACTCAATGCACCATAGTACACATGTCAATCAGGAGCTCTGCTGGGGCAGTCCCAGCAGTTGTCTTATATACGGCTATACACATATAACATAATTCATTAATCATTACRGTTTCATTCATGTGACCGACCAATTACTGGTTCATAACATGTGACAGACCAATACCTCACGAGGTATTGTTCTCAAAACAAGGTCTTAGCATACTGCCAAATTGCAGCTACTAATAGTGAGGATTCGTTCAGTCAGCCACTTGCATGAACACAGAAATTGGTTATAAGAAAAGCACTAACATTAAAATTGCCATTACAAAGGRAGTCCCCACCTTTACCAGGATGTTAAGAATGTTGCTCTGGGTGGCCAGTCCACCTCATCCRACAGGAGCAACAGAACAGCCACCAACTCCCTGAGACAAATCAAATGCTCCTATAGACCTGCATCCGGTGGCGCCTCACAGAGACTGGAGAACAGCCAGCAACACTGCCCCCACACCACTCTCCACCAGTTTTCTCCCAGGAACTGCATGCAGATACACTGAGCTATGCCCAAGCCGTATGCAGTCAAAGAGGCCCAATGCAGATTTTGGAGCCACAATGCCCTCCACACCAACCTCTTCAATTCCCCCTAGAACCTCCCTCCTATACTACCAGACCAGGCCCATCACAGCACAGCTCAACCAGACCCGGCCCATCACAGCACAGCTCAACCAGACCCTGCCCATCACAGCACAGGTCAACCAGACCCGGCCCATCACAGCACATCTGTCACACCCTGATCTGTTTCACCTGTCCTTGTGCTTGTCTCCACCCCCCTCCAGGTGTCGCCCATCTTCCCCATTATCCCCTGGGTACTGATACCTGTGTTCTCTGTTTGTCTGTTGCAGGTTCGTCTTGTTTGTCAAGTCAACCAGCGTTTTGTCTCAGCTCCTGCTTTTCCCCAGTCTCTCTTTTTCTCGCCCTCCTGGTTTTGACCCTTGCCTGTCCTGACTCTGAGCCCGCCTGCCTGACCACTCTGCCTGCCCCTGACCCTGAGCCTGCCTGCCGTCCTGTACCGTTGCCCACTACTCTGGATTATTGACCCCTGCCTGCCTTGATCTGTCGTTTGCCTGCCACTATTACTGTAAAAAAAACATTTTCTTCAACACAGTCTGCATTTGGGTCTTACCTGAAACCTGATAATATCTCTACCAGACCCGGCACATCTCTACCAGACCTGGTCCATCACAGCACATCTCTACCAGACCAGGTCCACCACAACTCAGCCCAGCTCTACACAGCACCGACCACTACCCTAGGGTCTGGCAAAACACTGTCGAGGGTAGTGCACCACATGATGCAGTCCACACCATGCATCATTCACATCATCAGCCCTCATATGCTGAGAGTWTGGAGCTTCACCAGCAACACTGCCCTCCACACCACCCTCCTCAATTCCCGCCACAACCTCTCTCCCAGGCTAGTTTCGGTTACCCTCCCTACTCCCATCCCCAGGTCAGGCCTGAGACACTCCTGCCCCACATGGAAGCCCCAACCCTGCAACAGGAGCCACACCAAGGCCTCCTGTGCACTCCCAGAATGCAGCACTGGCAGCCACTCCGGTCCCCTGTAGCAGCTCCACTCCTTTGGTGGGAGCTTCATCCGGGTGGACTGAGCTCTGCCAACACTGTTCTCCCAGTTCCCGGCCCAGCCCCTGCATCCAGTGACTTGAGGGACGACTGCCAAATGCTCAGTTTGTTCTGCTCTCACGTGGTTGCCAGGGGCCTTGGCAAAGTCTCAGCTCACTCAACAAATAGTTGCAGATGACCCTATGCCTGTTAACTCCTATGTGAATAAGCTGAATACGCCCTCTGACTTGGCCATATATGTCAAATCTAACTCACGGTGTCATAAGAAAAAATGCACCCTCCTCCCCAACTGTCAGTATCTCCCTAGGAGAGGTGGGTGTGGAGTCAGGCGCAGGAGAGCAAGAATTTCAAGAAGGKCGTTTTATTTACTGGTCCACCAACAAAACAGGTACAGGACCACAAAAGCAGTCACTAGAAAACAGGAATGCAGTCTAGTCGAAAARGGAGGAACAAACTCCTCTACTAAACTAACGTGCGGGAAAAACAGTCCCGTGAAAAGAAACCTGTTTAACAGGGAAAAACACAACCCAAGCCAACGACAGTAACACAAACAATCCCGCACAAAKRCTAGCGGGTAGGGCGAGATTAAATACCRCACTGATTAGCCTAAACTAGACAGGTGAACACAAGACAGACAAAACCAAACAAAAAAGAAAAGGGATCGGTGGCAGCTAGTAGGCCGGCGACGACAACGCGCCGAGCGCCGCCCGAACAGGGAGAGAGCCACCTTCGGTGGAAGTTGTGACAACAACCATAAAAATATTTTCACATGACCTCCCTTTTACTGTGAAATACATGTAATACCTCCCCCCTCATAGTATGACTAAAATATAATGTTTTTGACCACAAGTAACAATAACTGTAGTGACCCTGTGTTCATAAATGTTGATTTTGATTTGCCCCTTCAGATATACTTTGTGC
>NC_036838.1:3461898-3464441 GCF_002910315.2 Salvelinus sp. IW2-2015 | reverse complement strand
AATGGGTAGAAGTACGAGTGCATGTGTGAGGCCAGGTCATCTGAGCGCAGCATCAATTCGACCATGAAGGGCCTGATTCACTCAGTTTTCCTCTGAACAGTTGATGTTGAATGTGTCTGTTACTTGAACTCTGTGAATCATTTATTTTGGGCTGCAATCTGAGGTGCAGTATTATAATGAACTTATCCTCTCCAGCAGAGGTAACTCTGGGTCTTCCTTTCATGTGCAGTCCTATGAAAGCCAGTTTCATCATACCACTTGATGGTTTTGTGACTGCAATTGAAGAAACTTTCAAAGTTAATGAAATTTTCCGGATTGACTGACCTTCTGTCTTAAAGTAATGATGGACTGTCTTTCTCTTTGTTTATTGAGCTGTTCTTGCCATAATATGGACTTGGTTTTTACCAAATAGAGCTATCAAGTGTATACCCACCCCTACCTTGTCCACAACACAACTGATTGCTCAAACGCATTAGAAGGAAGAAATTCCACAAATTAACTTTTAACAAGGCACACCTGTTAATTGAAAATGCATTCCAGGTGACTACCACATCCGACCAGCTTAGGAATGCAAGGCGTGTGCAAAGCTGTCATCAAGGCAAATGGTGGTTACTTTGAAGAATCTCAAATATAAAATATGTTTTGTTTTGTTTAACACTTTTTTGGTTAATACATGATTCCATATGTGTTATCTCTTGTTGTGATGTGTGTTTTGTCCTATATATATATATATTTTTTTTTATTAATCCCAGGCCCCCGTCCCCGCATGAGGCCTTTTGCCTTTTGGTAGGCCGTCATTGTAAATAAGAATTTGTTCTTAACTGACTTGCCTAGTTAAATAAAGGTTAAATAAAATAAAATAAAATGTCATAGTTTTGATGTCTTCACCATTATTCTACAATGTATAAAATCGTAAAAATAAAGAAAAACCTGGAATGAGTAGGTGTCAAAACATTTGGCTGGTACCGTAATTATTTTTTTCATGTTGCACAAGACACCCATGTGATTCACACCTGTTTCAGTGGACTAATCCATTGCGGAGGCCATGGGATGGGACAGTACATCACTCTAAGATATGTGCTACTGAAATTGTATATGGTTATAATATGTAAGAACAATGGTGCAACTAGGGTTGCAAAATTCCTGCAACTTTCAATAAATTCCCAGTTTRTTTCTGAAATCCCTGTGGGAGGATTATTGTTAAATTAAATATGGAGGAGGCACATCAGTGGTTGACAGCCTCAACTGCTGACGTCACCCACAACGATTGCTTCAGTTTTCCCTCATCTCCCTTCTCTCACTCCAACCCCCCCATCCCAAACTGACCTCCCCCAACCCCAAACCAATCCATTTAGCTTCAGTAAACTTTTATTGCATTTCATTTGATTGTGTTTTGAATCTTCATTCGTAACCGCGAATATAATTATGTCTAATAAGGGTCACTTTCATAAGTCACTTTATAGATATAGAATATAATCATCAAATAGTGTCTTAGAATTCAACCACAGATGCAGGGGTTTAGCAGTTCAACTTCAGTACTAGTCAATAATCACTGGACTGACTTTCAACACTCAGAATTGAGACAACACAAGGCACGAAGTCAAACAGGAGGGGCAACTGTGACATTGACGTCATGGAAAATGTACAATGATGGCCATATTCGTGAATGCGGAAAGTGAACACAAAGTGAAAAATGTGCCAAATGTGTTAAGACCACTCTGATTACCTTAAAGAGGTCCAATGTAAGACCATCTCTGATTACCTTAATAGGTCCAATGCAGCTGTTTTTATAACAATCATCAAATCATTTCTGATAGCCAATTATGTACCTTACTATGATTGTTTTCAATAAAAGTGGTCAAAAAGAAATGGCAAAAAATTCAAGCAACAATTTATGCTAGCACTTGTCTGGAAAAACTGAAAGAACCTGTTATTGGCAGAGAGGTTTGGAACTCTTATTGGTCTATTAACTCATTTACCGCTTGTGATGTCACCAGCCAGCCAAAACCTCCATCCCACCAAAACAGGCAGAAATTTCAGGCTGTCTTTTAAAAACAGCTCTTACACTGAAGGGGCATTATTATAATTTTCACAACTACACCAGTATTACTCCAACCATTTAGTGTGGAAATATATATAAAGCACATTTAAATCACGTTTTTGACTGCACTGAACCTTTAAAGCAGAAAAGGAGGGTGATCTGCAATGTACACTTGAGAATACCAGTTTGGGCAAAAAAAAAATCAGGTGGCAATGCAGCCATGCTTTCAGTAGGAGAGAAACTTCTGGTTGTATACAGTTTTGAGGTGAGTGAATATATTAACCAGAAAGATGGCAGTCTTGGAAGTGTCTAACTTTTTAACAATTATAATACTATAAGGGCACAAGGCGAGACCCAGATGCAGACACTGGAGGCAGATGGTTTGAGTCTTGATTTATTAAAACAATCCAAAAAGGGTTGCAAGAGAATTTTATGGACAGGAAAAAGGTAAAAACCAGTTCAGAGTCCAGGCAGGTAACAGAGTGGCAGGGCAGGCTCCGAT
>NC_036838.1:3456853-3459852 GCF_002910315.2 Salvelinus sp. IW2-2015 | reverse complement strand
ACTGATCCAGTGACTTTAACTTGTGGCCACAGTTATTGTATGAAATGTTTAGAGGATTGTCTACGTGGACAAGCGAAGACGAAGAAGGATTGTCCCGATTGCAGAGGAAAAATTCGACCAGGTTTTAAACTGCATAAAAATGTTACACTTTGTAACATCGTGAATGTTCATTACGAACATAAACGTTTTGTATCCACTGAAGAATTTACAAATGCACATGAAATGGAAGCGGTAAGTTAAAACGTTTTTTTWATGAACAGAGTATGCTTATTGACTCCTGTCACGATCAACGTCGCTACATAATAACACGGAATTTTAAATAGGAATAAATCYGGTTGGAGGATTCACTTTTKATTWTTTTACCATAAACAAGTGCACAACTATATATAACTTTATAGTAGTTATCAAATAGTAGAAATAGTTTAATTGTATTATATAATATTACATTATATAATTGTCAGGACTTCAAAGAGGATAAAGCTGAAGAATGTGTGGCCTCACACTCACAACAGACTGATATCAACAGACAATTTGAGCTGGGAAGTACTATTCAACAGCAACAGGTAAACTTTCCAGATACAGTATTTACAGTAGGCTACAACTTCCTCCTTAGTTGGTTTTCTTTTTTAAAGATCATATTTTTTAAAGATTTTATTTTTTAAAGTTAATTTTCATGCTCCTGTGTTGTGTTATCTTGTCATATAGATGGAGGACCCTGTTGTMATAAATGACACAAGCTCAGAAGTGACAGATGACAGGTGTCCTGATGTCCCAGCCTCCCATGATGGTCGTGTTCAGGAGTTACCCATCTCCCCTCCCTCAAATGACAGACACAGGGCTGAAGGTAGACTGTAGAATTTGTCCTATTCTTGAGTCTCATGTGAATATTACTCCTTATATTGTACTGAATARTGTAAATATAATGTGCTGTTTTCACCAATCAACCACTAGATGGGGTAGCCTATATACAGTATAGCCATTCAAAGACATCTGTGTCATTAGAGTACATCAGATACCAGTGGTGTAAAGTACTTGAATACAAATACTTTAAAGTACTACTTAAGTAGTTTTGGGGGGTATCTGTACTTCACTTTTAATATTTTGGACAACTTTTACTTTTACTTCACTACATTCCTAAATAAAATAATGTACTTTTTACTCCATACATTTTCCCTGACACCCAAAAGTACTGGTTATCTTTTGAATGCTTAGCAGGACAGGAAAATGGTCCAATTCACACACTTATCAAGAAAACAATCCAGGTCATCCCTACTGCCTCTGATCTGGTGGACTCACTAAACACAAATGCTTCGTTTGTAAATGACGTTGGAGTGTGCCCCTGGCTATCCGTAATTTAAAAAACAAGAAGATTGTGCTGTCTAGTTGGCTTAATATAAAGAATTTGACATGATTTATACTTTTACTTTTGATACTTAAGTATATTTTAGCAATTACTATTAATTTAGATACTTAAGTATATTTAAAACCAAATACTTTTAGACTTTTACTCAAGTAGTATTTTACTGGGTGACTTTCCCTTTTACTTCAGTCATTTTCTATTAGTATGAACACTCCACCCAAAAACAACATTTTTGGTGATTTGCAATAATTGCATCATACAGGGATTATTTGGTTATTTTGAAAGTTTACATATCTTGAAAACTTGATTTGCTGACAAGCAACATTGATGGGACTTGTCAACAATAACAATGAAACAATACCAAAAGATAGTTTTTGTGGTGAATTTGCCTTTAAGGTATCTTTACTTTTACTCAAGTATGGACAATTAGGTAATTTTTCATCATGGTCAGATACAGTTAGCCTGATAAACTTTACTGCATTTATCTAATGACTTCAATCTCACGATTTTGTCCTATCTGGCCATGGTCTGTCAGCAGGCATTTGCCCCTCCACCCCATCCCTGCCTGGGGTAGTCTTCTCCTCGGCTCACCTTCAACCCAGCCCTTAGGCCACAGGCGCCTGACCTTCATACCCAAAGAGCACAGAGTGGTGACCAAGACGACGTCCTCCGCATGCCAAAACGGCCGCTTTGACATCAGCCAGTGGATGGCGGAGCAGGAGTTCAGTGAAGGCTGCCACTATTGGGATGTAGATACGTCAGCGAGCGTGGGCTGGGCCGTCGGGGTTTCCTACCCCAGCATCGGCCGCAGAGATCAGCTGGGTCGCACAGCCAASTCCTGGTGCCTGGAGTGGAGCAGGAACAAGCTGTGCTACTGGCACGATAACATAGAGGAGTTTATCAAACATGGCTGCCCCAGTATCATTAGACTTGCTCTGGATGTGACGAATGGGACCTTGTCATTTTATAGCCTGTCTGACAGTCAGACTCTGCTGCATTGTGTGGAGGAGGGATTCACAGAGCCAGTGAGGCCAGTGTTCTGGCTGTTTGGGCTGAAGGTTAACAATGCTTTGGCCTTTCCTCCTTGCATGTCATAAGGATATGTGAGGATGGGGACAACTGAGTTGTCTGTTTATGAGTGAGATAAATAAAATTACATATTTAGTCATTAATATATTTAGCACAATATTCKTATTAGAGGTCAAAATAAAATGACAATCACCTATATTTTTTATGTTGCTTTTTTATTTCACCCAAAGAATGAATGGAGTTTTGCGTTGTTATAGTAGCTGCACAATATTTGTCCCKTCGCTCGCCTCGTTGGAGGCGGGTCGTAATTTCATGTTCAGGCTAGCTTCGCGCGGTCGTAACATTCAAGTTTGTGTGCAGACGAATGACWAATAATATAAATGTCGACATTAGCAGCTACGCTTTATGTCTGAGAGGTTAACTCTTTCAAAGGACCCGTTTGGTAATATCATTCAGTGCAGGGCATTTACTTCGAACGCAGCGTCAGTTAGGTTTATGTTGGTGAAGCTCAACTGGGAAAATGCAAACGTAAACCAGGCCACATAGCAGAACGCTGGCTGTATTCAACCACACGAGAGAATAAATGATTTCATGAACGCATTTGCAGATT
>NC_036838.1:3444346-3456828 GCF_002910315.2 Salvelinus sp. IW2-2015 | reverse complement strand
TGGTTCTTCAACATGGTGAAGCATGCGGCCTCCAAGGGACGTCAGAATATACGGTAGGGAGACAGCGTAAGATTTGTTTGTTGTCTACTCCGTGTTCTGTTTTTACTGTCAAGCTCGAAACCTGCAGGCATGAACCAGCCATCTGGAGAAAGTGTGGATCGCTGATAAAATACTCGGGAGGAACGAATAACGTTATCTAGGCAGCTTACGCCCCACTAGGGTTCATCCAGTTTTATAGCCTAACGTTACCCTACCACATAACACACACACCTAATGATGTTAACTACACTACACACTCTACTCAGCTAGTAGTGTTATACATAGTTTCTAGCTAGTATCCTAAACATTTGATGTTTAGACCCAAGTGACCATTGGCTTATTTACCATCTGCTGATGTTGACTTAAACTGCCTGTCCCACATTGCATTTTTGTATCAGTGCATGGTTTGCCTTTATCTAAGCATGTTTATATCTAAACATGTAGAATTAGCTTCCTATATTCGTCCAAACAAGCCTTCAAACTCATCCTGCCAAATCATACCCTCATAACTGACTACCTGCGATATTTGTCATTTACAAAAATACCTCCACCCACCTCTACCAGCAAACTGGATGTAGTCTATCATTATGCCATCCGTTTTGTCCCCAAAGCCCCATTATACTACCCACCACTGCCCCTGTATGCTCTCGCTTGGCTGGCCCTCACTACATATTGCTCGTCCCAAACCCACTGGCTCCAGGTCATATAAAGTCTTTGCCAGGGTAAAGCCCCGACTTATCTCAGCTCACTGGTCACCATAGCTGCACCCACCCGTTAAGGCACGCGCTCCAGCAGGTATATTTCACTGGTCATCCCTAAGTCAACACTCCCTTTGGCCGCCTTTCATTCCAGTTCTCTGCTCATGCACTGGAAATGAATTGCAAAAATCACCTGAAGCTGGAGTCTTATATCTCCTCACCAACTTTAAGCATCAGCTGTCAGAGCAGGCTACCATACCTTACCACACACCAATCTGTAAATAGCACACCCTACTACCTCATCCCCATATGATTTATCTTCTTGCTCTTTTGCACCCCTGGTATCTCTACTTGCACATCTATCATCCAGTGTTAATGCTAAATTGTAATTATTTCACCTCTATGGCCATTTATTGCCCTACCTCCCTACCTTCTACATTTGCACACACTGTACATAGATTTTTCTACTGTGTTATTTGACTGTACGTTTTTTGTGAAACTCTGTGTGTTTTTGTCGCACTGCTTGCCTTATCTTGGCCGGGTCACATTGTAAATTGAAACTGTTCTCAACTGGACACCTGTTAAAATAAAAGCGTGAAATAATAATAAAGTTTGCCCTAGCAAATGTCGGCTTGAGTTAATGTGGTTCAGAAACATTCATCTGACTCCACCAGGCAGCACCTGCTCCACTTTAAATATACTTTTTGGCCATGTAGTCTATGTGGAACACCACTTCAAATTAGTGTATTTGGCCATTTCAGCCACACCCTTTGCTGACAGGGTGAATAAAATCAAGCACCACAGCCATGCAATCTCCAATAGACAAATATTGGCATAGAATGGCCCTTACTGAAGAGCTCATGACTTTCAATGTGGCACCGTCATAGGATGCCACCTTTCCAACAAAGTCAGGTTTGTAAAATGCTGCCCTGGTCAAACTGTTAGTGCTGCTTATTGGGAAGTGAAACGTCCTTAGATTTTTGAGACAAACAACGCTCAAGCCGCCAACCTAGTGGCAACAGGCTTTTAGCGGTAGCCACACCTAAAGCTCTCAGAATGACCCCTGCGCCGAAGTGAACTGTATTATTCACTCCACGACAGCGGTGTCCTATATCAAAAATCGTCAGCACCTTCACGTGCCTCGCCCTAGCTCTGTCGCACCCCGCTAAGCCACTCCCACTACCCGAGTGCCCCAATGATCTTGCCACTCTGGACAAATGGCCCAAGCGATTCCCGTTTCCCAAAGGCACATCAATTAGACAGCATATGTTGTTTAAAACCCGGAGAGAGACATAGCCTTGATTCCATGGGGAAATGGGTTTCCTATGGGACCAAAACAAATCCACTTAGCGCTTCCCCGACAAACCAACGCCCCTGAAACCACTCCACCAGAGTTACACCGCTATTCTAGACGTCCATATTCCGCCATAGTCCTTCACCACGCTTCGTGTATCTGAGTAACTATGGCGTCAATATTTCTAAAATGTATAGGCCCCCGAACCATGGGAAGCGAACTATGGTTAGCCCCATTATGGAAAAACTGCACCTTCTTTCTTGAAGTTTCATTCTACAGAATTCCAACGCTAACACGCAGTCCTTAATGCACAATGCCACCCCGGACCCGGGGTTCTGTAATTCTCGTGCGTATGGTCTTGGGCCTGGCGGTTAGGCATGCCAGGAGTTTAACGTGCACTTATCCCCTTCGCCAGTTGAGCCTTTCTTCCCACCAACCAGGTAAACCTAAACTGACGCTAGCATGCATAGTTGCCCAGTATCGACATGTTTAAGTAAAATAAGCGCTCTTTTTGGCAGCGCTGGAATGATATTACCAAACGGGTCCTAGGTGAAAAGAGTTTAAACTATAATGGCTCTTCCATAGGCATTGACAAGCGTTAAGCTGGCCTAATGTTCTGGACATTGTTATTATTTATTATTTGTCATGGTCCGGGCAGCCCCTTAGGACTTCTGCCCACACAATAAAGGGAACGTTAGAAAATAGTTACCTTAACACGCCCCCACACATAAGCCAATTGCGAAAATTGCTCTCAGCTATCACGACGCCTGAACCCTATGAAATTGGACCCAAGATCCCAGTCCTTCTTCCAATGAGCAGCCACATTTAGAAGAATATTGCTTTTCCAGAATGCATATGCCCACAATATATTTACAGATATACATCATGTGCCTATGGACCTGTTGAACAGATATATCGACTCTAAATCCACCGTTCCAGACATGCGCTACTTATGATAACTTTTTGTTTAAACATGCACAGAAATGGAACTGGCAACATTCATGTTCTTGATCCTACAATGTTTTAGTATGGGATTTCATTATTAACATTGGCCACATAGAGACTCATCTACAGCCCGAGGTGAAAAAATAGTACACTGTATCGACAATTCAAGCAGCCGCACACAAAAAACAACCTCTCTTGTCTACAAACGCTGTGTTCTGCACAAATAATCCCAGAGAAGATTAAGAGTAGAGCTCAACAAATTACATTAAAACTACTCCAATCAGTGTTGAGGGTTGAGAAAGATCTAATAGATGAAAGCCCAAAATCTGATTAGAGCCACAACAAGAGTAGGAAATGAATTCGGAAAAGTTTATCTGAGCGTCGGCTTGTTTGGCGCAGAATTGTCATTGTCATATGAATGGTGAAAGTCTTTTTGAAGCCAGTAAGAGCGTGATCTGTCTGTGCCGAACCTTAGATATAGGATAAATTATTCATCACTGAGGACCATATGAGAGTCATCTGTTCACATAGCATTTTTAAGGTTACCCTCGAGAAACTAAGTTACAAGAACATCTATTGTTACATTTGGTAAGCAATTGTATATCTCCCCTTAACTCTATGGGACTACAGTTATTATATAACAAGAGCCAAAGATGGCTCTATAAGTTGAGATCCCTCCTATTCCATGCACGACACAATTTTCTCTTTGAATTATTCTCCCAATCCACTGCATTTTCAGGAACTGAAGATTCCCAAGTAAACTTCAAGTGCCAGTTCAGGGAGCGTTATACCCACTTTTGAATGATGTAGGAACAAAGGAGAGTACGAAACCAAAACAGAGGCATGGTTCATTTAAGGAAACAAACCGCTCTTCTAGAATCCCACGAAGTCAATGGATTAGATACGGCTATCAAGCAAACTCCCCCAGTATCGAACAAGCAACCAGGAACAAGCGAGCGGCATGTCACACCTCAAACACCCCGGGGCTCTCTGCGTCAAGTTGAATCCCTCTCCTATCACACACGGGAAACTGTACAAGACACAAGACTGAAGTCTATGTTACTGAGGAATGTGAGGACAGGCTATATATAAGTTTAGCATTTTTTACCACCTTGCCAGAGGGTCAGGAGATTAATTTCCCTTTGGGTGATCGCCCATTGGATCTCAACGGGCTTGTCTAACATCCAAGATGAGCATAATGGTTCAATGATACTGGGCCCAAAAAGGACCCAAAAAACACGGCAGCCCCCTACATATGCTATATTTGTGCATAAACTCTCCTTCTCTTTTGAAAAAATAACGAATTTGTTATTTGCGTCCGCCCCAAATTTCTACTAGCTATTATTATTGTAACGTGGTTCAAGCCTTCATCCAACTGTTCTGTCCCTTCCGTGTCATTTATGCGTACATATGTGTATACTTGCCTTTGCCCCTTGCCCAAAATCTACAACTCACCATGTATGCAACAAGGAAACTATGAGCATGCTGTGTGGGGTAAAAATCCATTACAGAAAGGCCGAGTATTTTCGCGATTGACTTCTAATTTTAAATTAAAAAACCACAATGAGTTTTGTCCAAATCTTTACCCTATCGCAAAATTCCCTTTGATCTGAGCATGAGCTTCGCCCATCTCTGCGGGGCCGGGAGTGGCCTGCCTATTGGAATAAGTCGCGGCCAAGCGATTAATGCGAGACCCACCCTGATGGGAAGAACTTGACTGGCCTTACCAGAGGCCTGACCTCAACCAACATTCCCGGACACGAGCTAACACCAGTGCCCTCTTGCTGGCTGAAAGGAAAAGCAAGTGACCCAGGCACGCTTGCATGTTCCAAACATATCTGCTGACGTAATAGCTACAGATCCCAAGCCATATATCACAAAATGAGTCGTGAAGGTGCTGACCTTACACAAGTAAAAGCCCATCGCTGCAGACTCCCCAGGGGTCCACATGCCAAATTCCATGCTGAATGTTTCCAAAAGCATGCCCAGGCCCATGATTTTGGGTAATTATTATTTGTCTCGAAAAAAGGCAGTCGTCCACAACCCTTTGCTATATTTGCTGTGAGGTAATTGATTCTCTCTAATATGGGGTTCTCTATACATGGCTTTGGGCAAAGTATTAAACCCCTTGACTTTTCCCACATTTTGTTTACTTTACACCTCCTATTTCAAAATTGATAAATTAATATTCAATCCTCATGCAATCTCCACACAATTACCCAAATGACCAAAAAACGAAAACAGGTTTTTAAGAAATGTTTGCAAAATTTAATAAAAAAAACCCACAAAAAAACATACCTTAATTTAACATAAAAACCTGAATTCAGGACCCGTTTGCTATGAACTCTGAAAATTGCGCTTCAGTGCATCCATATTTCCCATTGGTTATCCTTTATGTTGCTACAATTTTGATTGAGTGCTGCCTTGTTAAATGCGAATTGATTGGACATGATTTGGGAAAAGCAACACACCTTCAAGATGAGGTCCCCACCAAGTTGAATCATAATCAGAGCAAAACCAAGCCATGAGTCAAAGGAATGTCCGTTAAGATGAAAGCTCTGAGAACAGATTGTGTGGAGCACAACAAAATCTGGGGGAAAGTATCCAAACATTTCTGCCAGCATTGAAGCGTCCAACAAGAACACCCGAGTGCCTCCATATTCTTAAATGGAAGAAGTATTTTGGAAACCACCAAGAACTCTTCCGTTAGAAAGCTGGCCGCCCTGCCAAACTGAGGCCAATCGGGGTGAGAGCCTGTAGGGAGACCTTGTCAGGAAGCACCAATCCCTAAATGGTGAAGCATGTAGTAATCCATGCGGTGGGATGTTTTTTTCAGCGCATGACTGGGAAGGAGAACGTGAGGTACTCTAGTGTCAGCATCGATTGGCGGTCACAAAACCTATGACCCTGGAGCCATGTGACTCTAGTACAGAAGATCCTTGATGAAATATGGACGTGTCTTTATGCCAAGACCTTTTCAACGGGACCGGATTAATTACACCTAGTCATGTTCGCTTCCAACTACAGGAAACTGGCAACCGCCCTCTAAAGCAACACAGCCCATAAACGAGGACTGCACAGGGGAGTGGCTTCGAGGACAAGGTCTCTGAATGTCCCTTTGATACCCAGCCCAGAGCGAGCCCAACTTGAATAATGAACCCAAAAGGTGAGCCAGGTCGGCGAAAATAGCTTCTCTGGACCCCACAAGGAAGCCAGGCTGAACAATAGAATGCGGCAGCAACTCTCCCCATCACAATGGACCTGACAAGGCTTGAGAGATTCTTGCAGAGAAGGAATTTGAGACAAAATTCCCCAAATAACAAGGTGCCAAGGCTTGTAGCGTCGATTTAAGCCCAAAGAAAGGACTTGAACTGTAGTCGGCTGAGGGGCACCAAAAGTGCGTTCACCATCAAGCTGACCAGACATGGCCAGATATCAGTAGACCTAGAGAGTAATAGAAGGTTCGGAATACTTATGTAAATGTTAGTAGTCAATTTTGATTTAGTTATCTAATTAGGTAGATAAATTTTGCTAACAATTATGATAATTTGACACCTGTTATTTTGTGGCAAAGTCTGTTTTTTCTTAATCAGCGCTATGCCATACTGTATCTGTCCATGATGAAAAAAAATGTACCTAATTGTCCAGTATATCTTTGTGCGTAGTTTATAGTTAGATAAAAGTAAAGTATATAAGGCGGCGGTTGAGAGGGACGAGGAAAAACAAATTTATTCAAAGCAACAAATTTATACGTTATTGCTTATATCTAATTGGGTATATATAGTTTTTCAAGGGTTTAGTTCACTGTTGTGGACAAAATTACTTTCCAAATGCACTGTTTGGTTTATACCCAGCGACCCAAGGTGCCCCACTACTTATAAGTGCTTTGTGTCACTTGCATTCTTCCAAAATTTCAAGAATTTCCCCATCAACTTCTTTCTCTAAAGACACAGATAAAATAGTGTCCACACCTTATTTCAGAATAATTGATCCAAGATATAAAAATCAAGCTGTTCTCCAAGCTGCAGCTCTGGGAGTGGTCACATTGGCCACTGAGATCGGCATGGCGTTTATAGATGCCGACAATGCTCAATGTCTTTAAGCCAAATTTAAGGTATTGGGCATTTTTGAACTTGTTGTAGGGGAAACCGAGGACAGATAGTTCCACGTGTCAGGCAGGCATCACTAGTGCTTCACCAGTCTCGTTGGTGTGCCTCGATAATATGGATGTGTGTAGTAGGTGTGTGTGTGATTGTGAGCTGACAATAATGTGTAAGTGTGATGATGTTTGTGGCATCTGATGTGGTAGAATGGTCGAATGTGTGTGTGTGTGGTGGAACCCACCAGACAGAGTGTACTGCCAAAAATATATGCTTAACCATACATTAGCGCAATGAGATAAGGCTTGACACAAGTCTATGAATCATCATAAGTATTGAAAGTAATTTGTACATAGAGAGAAACAAATGCGGTTAAATATTAGATATACCACTGCTATGAGGTATCCAAATTATTAATCAAGATATAAACCCACAGTCCGTTAAACATTTATACTACACATAATCTCAATAATCGTTCCAAGTATTCAAAAAATAGAGAAGTGTGAGAAAGGTATAAATCTTGCGATAGGCTCCACAAAAATTTCGTTCCCTTCTCCCCTCTGTTATACAATATTTCTTAGAAGATCGCGAAATGAAAGAGTCTCCGACAGATTTCCACAGGATTCTTACGTGTTGACCACTGAGATGCTTCCGTGAAATTTACGGATACCATATGGAGCACCCCTCTTTGTCTTTTTTATCCGAACAGCCCCAAGGTGGAAGGACGTTCACCACTGATCCCATTGTCGCTGATCCAGATTCGTCCACGCGAGGATTTGGTTGTTACAAACGAACCCAATGGCAGAAGTGGTGGTACGTAAAGGGAGAGCAACTTTTTGCCCCGTGGAGAAACTCTTCTCTGTGTTAGTATAGTGGGTGAAATGTAGGGGTGGGATGGGGGTGTGTGCCACGCGATGAAGTGATAATTTGTCTGATGATCGTATTCAAGGTGAGCCTATGGATATGCAGCTTTGCCGCAGGCAGGGGAACTAGAGTAAGGGTGGGAGGGGGGTGCTGTTGGGGTATATATCATTGTGCTATTTATGCGGGGGGATAGTGTTACTGCTAAATACTATGCCCCATTTTATGGGAGACGCACGTCTTGATTTGTTATGGGAGATTCGATGGCGGAGTGAGTACTGAAGTAGAAACTAAGTTAGTAATACTTTGACGCCAGTTGTTCCTGGTGCAGTTACCTTCTATGCAGTCTGTAGAAGTGTCTGATATGCAAGTGATTATATTTATATATAGTTACCTAGGTTATGTGCTTACTACTCCCGTTAGTCCCATTGTATTTTATATTAAGTGTTGAGTATATTGTATCTATTCCAGTGTTTTCACAATTCCTGAGGAAAACATGTTTAATCCTAGTAAATAATTCCGTGGGGTAGCCTAGTCATGTGCATAGTTATATACAAGTGAACGATTTTATATTTATCTTAAGCCGCAACTAGTTGTATATTTGATTGATTTAAGGTGTGAGTAGAGAAAGATATGATAGTGCAGTATAGAGATATATCCAAAGAAATGATAGAAGTGGTAAATAAGAATATTGATTAATGTCCTCAAACCATTTTATAAATATCCTCTTCCCACGCAAATAGACGCAGCTACGATCTTTACAGTCCCCAGGAAGATGGGGTAGCTGGGGTTCACAAAGAAAGTTGTACGATGACGGTCGGCTACCTGAAATTAGTATTTATGGGTGAGCATTGCCTTGAGATAATCGTTTTTATAACGTTTAGGTTCCCAAAATTTTTCTATAGTGAGCGTACTCTTCTCTATCTATGTAACGGACTTCCCACCACCTAGATGATAATAGCCTTGGTATGTTAGAGTTTGACTCTTAAGTGCACACCAGATGGTCATTCTCCTGGCGCTGACAGAGCTGGTGTGAAACTGAGTTCAGGGTTTTTAGCCTCCTTGTCTGCGTCCGCACCTTTGCCAAGTGGCACGCTTTTAGTTTTCCAGATGTCCTGTCGTCACCACACAAGTATCATGTTATGAGGGTACGCCCGGATGTGGCAGTGAGTCTAAGTGCGTGTGTGTGTGTGTTGTGTATGGTGTGTGTGTGTGTTGAAAAAAGCACATTATATTTACCAGTATTCAAGTACAACTTTTTTATAAGAGTTCATATAATTCACATGAGATCTCAAGGAAATTAGGACAAATTCTACAGTCTACCTTCAGCCCTGTTCTGTCATTTTTCAGGCCTAAGCAGGAGCGTATGCGGCTAACTCCATATCTCTCTCCTTCTGCGCGCGGCCCGGGGCGATGTCATTTACAAAATAGCCTCCAACACTCTACTCAGCAAACTGGATGTAGTCTATCACAGTGCCATCCGTTTTTGTCACCAAAGCCCCATATACTACCCACCACTGCGACCTGTATGCTCTCGTTGGCTGGCCCTCACTACATATTCGTCGTCAAACCCACTGGCTCCAGGTCATTATAAGTCTTTGCCAGGTAAAGCCCCGACTTATCTCAGCTCACTGGTCACCATAGCTGCACCCACCCGTAGCACGCGCTCCAGCAGGTATATTTCACTGGTCATCCCCAAAGTCAACACTCCCTTTGGCCGCCTTTCATTCCAGTTCTCTGCTGTCAATGACTGGAATGAATTGCAAAAATCACTGAAGCTGGAGTCTTATATCTCTCTCACTAACTTTAAGCATCAGCTGTCAGAGCAGCTTACCGATCACTGTACCTGTACACAACCAATCTGTAAATAGCACACCCTACTACCTCATCCCCATATCATTTATCTTCTTGCTCTTTTGCACCCCTGTATCTCTACTTGCACATCTATCACTCCAGTGTTAATGCTAAATTGTAATTATTTCACCTCTATGGCCAATTTATTGCCTTACCTCCCTACTCTTCTACATTTGCACACACTGTACATAGATTTTTCTACTGTGTTATTGACTGTACGTTTATGTGTAACTCTGTGTTGTTTTTGTCGCACTGCTTTGCTTTATCTTGGCCGGGTCGCAGTTGTAAATGAGAACTTGTTCTCAACTGGCCTACCTGTTAAATAAAGGTGAAATAAAAAATAAAGTTTGCCCTAGCAAAATGTCAGCTTTAGTTAATGTGTTCAAAACATTCACTCTGACTCACCTAGGCAGCACCTGTCCACTTTAAATATACTTTTGGCCATGTAGTGTATGTGGACACCACTTCAAATTAGTGTATTTGGCCATTTCAGCCACACCCTTTGCTGACAGGTGAATAAAATCAAGCACACAGCCATGCAATCTCCATAGACAAATATTGGCAMTAGAATGGCCTTACTGAAGAGCTCAGTGACTTTCAATGTGGCACCGTCATAGGATGCCARCTTTCCAACAAGTCAGTTTGTAAAATTGCTGCCCTGGTCAACTGTTAGTGCTGTTTTCGTGAGTGGAATGTCTAGGAGCAACAACGGGCTCAGCCGTAAGGTGCAGTAGGCCACACAAGCTCTCCCTCAGAATGGGACCCGTAGCTGAAGCGCCGCTAAAAAGTGTCTCTGAACTTCCTCTAGTTGCAAAACAACTCACTACCGGGTTCCACAACTGCCTCTGGGCATAACATCAAGCTACAATACTTTTTGTCGGGAGCTTCAAACCTGAAATCGGGGTCCATTGGCCTCGCACGTGGACGAATGATCGAGCGCAAGCCTAAGATATACCAGACCGCCAATGAATGAGGTACGTCGAACTGGACTGGTGTAAACAGTTAGACGCTCATTATAGAAAAGAACTATGGAGCAGTGGAACGCGTTAAAAATAGAGAAGTGGATTCACAACATATAACATCTGGCAGTCCGACGGTCGATAAAACAATAGAGATAATATAGGCGGATGCCTAGGGAACCGCTACCCTGGCCGATGCATGTGGCCAACTGTAAAGTTTTTGATGGCGGAGGATATATGGTCTGGGGCTGTTTTTATGGTTCGGAGCTAGACCCTTCCAGTGAAGGGGAATTAAACCTACAGCATAATTGCACATAATACTAAGACCAGGTGGGCAATTATTTTATGGAGGGATTAGAAATATATTTTTTCTACAACTTGCATGCCCATAAAATATAATATAGGATTATATCATCATGGATGTATGTAATGATGTTGCAGAATATTCTACTGGTAAATCAACGCACCCAGACAATCTACTTATTTACTCACCTTTTTAATAACAACAAACTCATGCACCGAAATGAACCCCGACAAACAGTTCAGTGTTCTCAAACTTTTGAGTAATGGCTATTTTCAATTATTAAACATGCAATGAACTACAGGAGAAGGAAAGTAAACAAAGGGTGCATTTCAGAAAAGACACAAATACGGACAAAGATATTGTTAACGGGTTTGCACAAAAAGAAGAAAGTGAGAGCTCAACATTAATTTACTTAAAAAAAATACTCAGTGCTGAGGGGAGAAGTCTCTGATCGGGCATTGATTAGAGCAGTGAAGTCGGATATAGTGTTCTGACGTCGCTTTGCGCAGGATTGAGAGAGGTGAAAAGTCAGTAAAAGAGGTGATCTGTGCCTTGACTTGTTATATTTCATCACTGAAAATGTCTGTTCACATGCATAGGTTGACCCAAACAGTACAAACATCTTCTGAGCATGACTCCTAATCTTTGGAAAGTTTTGTTAAGCGAGATGCATAGAACCTCGTTAGTGACATTGTTTTGAATAGTTCTCCAATCACTGCATCAGACTGAAGATCAGTAAACTCAAGTTMCAGGTCAGTGGGAGCGTTATCCACATTGAAGGTGAAAGGAGAGGAAACCAACAGCATGTCATTTTACAACTCTTTGAAYTCCCCAAAATGACGAACTCCCCGTTCAAAGCACGTAGCAGCGATGTATACTTCACCCGCTGGTCATCTGATAGGGAACAGACTAGTAGTGTAGGAAGGTGGGTGAGATTGTTGGCTTCTACTTGGCGGGTCAGGAGGATTAATTTTCCCTTGAAGGCTTTGACAAGGCTGTACATCTGATGTGCAAAAAGACCAAAAAACACCCTACATTCATTGTCTACTTTTCTTTGAAAAACMAATTTTTGCGCAATTTCTAGCTAGCTATTATTTGTAACGTGTCAGCCTGTCAGTCACTGTCTGTCCTCGTGCAMTTGTTATTTATACGMGCCTTCAAAATAAATGTTCAAAAGCGATGGGTGTWAAATCATTACAGAAAGGCGAGTATTCATTGGACTTCTAATTTTAATAAAAAATATGTTTTTCAAAACTTTACTATCGCAAATTCTTTGATCTGAGCATGATTCCGCGGGCCCTATTYAATCAGGTCGCGGGCCACATATGGCCCTATGTGGAAGAACTTGACTGGCCTGTACAGAGCCCTGACCTCAACCACATCGAACACTAATGCTCTTGTGGCTGAATGGAAGCAAGTCCCAGCAGC
>NC_036838.1:3434427-3444321 GCF_002910315.2 Salvelinus sp. IW2-2015 | reverse complement strand
AATTAAAAAAACATACCTTATTGACATTAACTTATTCAGACCCTGTTGCTATGAGACTCGAAATTGAGCTCAGGTTGCATCTTATTTCATTTGGTTATCCTTGATGTTGCTACAATTTATTGGAAGTCCCGCCTGACGTTGACCACTGGTTAAATTGCAAATATGCGGACATGATTTGGAAAAAGCACACACCTGTCTATATGAGGTCCCACAGTTGACAGTGCATATCAGAGCAAAAACCAGCCATGAGGTCAAAGGAATTGTCCGTAGAGCTCGAGACAGGATTGTGTGAGGCCACAGAATCTGGGGAAAGTACCAAAAACATTCTGCAGCATGAAGGTCCCCAGAACCACAGTGGCCTCCAGCATTCTTAAATGGAAAGTGTGGAACCACCAAGGACTCTTCCTAGGAGCTGGGCCGCCTGGCCAAACCTGAGCAAACGGGGAAAGGCCTTTGGTAGGGAGACCTTGGTCAGATGCACCTCCCTAGGGTGAAGCATGTAGTGGAAGCATCATGCTGTGGGGATGTTTTCATGGTCAGTGACTGGGAACTATCAGTCGAGGCGAAAATGCCGAGCAAGTACAAGAATCCTGATGAAAAACGTGCTCAAGACCTTCAGACATGGGACGATGGTTCACCTTCCAAAGGGACAACGACCCTAAGCACACAGCCAAGACCACACAGGGTGGCTTCGAGGACAAGTCTTGAATGTCCTTGAGTGACCCAGCCAGAGCCCCAGACTGAACCCAATCGAAGTATCTCTGGAAAGACCCTGAACAGATGTGCAGCAACTTCTCCCCATCCAACCTGACAGAGCTGGAGAGGTCTGCAGAGAAGAAATTGAGAAGATTCCCCAAATACAAGTGTGCCAAGCTGTGCTCATACCCAAGAAGACTTGAGGCTGTAGTCGCTGCCAAGGTGCTTCAACAAAGTACTGAGTAAAGGTCGGAATCACTTATGTAAATGTTGATGTCATTTTTTTAATTTGTAATAAATTTCCTAACATTTTAATCCTGTTTTTTGCTTTGTCATTATGCGGTATTGGTATTATGTGGGGGGGAAACAATTAAGAAATTTTGTAACAATGTGGAAAAATTCAAGGGGTCTGAATACTTTGCCGATTGCACTGTTTTGTTTTATACAAGCAACCCAGGGCTCATGTTGCACATTTGCCAAATTCAATTCCCTTCCTAAAGCCAACCCATGTGATTTAGTAAGCTGTCAAGTAAGCTCTGTCTGGCCACGAATGGCTCATGTCTTTAGATTTGGGAGGCAACTTGGTGTATGTAGGAGACCAGGATGAATATTTCACTGCCAGCAGCATCACTATCTCCACCGTGGTGTGATGTGGTGTGTGTGTCTGTGTGTGTGGGTGTGTGTGTGTGTGTGGTGTGTGTGTGTGTGTGTTGTGTTGTTGTTGTGTGTGTGTGTGTGTGTTGTGTGTTGTGTGTGTGAAGCCACCAGACAGGACTGGCCAATTTGTACAAAGCATAGAGCTTCCATCTATGATGTGTTGGAATGTACAAGAGAAACTGCAGAAGGCGCAATTCTAAAACAGTTACTTTACGTACACATAAAATGCAATAGAAAGTAGGCGAGCAAATTGCCTCTCCCTTCTGTCAATTCTAAATGGGAAAGAGTGGATTGCCCAGGTGTGGACACTTGACCAGATGACACCCTCTTTTGTCTTTTTTTGCCGGAAGCCAAGGTGGCGAAGACTTCCCTGATCATGTCGCTGCGGTCAGCGAGGAGTTCCCAACAAGTGTACGTAAAGAAGGCTTCAGGAACCTCTCTGTGTTTCAGTAAATAGATTGAATAATGTCTATCAGCTTTATGAAGCACTTTTTTTTATCCAAACTGAGAGTGCTTTGAATTGTATCGGTAGACTGTTACTCCCCGTGGGAGACGCATGTTCTTGATGATCAGCAGTAGTTTACTAATTAAACAGTTATAATACATGCATTACCATACAGTTCTGAGTCTGAAGTTTAACTTACACCTTAGCCAAATACATGAAAAACTCATTTTTCACAATTCCTGACATTTAATCCTGATAAAAATTCCCTGTCTTAGGTCAGTTAGGATCGACCACTTTTATTTTATGAATGTGAAATGTCAGATAATAGTAAGAGGAGACATGATTTATGGAAACTTTATTCTTTCCATCACATCCAGTGGGTCAGAGTTACATTACACTGAATTAGATTTTGGTAGCATTGCCTTAAAATGTTTAACTGGGGTCAAAATGTTTCAGTTAGCCTTCCACAAGCTCCCACAATCCGCTGGGTAATTTTGTCCCATTCCTCCTGACAGAGCTGGTGTAACTGAGTCAGGTTTGTAGCCCTCCTTGCTTCGCACACGCTTTTCAGTTCTTGCCCCACACATTTCTATGGATTGAGGTTCAGGGCTTTCTGAATGGCCACCTCCCAATACCTTGACTTTGTTGTCCTTAAGCCATTTTGTCACAAATTGGAAGTATGCTTGGGTCATTTGTCCAGTTGAAGCCCATTTGCGACCGCTTTAACTTCCTTGACTGATGCTTGAGATGTTGCTTCAATAATTATCCCACATAATTTGTTCTCCCTCATGATGCCATTCTATTTTGGTGAAGTGCACCAGTCCCTCCTGCAGCAAAGCACCCCACAAACATGATGCTGCCACCCCCTTGTTCACGTTGGATGGGTTCTTCGGCTTGCAAAGCCCCCCCTTTTTTCCTCCACAACATAAAACAATAGTCATTTATGGGCCAAACAGTCTATGTTTTTTTTATCAGACCAAGGACATTTCTCCAAAAAAGTATGATGTTTCCCCATGTGCATTGCCAAAACCGTGTCTGGTTTTTATGTGGTTTGGAGCAGTGCTTCTTCCTTGCTGAGCGGCCTGTAGGTAGGTCGTTATTACGACTCGTTTTACTGTAGATATAGATTACTTTTGGACCTGTTTCCTCCAGCAACTTCACAAGGTAACGTTGCTGTTTTCTGGGATTTGAGTTGGCACCTTTTCGCACCAAATCGTTCATCTCTAGGAGACAGAATGCGTTCTCCTTCCTGAGCCGTATATGACGCTGCATGTACCATTGTGGTTTATACTTGCGTTTAACTATTGTTTTGTACAGATGAAACGTGGGGTACCTTCAGGCGTTTGAAATTGCTCCAAGGATGAACCAGGACTTGTGGGAGGATCTACACATTTTTTCCTGCAGGTCTAGCTGATTTCTTTGATTATTCCCATGTGTCAAAGCAAAGAGGCACTTAGTTTGAAGGGTTAGCCTTGAAATACCAGCCACAGTACACTCCAATTGACTCAAATTATGTCAATTAGCCTATCAGAAGCTCTAAGCCATGACATATTTCTGGAATTTTCCAATCTGTTTAAAGGCACAGTCACCTGATATGTAAACTTCTGGACCCAATGGAATTGTGATACATGAATTATAATGAAGATAATCGTCTGTAAACAATTGTTTAACTTTTCAATGCTTGTCATCCAACTTGCCAAAACCTATAGTTTTTGACCAAGGAAATTTGGTGGAGTGTTGAAAACAGCTTAGGTTGGAGTCATTAAAACTAGTTTTATATGTAAACTTCCAACCTTATGTAGAATGTACGTTTTGAGATCCATGGTGTTTCTTTATGATGTCATCCTTGGTTGGTTATTTGTAACAGTGCCCTACCGGGCTGAAGAGATCACCATACCGGCAACTGACTCACCTCCAAGAGAGTTCTACCACACTAGTAGACTACTCGGCCGTACTGGTAACTGTGAACTAACAGTGTGTGTATATAATGTGGTACTATCTCTGTGTATTAGCAACCCATGGTAAGCATGGTTATTGTACATTCAAGCCATGTGACACATGAACTACTACACTAATACTGCTGTTTGTCGCACGAACTGCATGTTTAACAGCACAGAGGCGGACAAAACAGCGTGACAGTTGTCTTCAGAGATATCCAAGGTAATTATTAGAATCAAGTCCATATTGTAGAAAGATGTGTGTAGAGATTGAGGAGTATGCGAGTCCAGATTTAATGGGTTTGTCGGCTCCGCTTTACAGGCCAAGGTGATTTTGCTTGAGTTGACCCGTAACAACAAGAAGTCCATTGAGAAGGTGAGTTTTATCATAGTATGTGACATAAGCCTAGGCTAATTAAGTTTTATTGTGTATTCGTTTTGATAGGTACTGAATGCACATGTTATGTTTTTGATAGTCAGCTCAGTTTCATACTCACTTGTTTGCTGTTTTGTATCTTGCACCCACTTGTTTCTTTTAGGTGACCAGCATGATTCCCTTATAATCGACAATACAGCAAGGACAAGCAGGTGAGGTACAGTCGTAGGTTTAAGTTGTGGTCGTATGTAGCCCAGTTCCTGCATGAGCTTTGCAATGTGTAAACGCATGTGCTTAATGACCTATGCATGAGGAGTGACTGGGTGTTGCAAGTGTAGTAGTGGGTATCCTAATGTGGTATTGTGTGTTGCAATATTACCACTACCAGGGTTCACCAACTTGTCACCTGTAAAAGAGCACTCTACATGAGTTACAGTGAATGCGTTTTCTCCATGATATATGATCATATGCATGGAGCTTTTTCTACAAGTTTGAAAGAGGATGGGCACGAGTCATAGGACAACAAGTTCCATTGCTTTTTCATCACGAAGTCATTTCAGTAAATGTACACATTTTCTCAGTAGAACAGCAGTCTAGAAGTACAACAAGTCATGGTGGGCCTAGCTTCATGCATGCAGGCCCACCACTTGATAATATTATTTCAGGAAGTGCAATTGAGATCAAAATATTTATTTTCCAAGAAAGACTTCACCAGAATACAAACTATCACACACTACAATTGCACACCCCCCCCCCCTATAGGTTCCTGTCATCCTGGTCGGAACAAGTCTGACCTGGTGGAACACAGCAGCATGGAGACCATCCTGCCCGTCATGAACCAGTACACTGAGATAGAGACATGTGTGGAGGTGAGACTGCCAGAGGGCTTCTGTACTGAGTCACCCAGTGTGTTGTAGCACTGTAACTTTACTACCCAGAGTAGTGATGCATCGCCAGATATTGCATAGAGGCTGCTGACTAAAAGCCACTGACCTACAGTGGTTTGTCCTTTAAAAGTTGCAGCGTACTGCAGCACAGTTGCATGGTGCCGGGAGATTCTATGGCACGTTATTTAACCACTGGTACCATTAATGCTAGTTATGCTAGTTTGACCACCAGTGGGCATCTTTGAAAAGCATTTGATAGCCTTCAATAGTGGCTGTATTAAGAATTCAACCCTTTTTTTGTAAGAACATGGCATTTGGGACTGATTTTAATACATTTTGCTAAATAAATTTGATTAATACTATGGTGTTCTATCCAAGAAAAACGAAAAACCCTCTGGTTTCCATTAGGATGGAATGAAAATATGGCTTTGTACAACGTGACGGTCGGCTACAACTGGGCATTTAGCTAAAGAATCTCTGTGTCGTGTGCGTGGGAGACCGGGGTTCAATTCCCCGACGGGGAGGAAGGAGAAAGCTGTTCTTGTAAATAAGAATTTGTTCCTTAACTGACTTGCCGAGTTAAATAAAGGTCACACTAACAGCATTTTGTGATGCAGTGTCTTAGACAGCTGCGCCACCAACACAGAGAGGTGTTGGTAACGGTATATTGTCCTGCTAATAGTCCATAATGGACTATTATATTACTGTACATGGTGTCCAGGTCAGGATAACCAAAACATTTCTTTATTAAAGACTATCAGAAAGCGTGTTGGTAGTTATTTATTTTGATCCAAAGCCATGAATGAGTGAGTCACRCAGCTTTATCTAGGTGCCGGGCTATATGACTTTGCCATCAACTTGATAATATATAACGATATTTTGGAGGTTATTTAATTTTCAAAAAAAATGAAAGTGAGCGATTGTAATCTGAATAAAGGACAAAATAATATTTGTAAAGACAAACATTTATTTCTGTTTTTAGAGGGAGAGAAACGCTAGGCCAATCGTGCGCCGCCCTATGGGACTCCCAATCACGGTTGGATGTGATACATAATAATACAAATAATACTTTTTGTTGTGTTATTTGTTTTGTCTTTTCTAGTGGATTAAACTGAAATTGCTACCAATCACGGCCGGTTGTGATACAGCCAACCTAACTAAGAAATACATTTGACGATAGAATTCTCCCCCTACCCTCCTAGGCAAGTCTATTGTCCAGCTACCTGCTAATAGCCATAATGGCGCTGTACAACGTGACCGTGTGTGTTTGAAAGAGTATTTTKTAGTAAGCAACAATTTGTTTACCTTCATTAGACAACTTTATTCCAATATTTTTGTAATATTTATTCCCATAGAAATTCGTTATGGACCCATAACTAAATAAACATCGGCATTTTGAAAGAGTATTTTTATCATTTTATTAACGATAGCATAAAGATGCTGATGAAGAAATACTGTGCTGTACAGTATATGCTTTTACATTTGGATAATAAAGCATTTAAAACATTTAGAAGATATAAGCCACCTGCGTTTGTTTATTAGGCTATAGCAGAACAGCAGAACGSTCCGGACGGCCCTTGCTGTGCCTGGTGAGCAGTTGGTCAAGTTCTGTTGTCAGAAGAGGAATAGAAATGTCAGGGTGAACCGACAATCTGGTGAACCGACAATCTGATGAACCCGCCAGGTATGTTGACTCTGCCTGTCGGAGGTGGAGTTCCAGAGCTCACAGGTGTGCCTGGCATGGATTGTGACTCCATCTCGTTCCTCGCCCTCTTCAACGCGTCATTCTCTGCCTGACTCTCCGCCAATGCCGCCTGACTCTGGACCAATGCATCAGCTGTCGCCCGTATCTCTGCCCTCCGATAATGTTTCTCTTTCTGCTGGTCTGTCTTCAATGACTCGATCTCGGTCTTCAAAGTTTGAATCTGATCCATGTGCACCTTCATCAGATCGGCAGATTGGTACCGCGACTCCAACAAACAAATGCTGCGTATGCATTTTAAGAATCTAGCAAAACTAACCGCTTTCTTGGCAACCATGTTTTTTTTTGGTGTGGCCAGTTGTCCAGCCCTTTGTCCCTTTCTGCAAAACCACATTCACTTTTTAGTACACAATTTTWATTTAACCTTTATTTAATTATTAATTTTATTACACGGTATGCCTACACATTGATAGGRTATATACATTTTGGGTAGCACCATAGAAAGAAGCTGGCTTGATGAAAACGATGTCCATTTCGTCGTAATGCCTTTTCTTTTTTTTTCTTTTTTTATTATATATATTTTTTTAGATAAACAGCTCATTTTTGAATGGTAACTGTGTTAAGGGTGGAGTTTGATGCAGGGTGAGGAGTACTGGAAATGTGTGACTTTCACCTACAGTAGCAGAGTCTTGTCCTGCTAATAGGCTACAAGTGTTTGAAAACCCGTTTTTCAAAATGCCACCAGCTATCCAACACTACTGTAAATAAAAACACTACATCTTGTTTACATTCTTTATTGTAACCACAATGTCACAAATAATTCCTATCTACCTTTCCAATTACTTTTAYAGTTCGGGATTTACAAATGTGTGTTTTTCATGTAATCTTTCGTTAAATCCAGTTTGGATTTAAGTATAACTTTTGAGTGATGCCTTTAGTGAGAGGTCTAATGCTTTCATATTTAAAATCTGCCCTCCAAATTCATATCAAGTGGCATTTTTTCACATTAATTAGTTACATTGTTTTAGATTTGAGATCGTGCAGACTGGCACTGAAGAACAAGCGGGAAACTGGTTCCCGAGATCACCGCCAAATATTAGTGCAGATAACCCCTAATGTTGCTTGTGCTACCCAGGTGGGCGGGTGAGGGTTCCAACCCCCCCCCCCATTCTCCTCCTCCCTTCCCCATGGGCTAGGTCCGTCTTCTATGCGTGGCTCTGCGGTTCATCCCGTGCCCCCTGCCCTTGTGCCTTGAACCTCTCGCACTTTCAGTGGATACAGCTGGAGAACTGCAAGGCAATCCCATTGTGCGCCACTTGGGAGCCATGACCAGTATATATTGTCCTGTTAATAATATATCTGTGAGAATATCCAAGGGGCTTTTATATCATTCTAAATTAATAATAATGATAATCGCTTAGTTTAAAAAACAACTATTTTGGAGATTATTTCATTTTCAAATAACGTAAAATGAGCGAGGGGGGGGAAAGGCCATTCTTAAACATGGGTTGAGACATTGTTACAAATTTGTAAATAAAGCACGTTTGTTATTTAGAATTATTTATGTTTTTAGAGGGAGAGAAACCAAAAACCTACAGTCATCTCATGAATCTCCCATTCGAAGCTGGCACGGGTATTGAACCAGCATCTGTAGCAACAACCGCAATGCGGTGTCTTAGACCACTGCGCCACTAAGGCGCTGTACAACATGACCGGTCYGGAGTAGGCTACAGTACTACAGAGACACAGTAGTGCCTTGGGACCCAAAAGCACAATCAGTGCTCTAACTCCCCCTTGCGCTGGTCTGGAGCAATGAAGTAGTGACGCAGGGTACCGTACTAAACCACAAATTACCTCTAAGTCGTGCAGCAAAATCACAAAACTTTTAGTGGAGCAACCACTGTACTCAGCCCATTTAGATTTACCAGCATTTACACTTTATGTACACTTATCATTTATCATGCACACTTATCCAGTGGTGGAAAAAGTACCCAATTGTTATACTTGAGTAAAAGTAAAGATGCCTTCATAGAAAATGACTCAAGTAAAAGTGAAAGTCACCCAGTAAAATACTACTTGAGTAAAAATCTAAAAGATTTTCGTTTTAAATATACTTGATTATCAAAAGTAAAAATTTGAAATAATTTCTAATTCCTTATATTAAGCAAACCAGATGCCACCATTTTCTTGTTTTCTTAATTTACGGATAGCCAGAGGCACAGTCCCACGTCCCAACACTAAGACATCATTGATTAACAAAGAATGTTTGTTTAGTGAGTCCGCCAGGATAGGGGCTGTGATGACCAGTAGATTAGTGTGTGAATTAGACAATTTTCCTGTCCTGCTAAGCATTCAAAATGTAACGAGTACTTTGGGTTGTCATGGAAATGTAGGAGTAAACAGTACAGTTGAAGTTGGAGTTTACATGGTTCGAGTCATTAAAATTCATTTTTCAACCACTCCACAAGATGTCTTGTTAACAAACTATAGTTGTGCAAGGCGGTTAGGACATCTACTTTTGTGCATGACACAAGTAATTTTTCCAACAATTGTTTTACAGACAGATTATTTCACTGGTATCACAATTCCAGTGGGCAGAAGATTTACATACACTAAGTTGACTGTGCCTTAAACAGCTTTCCAGAAAATGAGGTCATGGCTTTAGAAGCTTCTGATACTAATTGACATAATTGAGTCAATTGGAGGTGTACCTGTGGATGTATTTCAGGCCTACCTTCAAACGCAGTGCCTCATTGCTGACATTATGGAAAATCAAAAGATATCAGCCAAGAACCTCAGAAAAACATTAATAGACCTCCACAAGTCTGGTTCATCCTTGGGAGCAATTTCCAAATGTCTGAAGGTACAACGTCATCTCTACAAACAATGGGTACGCAAGTATAAACACCATGGGACCACACAGTGCTCATACCGCTCAGGAAAGGAAGACGCTGCCATAGAGGATGAACATACTTTGGTCAGGAAAAAGTGCTGAATCTAATCCGCAGAACAACAGCAAAGACCCAGTGAAGATGCTGGAGGAAACAGGTAACAATGTATCTTATTCCACAGTAAAATTGTCTTTATATCCACTAACCTGAAAGCCGCTCACGCAAGGAAGAAGCCACTGCTCCAAAACCGCCACAAAAAAAGCCAGACTACGGTTTGCAACTGCACATGGGGACAAGATCGTT
>NC_036838.1:3405014-3434402 GCF_002910315.2 Salvelinus sp. IW2-2015 | reverse complement strand
GAAGAAGCCACTGCTCCAAAACCGCCACAAAAAAAGCCAGACTACGGTTTGCAACTGCACATGGGGACAAAGATCGTACTTTTTGGAGAAATGTCCTCTGGTCTGATGAAACAAAAATAGAACTGTTTGGCCATAATGACCATGTTATGTTTGGAGAAAAAGGGGAGGTTGCAAGTCGCAAGAACACCATCCCAAACGTGAAGCACGGGGGTGGCAGCATCATGTTTGTGGGGTGCTTTGCTGTAGGAGGGACTGGTGCACTTCACAAAATAGATGGCATCATGAGGTAGGAAAATTATTGGGATATATTGAAGCAACATCTCAAGACATCAGTCAGGAAGTTAAAGCTTGGTCGCAAATGGGTCTTCCAAATGGACAATGACCCCAAGCATGCGTTGTGCAAAATGGGACAACAAAGTCAAGGTATTGGAGTGGCCATCACAAAGCCCTGACCTCAATCCTATAGAACATTTGTGGGCAGAAATGAAAAAGCATGTGTGGAGCAAAGAGGCCTACAAACCTGACTCAGTTACACCAGCTCTGTCAGGAGGAATGGGCTAAAATTTCACCCACATTATTGTGGGAAACTTGTGGAAGGCTACCTGAAAAACGTTTGACCCAAGTTAAACAATTTAAAGGCAATGCTACCAAATACTTAATTCAGTGTATGTAACTTCTGACCCACTGGGAATGTGATGAAAGAAAATAAAGCTGAAATAAATCATTCTCTCTACTATTATTCTGAATTTCACATTCTTAAAATAAAAGTGGTGATCCTAACTGACCTAAGACGGGGAATGTTTACTAGGATTAAATGTCAGAATTTGAAAAAACTGAGTTTAAATGTATTTGGCTAAGGTGTATGTAAACCTCCGACTTCAACTGTACGTTGTTTTCCTTCGGAATGTAGTAGTAAAAGTAGTAAAAAAAAATATAAATAGTAAAGTACAGATATCCCAAGAAAACGACTTAAGTAGTACTTTATTTTTTACTTAAGTACTTCACACCACTGCACTTATCGCTTTTACAGAGGAGTGAWACACCTTCAGATGTAGCACAGGGGCTGCATTGAAGATAAATCAATGTACTGTTTAAAGAGTGGCTTGAACAGTTCTAGTATCTATTAAAGATGTATAGCAGGGGTGGTGCTTATATTGTAGCAGTCCTTCTACAGCCTATACAGCTTTTGGTGTGCTSCTATACAGCTTACAAATGTTACATGTTGTAAATCTAAATCTGTAGGGTTTAAAGCTGGTCCCAGATTTACATTCTCTATCTATGTAGCTTTTACCGTCATCATGCAGGGTGACAGTGAGTCCATACAAACACTATATACACTAAGACTATATGTTGTGCTTGTTTACTGTATATATGCACTTAGGCTATAGAACCTATGTTAGGCATTATTTATGAGTAGGACCTTCACCCAGACGCGCTTCATGCTATTTTTCTCATGGTGGGAATTCCATGGGTCAATCATGTGCTTAGCGTGACGCACGGGTCAGMTTGGTATTGGTTTCAGTCTAGACTCTTAATGCATCTATTGCTAAGGGATTTCTATAGCTTGCTCAAGTCGGTATGTGAGTGTACATGCATTTTTTGAGAAATATTAGGCCTAATAGACAGGTTGCGTGCGCGTGTGTGCTCCTCGTCCAAGAGGTGTACTATGGATACGTTTGATTGTCAATTCAAGAAAACAGACTTGACAATCAAACTGATCCAATCAAGCCTGGAGTTTGACCCCCATGGCTCTCCTCCACCCAGCTAGCCATAGAAGCATGTCCACAGTTCAGCTTGGCTGCTAACTRCTCCATGTTTCACAGACTGTCTAATTAGTATTGGCTTATCRCTCAGACCAATCCCCGGCTGGTAGATCCTCCCAGGCCCCAGCCAGCCAGGTCACTATGGAGACCGATCTTGAACACTACTATACTCTACTGTAAACAACTCTCACTTTCCTGACCCATCTAGTGGAAAGAGAGGGAGTTTGCCGTGCACAGCTTAAAGATGGAATCCGCATCTCAGCACCTTTGTTATTGTTTTGTGGACGAAACGGAGGTGAGGTGCGTCGAGCAGCTTGCAGTGTTCYTTGTTTGCAGTAACTTCTTTGTTGTTGTAATATCCCAAATGGACGTGGCTGTTTTCACACTTTTAAAGATTCCAGCTTTAAGTATTTAGGTATTTTAGTTCTGCACAGCAAACGCGTTGTTGTTTTTGAAATGTTGGTTAATATTACTTCAGGATGAATGAAATTCATATTTTGTATGCTCTTCTTTCTGTATTTCCATATTTTTTTTCTTTTAGTGTTCAGCAAAGAACCTGAAGAACATATCTGAGTTGTTTTACTACGCCCAAAAGGCTGTCCTGCACCCCACTGGCCCTTTATACTGTCCAGAGGAGAAACGGGTAAAGAGTGAAGATGCCCTGTTGACAGAATGTTACAGAATAAAAATTGTTCATAAAGTCTCACATTTACTTTGAGGCCAACTGTGTCATTAGACTGTTGATTGGACTTGATTCCCAGATGAAGCCCGCTTGTATCAAAGCGCTGACTCGCATCTTCAAGGTATCAGACCTGGACAACGATGGGATTCTCAATGATAATGAGCTCAACTTCTTTCAGGTGAGTTTTCAACTCTGTGACTCTGACTCCTACAGCAGAACAAGTGCACTAACAAGTTCACTAGCCCTTTTCCATTCAGGTGAAGGGTTCAAATAGTTATTTCAGTGTTTTCCTTGTCAGCTTTGGTGATGTGTTTGTGTGTGTGTGTGRGTGTGTGTGCGTGTGCAGAGGACATGCTTTAATGCCCCACTGGCGTCTCAGGCTCTGGAGGATGTGAAGAACGTTGTGAGGAAGAATGTGATCGACGGTGTGTGTGACAACGGCCTCACTCTCAAAGGTATGCTCTATTGACAAAGGGAGGGAGCGAAGACAATGAACTTCCTGTTGATCCAAATGTGTGTAATTTTCTGTTTCTTTGACATCTCAGTCCTGCATTTCTTATAAAACTAGTCACACCTTTCTGAAGCACCATGTTTGAGCATGTTGGGGTATGTTTGAATAATGTCCCCATATTCCACATTCCGAACACACACACACTGTAGTTGACCTATATCATGGTGGTGGTCCTCAGGGTTCCTMTTCCTCCACACCCTCTTCATCCAGAGGGGGAGACATGAGACCACCTGGACGGTCCTCAGGAGGTTCGGCTACGACGACGACCTGGAACTCCACCAGGACTACCTGTTCCCACTCACGTGAGTGTGCTGCCTGTTTCTACACGTCCACTACAACCTGTTCCCACTCACGTGAGTGTGCTGCCTGTTTCTACACGTCCACTACAACCTGTTCCCACTCACGTGAGTGCTGCCTGTTTCTACACATCCACTACAACCTGTTCCTCCAGGGTGTACTGTCTGCTTCTACAACCATACCAACAAACTATTTCCCATATTAGTGATGGGGGGGGAAATCAATACAGTTTCATATCGGTATGTTATTATTGATGAAATATTGTATCGTTTTGACAATATCGTAAAATATTATTTTTACGCTAGTTGCCTGTACCTGCACCAAAACTCCAGTATTTTTCCTTCATAGCTTGTTCTCAATCTTCTTTTTAAATAGGGAGACAATTTGTCAGCGCTTTTATTTCATTGACTGATCAAAACTTGTTTTCTCTTGTCCCTCTGCAGCAAACATATGGTGAGCAGTATGTTTGGAAAATCAAATCGCACAATAAAACACAGTATCGAATCGCAATCTGTATCGTGGTAATATTGTATCGTGGCAATTACCAGGCCTACCTATTACTGTGCATGTCTTTACCTCTACCCACAGGCACAGATATTGACCGTTCCGTGTGCTTAGTTCATCATGCTTTTATTGCCTTTGTCTTTCTCAAGGACGATCTGAGCCTTAGAGACTTCCAATAAGTAATAATAAATATCAACATTGATTCCCATGCAGAAATACACTTCGGCTTCACCCAGTACAACAAAAGATGTCTGCCTCCCTTCAGATTTAGATGGGCCACTAAGCCCCAGTACAGTCAGGKTTAACATCCATCCCCCTTCTGGCTCTGACCTCAATTACCCACAAGTCTCTCTCTCTCTCCCCCCTGCAGAGCGTCCATTGAGGACGCCATAATTTAATCTGTGTTCTCATTTATCTCGTAATTTTTCCAGGATTCTCCATCTGACTGTTGTGGTGTGTCTGTGTGTGTGTTCCCCACCTCTACTGTACCTCCAGGTTGAAAATACCTCCAGATTGCACCACCGAGCTGAATCACAATGCCTACCTCTTCCTCCAGAGTGTCTTCGACAAACATGACAAGGTATTGACCTTTCCTGTGGTAAATGATACCATTTGAATTTGGAGCCAACATTTCAGACTAACAACAGTCAAACTGTTTCTAAACCCTGCTGGCAGTGAATGAACCATAAATCGAGTGGTCAAGCTAGTGTGTGTCCTTATGTTTTAGATGCCAATGACCCGTGAGGTGTGTGTGTTTTTCAGGACCGGGACTGTGCCCTGTCCCCAGAGGAGCTGAAGGACCTGTTTGACGTGTTCCCCTACATGCCCTGGGGTCCCGACGTCAACAACACGGTGTGCACCAACAACGWAGGCTGGATCACCTACCAGGGCTACCTGTCCCAGTGGACGTAGGTTACCAGCGCACGCACAGACACACACACAGACAGGCATCTATACAGACACACACACAGACAGGCATCTATACAGACAGGCATCTATACAGACACACACATACAGGCATCTATACAGAGACAGACAGACAGACAGACCTGAAAACGCACAGACAGACAGATACGCACTCAAATAAAATTTTATTGGTCACATACACATGGTTAGCAGATGTTATTGCGAGTGTAGCAAAATGCTTGTGCTTCTAGTTCCGACAATGCAGCAATATTGAACAACTACCTAATACACAATAATCTAAGTAAAGGAATGGAATAAGAATATATACATATAAATATATCGATGAGCGATGACCGAGCAGCATAGGCAAGATATGGTATATAATACAGTATATACATATGAGATGAGTCATGCAAGATATGTAAACATTATTAAAGTGGCATTATTAAACTGACTAGTTATCCATTTATTAAAGTCTGTATGTAGGCAGCAGCCTCTCTGTGTTAGTGATGGCTGTTTAACAGTCTGATGGRCTTGAGATAGAAGCTGTTTTTCAGTCTCTCGGCCCCAGCTTTGATGCACCTGTACTGATCTCACATTCTGGATGGTAGCGGGGTGAACAGGCATTGGCTCGGGTGGTTGTTGTCTTTGATGATCTTTTTGGCCTTCCTGTGACATCGGGTGCTGTAGGTGTCCTCGAGGGCAGGTAGTTTGCCCCCGGTGATGCGTTGTGCTGACCGCACTACCCTCTGTAGAGCCTTGCGGTTGAGGGRTGTGCGTTACCTACCAGCTCCGTTAAGGCAGTAATTGAATAATAAAGTTTGATTGTTTTGAAAAAATCTAAAAGTCTCTCCTTTTGATTACAGTAATTCCACCACAGTCCGTAAACAAACTAGCCAGCTGGTCTGTGCATGCTCTGAGGACGCAGCTAGGAATGCCGTCTGGGCCGGCAGCCTTGTGAGGGTTAACACGTTTAAATGTCTTACTCACGTCGGCCACGGAGAAGGAGAGCTCACAGTCCTTGGTAGCAGGCCGCGTTGGTAGCACTGTATTATCCTCAAAGCGGGCAAAGAAGTTGTTCAGTTTGTCTGGAAGAAAGACGTCGGTATCCGTGACGTGGCTGGTTTTCTTTTTGTAGTCCGTGATTGTCTGTAGACCCTGCCACATTCGTCTTGTGTCTGAGCTGTTGAATTGCGACTCCACTTTGTCTCTATACTGACATTTCGCTTGTTTGATTGCCTTACATTTACATTTACATTTTAGTCATTTAGCAGACGCTCTTATCCAGAGCGACTTACAGTAGAGTGCATACATTTTATTACATTTTACATACTGAGACAAGGATATCCCTACCGGCCAAACCCTCCCTAACCCGGACGACGCTATGCCAATTGTGCGTCYCCCCACGGACCTCCCGGTTGCGGCCGGCTGCGACAGAGCCTGGGCGTGAACCCAGAGACTTTGGTGGCACAGCTAGCACTGCGATGCAGTGCCCTAGACCACTGCGCCACCCGGGAGACCTTCCCACCTTGCGGTGGGAATAACTACACTGTTTGTATTCGGCCATATTCCCAGACCTCTTTCCATGGTTAAATGCGGTGGTTCGCGCTTTCAGTTTTGCACGAATGCCGCCATCTATCCACGGTTTCTGGTTAGGGTAGGTTTTAATAGTCACAGCGGAACAATATCTCATATGCACTTTCTTATAAACTCACTCACCGAATCAGCGTATATATCAATATTATTCTCTTGAGGCTACCCGGAACATGTCCCAGTCCGTGTGATCAAAACAATCTTGAAGCGTGGATTCCAATTGGTCCTTATCACACCTGTACAGACACAGACAGACACACACAAACACACACACGAGAGATGTACTGCTGTGTTAAACAAACAATACACTTTGTGCATTTATCTAAACTATGGAAGTCTGAATGAACCCCCAAGACAYTGTTTCTTACAGTGTATGACAGTTTCCATTCACTCCTCTGTGTTTCCCTGTGCRCAGGTTGACCACCTACCTGGATGTCCAGCGCTGCCTGGAGTACCTGGGTTACCTTGGTTACTCCATCATCTCTGAGCAGGAGTCCCAGGCAGCGGCCATCACAGGTGGGAGGACAACCCGTTGGCATGGCAACTGAGACGACCGCTAGATTAGATATGAGCAGAGACCTATAGATATGGCTCTGAATGTGGGACAGTGTATATATTACGGTGTTATTAGTGCGCCTGCGCAGGAGTCTCGTTGTAGATGAACCTGGCCTGAGTGCAATGGCAGTCATGTATTGCGCTAATATGGTTGAGTAAATGTTGTTAAATTGGAACCTTGTCGTATTTGAGTTAACAGTATAGAAGACGAAGATGACTTATACCAAAGTTAGCTGTAAGCTCTAGTCTACAGCCAACCTGTAAACATTGTGTGTTAGAACTTCATGTTGTGTTAACTTCTCTATCTAGAGAGCAGGGACGAAGTTACTCTTACTGAAACCACATTCTGCACAGGACTAAAGACATCCAAAGCATATATAGCATTCATTCATATACGTTCATTTGCTGTATAAACTTAACAGAGTGTGTGTGTCCTCTCCGTTCTACAGTGACGAGGGACAAGAAGATTGACCTGCAGAAGAAGCAGACTCAGCGCAGTGTGTTTCGCTGTAACGTCTTCGGGGACAGCGGCAGTGGCAAGAGTGGCTTCCTGCAAGCCTTCCTTGGAAGAAACCTCACGGTCAGTGTCAACATTAATTCATTCCCTCAAAGAGTAAGTTGTAAGTCGGTGGCAAGGAAAACTTCCCTGGACGGAAGCAACATTTGAACAACTCCGCGCAACTCCAAATACTTCAGTCTACTGCCTGTTTAAAACTTTTTGGAATGGTATTGATAAACTGTGTATGTTTGAAGTCATTTTTCCCCCTCCTTTTTTCTGTTAGCGTCAAAACATTGTTAGTGAAGAGCATATGTCCTACTATGCTATCAGCACTGCGTATGTGTATGGTCAGGAGAAATACCTACTGGTGAGTCGTCTGTTTTGACTTACTCTTAATCGACTCGATGGTGTTTATTTGTCCACAGTTTTTCAGTCTAAAGGTTGTCTGTGTTTCTGTGTGTTCATTACCTTCTTCCATTTTGTTTCCTCTACTCTCCCTCAGCTCCATGAGGTCTTCCCAGACTTTGACGTCCTCTCGGACGCTGACCTGGCTTGTGACATTGTGTGTCTGGTGTACGATGCCAGCAACCCCCACTCCTTCGAGTACTGCGCCAGAGTCTTCAAGGTATGTGCCGTTTACAACCAGTCCTTCTACTATCCCTGTTTGTCTATTTAGTATTTCAAGATGGCTACCCAATACTATTCTAAACTACAGTACCACTGAATTAAAGTAAATGTTTTTAAAGTGGAAACCATCTGTTATTACCATATTATTACCAATATGTTCTTCTCTGGAGCGTTTACCTCTTTTCATTGTCTTTTAAAAAAGTATATTGCTGAATGGAATACAACAGTGTCCAATAACAATATCCCTCTGCCTTTTGCAGCAATACTTCATGGACACCAAGACGCCGTGCATGATGATCGCAGCCAAGTCGGACCTCCAGGAGACCAAGCAGCTATACGCCCTCACCCCTCTGGAGTTCTGTAGGAAGCACAAGATGCCCCCTCCGCAGGCCTTCACCTGCAACACGGCAGACGCACCCTGCAAAGACATCTACACCAAACTCGCCACCATGGCCATGCACCCGTGGGTAGTGGGGGCACTCTGTTGTATTAGGCCCCATGTCGAACCTTAACATCCCTCGCTCAAACCCTAAAGCTCTACCTTAAGCCCTTAAACCCTCTCCACAATCCRAAAAATAAATACTTTTAAATATTTAAGACCCCATCTCATGCTGTAAAACCTATTGCCCCAAAACCCCACCTCAAGCCCCAAAACTGCCCCTTAGCTGTTCAATTCTACCTCATCCCTCACTTCCCAAATTGGTGCCACTTCACATTGAAATATAGAGACTCTGAACTCTTGGGGTGAACAGTGTCCACCATCTTGGTTAGACGTGGTGGTTAAAGGATTCAATTTGCCGTTAGCTGCTACTGTACGTTTACTGCCCTTGCGTGCCCCTTCTCCCACTACTCTCCCTGTCAGGCTGTTGTCCACACTGATCACCTCTGTCATGGTGGACTGGACTCATCTGAACTGTACTCCTCAGAAGCATAGCCAACACATGGGGGACAGCATCAATGTATCAACTACTTAATCGAGTGCATTTTTATTTAATCTATGAACCTCTATCTCTGGTGGAATAAGGACATTTTAACAATGTTGAAAATTATCCAAATTGATCCAAAGTGGCTATTTGGGAGATTTACTAACCCCAACAGTGTGAGGTGAAGACTACAATGGATCAGACTTGTGGTCATGCTCTCCCAGTGTTTAATTAGACAATTATCCTCCTCTCTTCCTGGGTGGGTGTTCTTGGTTTTTAACCCCGTAACAGATGAGCTCTATGGACCAAAGAGCTGAAACCTTTCTGGTGGCATCGGTCTTTGTTCTAACTCTCTTCTTCTTTGTGCTTGTGTATGTGTGTATGTGTGTCTTTGCACGTGTGTGTGTGTGGGTGCACCTCTCTCCTTAGTCATGCTCGGCTGCGCTGTATGTGTACCTGTAACAGGTGCACCTTCTGCCACCTGCAGAACTTCATCAACTCGGAGCTGGTGCAGACAGTGAAGGCCAAGCTCTACACCGCCATTCTCAGCAGGTCCTTACTCTTTCAGAGACCTTCCAACTCTTCTGTTTCACAATCCTCCTTTACGTTATTCTTCCTTCTCTTCTTCTTCATTTGATTTTCATCGCCTCTGTTTTGACCCTGTTTTGCAGTTTGGGCGTTTTTCTCATGTGGATTTTGTGCTGTGGATTGTCATAAACCACTGTTTGTTTTCATGTAAATCTTCATGACGTCTCACTCTTATTCTTTTGTCTCACCCAAACTTTCCCTGATTCTGAGTTCCTTGATCCTCTCTCTTCGTCATTCGGCACTTGTTTAACCATCTTGTTCTATTCCAATCTTGTTCGTTATGTTCCTCTTCATTAATGAATAATGCATATGTAGTCTAATAATGCATATTTCTAGTGTCTCATCTGTTCATCCTGTTGGACGTTCATCTTTTGGCAGCTTTAGTTGTGATTWGTACATAGAACTGTACGGAGGTTCAAAGCCACACTGTTTTGAGTGAATTCCTACATACAGTGCATTCAGAAAGTATTCAGACCCCTTGACTTTTTKCACATTTTGTTACGTTACAGCCTTATTCTAAAATTGATTAAATWGTTTTTTCCCTGCACCAATCTACACACGTTACCCCATAATAACAAAGCAAAAACAGGTTGTTTAAAATTTTTGCAAATGTTTAAAAAAATCTAACTGAAATATAACATTTACATAAATATTCAGACCCTTTACTCAGTACTTTGTTGAAGCACCTTTGGCAACAATTACAGACTTGATTATTCTTGGGTATGACACTGCAAGCTTGGCGCACCTATTTTTGGGGAGTTTCTCCCATTCTTCTCTGCAGATCCTCTCAAGCTCTGTCAGGTTGGATGGGAAGTGTCGCTGCACAGCTATTTTCAGGTCTTTCCAGATATGTTTGATTGGGTTCAAGTCTGGGCTCTGGCTGGGCCACTCAAGGATATTCAGGGACTTGTCCCGAAGCCACTCTTGCGTTGTCTTGGCTGTGTGCTTAGGGTTGTTGTCCTGTTGGAAGGCGAACTTTCGCCCCAGTCTGAGATCCTGAGCACTCTGGAGCAGGTTTTCATCAAGGATCTCTCTTTACTTTGCTTCGTTCATCTTTGCCTCGAACCTGACTAGTCTCCCAGTCCCTGCCACTGCCACCTACAATGCTTCACCGTAGAGATGGTGCCAGGTTTCCTCCAGACGTGACGCTTGGCATTCAGGCCAAATAGTTCAATATTGGTTTCATCCGACCAGAGAATCTTGTTTCTCATGGTCTGAGAGTCCTTTAGGAAAACTTCAAGCGGGCTGTCGTGCCTTTTACTGAGGAGTCGCTTCCGTCTGGCCACTCTTCCATAAAGGCCTGATAGGGGGAGTGCTGCATAGGTGATTGTCCTTCCGTCTGTCCTTCTCCACAGAGGAACTATGGAATTCTGTCAGAGTGACCATCGGGTTCTTGGTCACCTCCCTGACCAAGGCCCTTCTCCACCGATTGCTCAGTTTGTCCGGGCGGCCAGCACTAGGAAGAGTCTTGGTGGTTCCAAACTTCTTCCATTTAAGAATGATGGAGGCCACTGTGTTCTTGGACATTCTTTGGTACCCTTCCCCAGATCTGTGCCTCGACACAATCCTGTCTCGGAGCTCTACGAACATTTCCTTCGACCTCGTGTCATGCACTTTCAACTTTGGGACCTTTTTATATAGACAGGTGTGTGCCTTTCCAAATCATGTCCAATCAATTGAATTTACCACAGGTGGACTCCAAGTTGTAGAAACATCTCAAGGATGATCAATGGAAACAAGATGCACCTGAGCTCAATTTCAAGTCTCATAGCAAAGGGTCTGAATACTTACGTAAATAAGGAATCTGTTTTCTTTTTAAATATACATTTGCAAAAATGTTTWWAAAAAACCTGGATTGATGATTGATGAGGATTTTTAAAATACATTTTAGAATAAGGCTGTAATGTTACAAAATGTGGAAAAATGGAAGGGGTCTGAATACTTTCCGAATGCACTGTAGCATGTATCGTGATCATCTGTGTAAGCAGAGAGGTTATGTAAAAGCATTACATATTGTTGTCTCTGCCAACTCTGACCTAATGTGCTCTCACACTCACTCTGTTTATTTCTCTCGCACTCTTTCTGTCGCTGGATCCTCTCTCTCTCTCTCTCTGTGTATCTCTCCTCTCTCTTCTCAGACATGTGACACAGGCTGACCTGAAGAGCTCCACCTTCTGGTTGAGAGTGAGCGTGGGAGCCACCATGTTCGCCGTGCTGGGCTTCGCCATGTGCAGAGTGCTGCTCAAACAACGGTGATCCACCCACCAACATCACCATGCAAACCCAACCTTTGTGAGACTTGTACCCAAATCTGTTTGTGCTGTTTTGCCAACTACTATGGTGTATGGAGTGAATCCTAGCTTCCAGTTAAGTTGAATTTCCACTTAGTCTCGCATTGACATCAATACATGACTAAGTGAAAATTCAACWTAAGATCTGCCCCATAGGCAATAGGAGATGGCAGGACAGCACAAACAGATCTGGGACCAGGCTAAACCTTGCACCCTTTCCCAATAAATATCTCTCTAAGATCATAAAAGATCCAGTATGTCCCCTATGTGATGAGGGGGAAAAAAGCAAACGTTATTTAGTTTTATACCTAGAGATTTCACAAGAAAATGACTGCTATTGTTCTTTATTTTGGTTTCTGCAAGTCTGTACTCAAAGTATGGCTATATATAATATTTATATTGAAAATGTGATTACTACTACTGATGAAGCTAGTGATTTCTTCTCTTCGTGCAAAATATCAATTTTTTTGGTTACCTGTGTGGATTGAAATGGGGAAACAATTCCATCTTAAGCAGTTGAAGTAAGGGTAGTGAAATGAGTACGCAAAATAACCAATACCATACACAAAAATATATGCTTTAAACCAAACACTGAAACAATGTGTAAATAATGTATATATAACTGCTTGTATATTTGTTTTCCCTTGAACAAACGGGACATTATGAAGTTCAAAAGCTGACGCTATAATGGTACAACAAAGCCACATTCAATGCTATAAAGGCATTAGCTTGCCATCATTTATTTAGTATTTTCAAATTTTCTCATACCAGTTCAGTAAAGGCTGTTCTACTGTTATTAAAAGAAGGCTGTTCTTTAGTTTGACTTCCAGGGTCAGAAGCTTGGTGGCACACTTACAAATGTGTAAGGCTGAATCAGCCCATGTTCAATCAATGGATGTTCCGTATGGGATGATACTTGTTGGGTGTCTGCGCCTTACCCCTAGAACTCAGTAAGGCAGAAGTAGCCTCTGTGGCCCACCCATGGCTTCCTGTATGGGTATGGACCACCCAGGTGGTGTGTGTGTTGGGCGTGCATGTCAAATCAAATTGTGTGTGTTGGGCATGCATGTCATTGTGTGTGCTTGCTATGTGTGTATGTGAGGCTGTACAGTTATTGTATTTGCAGGAGCTGTATTTGCATGCTTTGCTTTTTCTGATCATCCTCCAATATTGTTATAATATCACGTATACTGTTATTATGAAGCCAACATTCTTCTCAATTGTATTATTCCAATTTTCCAAATGTTATCCAGCACCCCCAACTCCCAGAATATTAGGACAATTGTGTTTCATGTTTGCCTTTCCAATGTTTATAATAAATAAATCTACTTTAATCATGTGTCAAGAATGTTTTATTGCATTTGGGATCATTTTTAAAATAAAAAGCAGCAGTTAATGCACACCCAAATAGTCAGAGGTGCTGACAAATGGAGAGGTACATTTAAATAAAGAAAGTCGCATAATATATATGCTTCCAATGATTTATTGGGTATGGCCAATGTTTTCGGAACAGTGCCTTCCTCCGAGCACGTTATGCAAGTCATCTGCAGAAGTGATCGGTATGATTTTGGCTTCAGAGTATTTGTTGTCGTTTTGAGGTAATGCCAACACGCTGCTGAATGTTCTCTTAATTTCAGGTCCTCACTACATTGGTCAAGGAAGGTCCTACTGAGTGGTAGGGAAGGAGGCAGCCAGTGATGTCATTCTCCCTGATTCTTGCTCCCAAAGTTCACGTGAAGGATGAGGTAATGTGATGTAGTAACTGTAGGTCTGCCTGTGGACACATGGAGGCAGTATTATCAAAATAATGGTTCCAATGTCTACAGACAGCACACCACCACATTTAAAAAATWATAATTGTACCTTTATTTAACTAGGCAAGTCAGTTAAGAACAAATTCTTATTTTCAATGACTGCCTATGAACAGTTGGTTAACTGCCTTGTTCAGGGGCAGGACGACAGATTTTTACCTTGTCAGCGCGGGGATTCCATCCAGCGACCTTTCGGTTACTTGTCCAACGCTCTAACCACTATGCTACCTAATAACAATATTCAGGGCGCAGTCGGCTCCCTCAGGGATGAGCTGTAACTAGTCTCTCTCTAAGGATCCCCACCGGACTGCATAAAATTGCCTTTTTAGCCATGAAGATTATTCCCTAGGGCCTAACTGATTGGTCTGTTTTTCTCTCTCTCTCTGTGTGTGTGTGTGTGTGTGTGTGTGTGTGTGTGTGTGTGTGAGAGAGAGAGAGACGCAAATACATGGAACGCAGATCCTTAACAGTGTGTATGTGTGAGTGAGTACATGTGTGTCGAGCAGGTCATTTTGACCTGTTTCCACCAGTTAACACCTACGCAGACAGCCCTACTAACATTCTGAGACAGAGTTGATAAGCATTCCTCTCACAGTGCAGGTGTTTTTCCCGCGGTTCGCTTCAGTTCCTCTGCGCTCTCTCTCTCTTCTGTTCCGTGGGCTGTTCTACTTTCAGAGCTGACGCCACCAGCAGTTGACCTGTGAAAGTTGACATGTGAACGCTTCACCCAATTAGATCATTTAAATTGGCGATTCCTCTCCCGTGTTGGGGTGCGCTACAGGCGGGCCAATGGTTTGAGTCACTCACTGGTGATATGGGGGATGTTGATGCTCTGAGTGTCTCCAAGTGTCGCTGTAACTCATAATGAGTAACATATTATGAGTAAGTGTCTCTAACTGACTGGCCAAATTGCATAGATTTCAGTATGTGCAACCAGCAGTGGATTGGAATGCTTTGCTCATGGGTTAGTTAAGCCAAGGCTATCGGACGGTGATACTCAAGTGAGCATGATCTAAGTAGAAGTTTGAATGGAAACCACAGCAGTGTTTAGGCTAAAGTAATAGGAAAAGTCATTAGAAATGGAGACCRCACATTCAGTATACTTATAGAGTAGTTGAGATTTGGTTCTGGGTGATGAGATGAGTTTAATTGTGATCTCACACATGGTAATTGCACAGCTGACTGCAGATGGCATKCCAACAGCTTAGCTCTCTCTCGGAGGAAGRGTTTTGAGGCCAGTTGAGGACTGGTAGTATAGTATTTCGCTGTTAAAACATTGTAGGCTGCAGTTTCATCCAAAAGTGCTGTGTAGGTGTCACAAGACCCATAAGGTTAAAAATAACCTATGGCCATATTGTTTCCATGGTAATACTATCGAATAGCATGGGGAAGTTTTGTGAGAGAGATACAATCTCTTTACAGTGCTACCAGCCCACTCAAAAGCAGCTGCACCCCACAGCCACAAAATAACTTACACACATAACTTACACACACACAAGTGCACAAGCACATGCATGTGCACACAAACAACACAAAACACACAGGTTGATCTTAAATGAATGGTTTGTTTAAAGTGATTATAGATAATGGGTAGGTGGTCCTCTGGAATGGAAGACCCATCCATTTWGCTGATTGTCATTGCAGGCCTGCAGGGGAGTGTTTGTTTATGACCCTAAAACGCAACCTGGAATTTACAGGCCCTTATTACCCTCCTCCGAACCTCAACCCACTTTACCACCCAGATACAGAGAGGAAGGAAGGTGAAAAGAAAAGTTAAACAGTGTTTGGTACTTGGTACCATAAGTGTCCTAAACTGACTATCATAGTAGATCAGTAGGTGCTATGCTTCATGATTGAAATCACCACCCTTTCAGTGAATGTTGGATGGAAATATTACAGGATAGAATTGTCCCTCTTTGAATTAGATCTGGATCAGGCACTTCCACTGTCTGAATACTATTTTGTGTATTTTAATAACCCACACCCACATTTGTGAGAGTGTTGAATTTGGATCCTCTTCAGCCAAGTCTACTCACTGAGTCACATGCGCGCACTGTCTATCTGATGACATAACGTGATAAAGTAACAGAGTGAGAGCCAGCTGGTGTGAACCGGGGTTCCTCGAAGCCTTCTGTGGGTGTGGGTGGTGTTCTCACCTCGCAGCCAAAAATCCATCTTTCTCTGCGCCGGAGGCACACGCAGTGCAACGGAGCCGAAGGTGCTTGCCTGCTTGCCTACCGGCTTGAACAGTGCCAGAGTGCCGGCTGGTCCCGATCCAACTCCGGGAGCGGAGTCAGTGTGTTCCTAGAGGCTGCTGACTGAGACACAGCGGGGTTGGGCAGCTGGCCGAGCTGCGTCGCTGTAAACAACTGCGAGGGTACAATGACGCACCTGAATTTACACTTGCGCGKKTTTTGGACGGTCGACTAGACATCTTTTTAGTCAGTGTTCCGTGACGGACTGCCATGACATTTAGGCWACCCATGCTGCTTTTTGCGCAGTAGACTGAGTAGCATTATAAGCTGTTTTATGCTGAGGGGTGTTCCAACTATGCCTATTGCCTTGTAATACACTATGACGTCTTCTCTTATTCACTATTGAAGTGAGRAGCCKATTTCTTTAATTATTGCCACACACACCTCTATTCTATTTCATTTTCAGGTGAGTCACATTGGAATGAACATTCACTGCTGTCAACTTMGATAGTTGCCTGCCTGTCCGTCCCAATGAGATGTCAGTACTTTGACAGTGAAAAATGCCGTGTCTGTCTACAGAGAGCTGGACTGAGGTGCAGGTGGGCTGTCGTATGAAATAGGAGAAGGACTTGGTGGCCACACACCCCCAATTCAGTTGTTACACACACACTGTCGCTCGGAGTGGCGAGACGCAGATGCGCACTCCACGGACACCCAACTCGGCACTCAACTTTTGCTCTGTGCGTGGATCTATTAAATATATATTTTCTCTTCAATGAGCTTGTGAACYAACGGAGGATAGATGTTATTTTGTGGGCTAATWTATTTTTCTAAATAGCCGCAAAGGACCAGGGTTGAAATAAGAATGCCCAATTGTGTTTGAGACACCTGCGTTGATTAGTCTCGCTTGGTGATTTCTCAAATATGGATTATGTGTGTAATGTGGCTCAAATAGCAGAGAATGGATATTGTTTTGTCGGTAAGGATTTAATATTGAATTGCCCAGTAGTGCATTGAGTAGAGGGGCAGCCGCAGCCTGACGATGCCGGACGCGTCTCGGGACGTGCCGGTGCATTCCTCTCCAGCAGTGGCGGCGAACGCGGAGGGAGACGAGATAGAAGTGCTGGAGAGTATCGATGTTCTTCCCGTGGCCCCAGAGGACGTAAGTCTTGAGCCATATTCATATTGTCATCAGCGTTTTTCAATTTCATCCTAATACAGAAGATCACATTAAAGGCACGTTTTTCCCACGGTGTATTCTACAGTAGCGAATCTTTTTTATTTAACTAGACAATTCAAATAATAACACATTTTTATTTACAATGATGGCCTATCATTAGCCTATGTTATGTCAGCATGATATCATACTGTGTTATGGTTGTAAGCTATGAATATTATTATGCCAGCGACCATTCTCAGACAGCTTCATAGACTCATACATAGACCACTGTCATTATATCATCACGGTCAACAATCCATTGACTATATGTGTTCATTACAGCTAACTGAGCAGGCGTAGCATGGCTACTACCATACATAATTGATGATGTCTTCAATTGTTCAATTATATTGATTCATTGAATGAAGGAAAGTTCTTGTAGGCTACCTGCTGACATCACTCCTTAATGACAGGTGTGTCTATCTGTTAAATGGCACCTTTCTCTCTGAAACCTTTTCTTTCCTCTTTTCTCTCTCTCTTTCCCTCCCCGCTCCTTTCCTCTTTCGCCTATTCTCAGCAATGGAAATCTCTGTTCGACAAGGTATGTATTTGTCGTTGTGTTTTATAGGGTCGACCGATTATGATTTTCAACACGGATACCGTTATTGCAGTAACCAAAAAAAGGCAGATGCCGATTAAAAAAAAACACATTTATTTGTAATAATGACAATTACAACAATACAGAATGAACACTTATTTTAACTTAATATAATACATCAATAAAATCATTTAGCCTCAAATAAATATGAAAATGTTCAATTGGTTTAAATAATGCAAAAACAAAGTGTTGGAGAGAAAAGTAAAAGTGCAATATGTGCCATGTAAGAAAGCTACGTTTAAAGTTCCTTACTCAGAACATGAGAACATATGAAAGCTGGTGGTTCCTTTTAACATGATCTTCAATATTCCTGGTAAGAAGTTTTAGGTTTGGTTATTATAGGAATTATAGGCTATTTCTCTCTATACCATTTGTATTTCATTAACTTTGACTTTGGATGTTCTTATAGGCACTTTAGTATTGCCAGTGTAACAGTATAGCTTCCATCGCTCTCCTCGCTCCTACCTTGTGCTCGAACAGGAACACAATGCACAACAGCCACCCTCGAAGCAGCGTTACCCCATGCAGAGCAAGGGAATACTACTCCAAGTCTCAGAGCGAGTGACGTTTGAAACGCTATTAGTGCGACCCCGCTAACTAGCTCCATTTCCAACATCGGTTACCCCAGCCTAATCTCGGGAGTTGATAGGTTTTGAAGCACAGCGAAGAGCTTCTGGCAAAACGCAGGAAAGTGCTGTTGAATGAATGCTTACGAGCCTGCTGCTGCCTACACCACTCAGTCAGGCTGCTCTATCAAATCATAGACTTAGTTATAACAATAATAACACAGATACGAGCCTTAGGTCATTAATATGGTTCGAATCCGGAAAACTATCATCTCGAAAACAAGACGTTTCTCTTTCAGTGAAATACGGAACCGTTCCGTATTTTATCTAACGGGTGGCATCCATAAGTTAAATATTCCTGTTACATTGCACAACCTTCAATGTTATGTCATAATTACGTTAAAATTCTGGCAAATTAGGGGCCAAACTGTTGCATATACACAAATTGCATATACCACATATACATATACACAAATTGTGTCACAGAGAAATGACACAATTTCACCTGGTTAATATTGCCTGCTAACTGGATTTCTTTTAGCGTAAATATGCAGGTTTAAAAATATATACTTCTGTCTATTGATTTTAAGAAAGGCATTGATGTTTTTATGGTTAGTACACATTGGAGCAACGATACGCACGCCTCGATTATATGCAACGCAGGACACGCTAGATAAACTAGTAATATCATCAACCATGTGTAGTTAACTAGTGATTATGATTGATTGATTGATTGTTTTTATAAAGATACGTTTAATGCTAGCTAGCAACTTACTTGGCTTCTACTGCATTCGCGTAACAGGCAGGCTCCTCGTGGAGTGCAAGTAATCAGGTGGTAGAGCGTTTGGACTAGTGTTAACTGTAAGGTGTGCAAGATTGAATCCCCCGAGCTGAACAAGGGTAAAAATCTGTCGTTCTGCCCCTGAACGAGGCAGTTAACCCACTGTTGCTAGGCCGTCATTGAAAATAAGAATGTGTTCTGACTTGCCTAGTTAAATAAAGATTAAATAAAGGTGTAAAAAATAAATACGTTTATTTTTTTATTTTTTATTATCGGACAAATCGGTGTCCAAAAATACCGATTTCCGATTGTTATGAAAACTTGAAATCGGCCCTAATTAATCGGCCATTCCGATTAGTCGACCTCTAGTTGTGTTACAGACTCTCTCTGTTGCATGCGCACTCATGAAGGGTGTCTACTTACCTGTCTTTTTATGTGAGGAACTGTTTGCTGTCCTAACTTTGTAACTTGTTACAAGTTAACATGTGCTTTATTGCTACCGTATTTAGTACTAAAACTGTGACTTATCAGCTGACCTTCATCTTCACCCAATACTCCTGGAATAGCAAGTCAACTATCCTTGACATTATTATAAAGTCTATCTCCTGTCATTCCTGCGGTGGCGGTGAGTTGAGCCCTTGATGCCTGAGGAATGGGAGGCGGAGAACCAGATAAAAGAAGCAAGCAGGTTGTGTTGGGTGTGTCCCTCCTCCAGTCCTCCTGACATCGACCCTCCTTAATGCATTTAGAGCAATACATAATCCTGGTTACAGTTGCCGTTGCTCCGCCTGTGGGCTGTCATGTCAGCGGCCACAGTGACAAACAAGGGTGTGTGTGTGTGTGTGTGTGTGTGTGTTATGCCCAGGCCATCAGGTTGGCATGACAGACGGAATACCAGACCCCCAACTCGCACACCCTCTCTCCCACCACTCCAATCCCTACTGGAGCTGCCTCAACACCTGCCTGCTCCAGCCCGGCCGACGGGCCCTACACTCACTCCTGGTCCTCAGGGGGGGACAAAGGAAGTATAATGGGGTTAGGGGGGGGGGAAGGGGGGGAAGTCAGAGACTCGTGTCAGGCTCGCTCTTTCAGGCTCTGGGAGGACTGGCCGGGGACTCATGGGATTACGGGAAAAAGGGGTGGGGGTCTTTGGTGTGTGTGTGTATGTGTGGAGTGTGTGTGTGGGGGGGTAGACATTGTGGACACGGCATTAAGCGGGCCTTCAATCCACTGCCTTTATGCAGCGCGGCGTCGCTTTGAATTCTCAAGTGGCCTTCAGACTAGCATGGGAGGGGGGCGAACCAAAATATAGCCTATAGAAGGGGTTGCTGTCCAGTCTGGCAGCTACAAATGCCCTTTCACTCTTTATTCCCTCCCCCGTCCACCTCTTAAATGACCCCTCCATTTGTCATACATTGGAAATGTTGACCTTTAGGGTCACTCAGCTCCTCACAGTGGACACTAAGGAAGATAAATGATAGGGTGGATGGTGGACCAGAAATTGGCGCTTTTTTACTGGCAACCATTGGCTGACTGAAAAAAAAGGAATAGTTTGACGTTCATTAAATGGAAATAGACCTTGCTCATCTGGGATGTTTAGTTCATAATGGAGAATAGGCCTTGCTCATTGGATGTTTAGTTCATAACATGGAGGAATAGGCCTTGCTCATTGGTATGTTTAGTTCATAAATGGAGGAATAGGCCTTGCTCGTTGGATGTTTAGTTCATAAATGGAAGAATAGGCCTTGCTCGCTGGATGTTTTGCTCATAATATGGAGAATAGGCCCTTGCTCGTTGGAATGTGTTTAGTCATAATGGAAGATAGGTCCTGCTAGATGTTTACTGCTAATGAGGAATAGGCCTTGCTCGTTGGATGTTTTGCTTCACTAAATGGAGGAATAGGCCTTGCTCGTTGGATGTTTTGCTCATAAATGGAGAATAGGCCTTGCTCGTTGGATGTTTTGCTCATACATGGAGGAATAGGCCTTGCTCGTGGATGTTTTGCTCATAAATGGAGGAATAGCCTTGCTCGTTGGATGTTTGAGTTCATAAATGGAGGAATAGGCCTTGCTCGTTGGATGTTGTTGCTCATAAATGGATGAATAGGCCTTGCTCGTTGGATGGTTTTGCTCATACATGGAAGAATAGGCCTTGCTCGTTGGATGTTTTGCTCATACATGGAAGAATAGGCCGTTGCTCGCTGGATGGTTTGCTCATAATGGCGGCATAGGTCCCTTGCTCGTTGGATGTTTAGTTTCATAAATGGAGGAATAGGCCTTGCTCGTTGGATGTTTTGCTCATAAATGGAAGAATAGGCCTTGCTCGCTGGATGTTTTGCTCATAAATGGAGGGAATAGGCCTTGCTCGCTGGGATGTTTTGTCATAAATGGAGGAATAGGCCTTGCTCGTATGGATGTTTGCTTCATAAATGGAGGAATAGGCCTTGCTCGTTGGATGCTTTAGTTTATAAATGGGAAAGTTTGTGCCCCAAATAGCACCGTATTTCCTATATAGTGGACTAATCTTGAACAGAGCGTGTTCAAAAGTTGTGCACTATTTAGGGATAGGAACCATTTGGGTCACAGGTAATTTGATACAGGGATAACATTTCCCATAATTCTCTGCTTGTCATCTTGAGAGCACAAACTGTCCATCCACATCACCCAGATTGTTTAGCTGGCCCATGTGCCAATGCCTCTTTCTAGGCTCTTTCCCAAATGGCCCCTATTCACTATGTAGTGCACTACTTTTGAGGGTCCTGGTCAAAAGTAGTGCACTATAAAGGGAATGGGTCCATTTGGAAGACTTAACTAAATGTCTCCCAGGCTGGTGTTTTAATCAAAGTGCTGTGTGCTCTGTTCAGTACCCACACTGTCCCCCGAGAGGGCTTTGTTGCAGTGAAAGTGATTTCTCTTCAACCAGAAATAAGATAATAAAAATACGATAGCTCTGATTTGTGTTACCCATCTAAGTCTCTAAACTACTAGGGAATGGGGACTACTACTACACACACACACACACACACACACAACCCACACACACACAACACACACACACACACACACCACACACACACACACACACACACACACACACACACACCACACACACACACACAACACACACACACACACACACACACACACACCATAGCCTGATTAGTGATGATGGTGAAACCACTCAAAGAAGAAAACAGTCTGAGTATTTGTGTCTTGCCCTCACAGATTTTCAGCTTGTTTTCCAGGATTGGACAAATGTAAGTAGGAATATATTAAGGGCTTGTTGTTATAAATAGGATGGATCAGGAAAAATGAAACAAACAAGTTGGTGTTTTCCCTTGAAAGATGACCCAAGAGATATTTGTTTTTATGACTGTGTAAGGCAGTGCAGTGTACATTACAAATGTTATAGCGGATATTTGTTYCGTTACCTCATCCAGTTTCCTTAGTGGTTGGTGGAGAGGGAGTAGGAGCTTATTGTGTTTCTTGCTTGTTGCGCTGARACATATCTGTGTACAACCCAGACTGTGTACACACTCAGTCATTATCTGGGATGGGAATGTCTCCATTAGTCACCCCCTCTTACCTTTCCATGGAAGTGCCCAGAGGAAGTCAGCACCAGACATGGAATATTAAGTCCGTATACTGATGCAAATGGTTTGGAACTCATGGGTGAAGGAACACATGGAGGCTACCCTGCTTGCTAATGTTACAACTCTSTGGCTGACCTTTGAATGACTTAAAAAAAAGCTCTTAACACAATCTTATTTGAGTCACAGAGTACATACCATAGAAATTGAATCTATAGAACGGTTCCCAGCCCTATCCACAGATTATATTTCTATGGTACAGACTGTGACTGAACCATTGACCAGTAACAGAGAAAACCTGTATTGAAGGAGTGCTGTGCGATAACACTTGTTCTGCAGGCCCCAATCCCATTATTACCCCATCTGCCTTCTCTGTGTGTCCCCACAATGGCCAGTCGTCCCCACACTGTACCCTTTGTGTTGACATGTGCCACTGTACTGTACACACACAATCCTGCTCTGCCTGCCTCTGGCCTGTTAAGACGCCAACAGGCACGCGTCCAGAACAGAGGGAATTATGGGGATTAAGACCTTTTCACATGGGCACACAGTGTACACCACAGGAGGTTGGTGGCACCTTAATTGGGGAGGACGGGCTCATGGTAATGGCTAGAATGGAATGGGTGGAATGGTATCAAATACATTAATTAAACACATGGTTTCCATGTGTTTGATGCCATTCCATTTGCTCTATTCTAGCCATTATTATGAGCCGTCCTCCCTTCAGCAGCCTCCACTGATGTACACACATCCAGTTTAACCAGGATCCTGTCACATTACACGCTACAGTGAACTGGGGACATGAACCAGTCAAATGCTCTTTGATCGGAGTGGGGACCCACCTGTTCTTAGTGTGTGTGTGTGTGTGTGTGTGTGTGTGTGTGTGTGTGTGTGTGCATGCCTCTCAATCTGGGCTCTTTATCTCATGCTGTTGTATGTGTCAATGAGCATGTGAAGTGGAGCGTGGCTGCCATTGACAGAATAGGAAGGCAGGCAGCCATCATTTCAGGAATCTTTTGTTTAGCGCCACTCACTCGGTCTCCACATGGTACAGCTGCCAGCCTCTCAACCCTGTCATTCCTCTCCATTGTCATGACTCAGAGGGTTGATTGTCAACAGTCCAGGTAACTGGTACTAATTGGGTTTGAGCCAAAATGGTGGCCCTGGTCTGATTGTAGGGTTGCCATACGTCCTCTCTCATCCCATTACTCTCAGCATTTAGGTGTTTACTTCCTGTTAGCTCCGCCAACTTGCATCTGTATGTGTTGATGCTGGTTTACCATACCTCCTCTCTGCCCCTCCCAAACCACTGTTCTCTCAGTATTGAGGTTTTCATCATAGAGATAGATCAGTCTATATGTATAAACGTCCCCTTTATAAATGGGGTTAAAGGCTATAATCTCTATGCTTTTTATTTAGAGACCCAATCTGTTGCGTCTCTCTTTACTAGTCTTAAAGCTTTAAATACATTTCCTTATTTCCTAATGAAAGGGAGTTCCAGTCGGTAAGTTGTGAGCAGCTCTTTTAATGTTGCACTATAAATAGCCCTCCCCTGCCTGTCGATCTGTCGATGAGCCAGAAGATGTGCGCTGCTTCAGTCATAATTGGCTGCGGACTGCAGTGTGTACACATGGAGAGATGAATGATGGCAGCACAAAATGAACGTGTATCTTTTGATGGTTCAATGCATGTGCTCTACCCACATGGTGCAGGGTGGCCCTCTGTGTGTGTGTGTGTGTGTGTGTGTGTGTGTGTGTGTGTGTGTGTGTGTGTGTGTGTGTGTGTGTGTGTGTGTGTGTGTGTGTGTGTGTGTGTGTGTGTGTGTGTGTGTGTGTGGTGTTGGTGTGTGTGTGTTAGAGCATATGTTTGTTTATGTGTTTGTTTTAATGTGTGGTGACTGTGTGTACATACAGTATGTCCCTATGTTTGTCTTGATATGTTAATCCGTTAGAGGGGGTCAGCGGGGTGGAATCGATGCCAGTGAGTGGTACTCTGTGGAGAGGTTTGACTCTGTGTGTGATGTGATGTAGGACACGCCAGCTGTAGTGCAGAACCCTGTGTCTCTCTCTTCCCTCTCCTCTCCTCTCCCCCTGTCTTCCTCTCTCTCTCTCTGTTTAGTTTTTCGGCCGATTTGGCTTCAGTTTCTACAGTGAAGTGGATAACATTGCTGAGGAGAGGAGAGTACCCATCATCCACTTACAGGCTCTCTTAAGTTCACCGCCGCTTGAGTACATTTACACACACTTCAGTAGGTTACTGCAGGGGTCTGATGGGGTGACATCCTGTAAGTGACATCCTCTGGGTTTTTATTAACAAGAGTTATTATACTCAGTATATCATTCCCTTTTTACACTCAGTGAAAGTTCATCTTTGTAATTTCTCTCTGACTGTGGGAGAAAGTTACATGTCACTCATAGCTCCCAGTCTAGCCCATAAGTTGAGTACAGTAGTAGAACCTACCTTGCAATGTCTGCAATATTTTTGTGAATTCCCCTGTTTCCACAGAAACCCTTGACATACCGATCAAGATTCCCCGAACTTGGGAGCGGGCGGAGGTGCTAAACGGCTCCAATTTCAGCTTGTCACTCAGATCTATTGGGATCAAAGACACTAAGATCCATTCATTCCTTATGGCTGAAACTGTGATACCTTCCCACAGGTTGTYGTTACAGGGGATACTATACMGGGAGAGTCCTCTCCTGGCAGGGACCCACCACTCTGCTCTAAACGCCTGGGGGCCTGCAGTATGTGTGGGTTTCATGCCTTTTGTGCCAAAGTCTTTCCGTGGTCTTTGTTTGTTGGAGTTTCTACGTTTTACTCATTGGGTTTGTGTGTGTTTCTTGTGAATGTGTGTGRTTGTGAGTGTGTGTATCAGGGTTCTGGACCAGTTATACTGGGGTTTAGGTGAGACAAAAGGTCTAGTGCAGTGGTAACCAACCTTTTCTGAGTCAAGATCACTTAAGTTTTATATATTTTACCCCCTTTTTCTCTTTGTGATATCCAATTGGTAGTTACAGTCTTGTCTCATCGCTGTAACTCCCGTATTGACTCGGGAGAGGCGAAGGTCGAGAGCCGTTCGACTCCTGTGGTGGGCCGGACACATGCACGATGACACGGTCACCAGTTCGACGGTGTTTCCTCCGACACATTGGTGCGGCTGGCTTCCGGGTTAAGAGAGCAGTGTGTCAAGAAGCAGTGTGGCTAAGGAGGGTCGGGTTTCGAAGGACACATGGCTCTCGACCTTCACCTCTCCCGAGTCCATAGGGGAGTTGCAACGATGGGAAAAGACTGTAACTACCAATTGGATATCACAAAATTTGTGGAGAAAAAGGGGTAAAAAAAGTATATAATTAACAACTACTTTATATCGAAGGAGTGCCTTTGATTTGATGGCCTGCAGATGTGCAGTTTGGAGCGAGACGACCATTAGACCCAACGACTTGTTTCTGCACATGAGCTTAGCTAGCCTACAAGTGTGGTCGGGGTTTCTATTGGAGAAGCAGTTTTATCCTATCGTCAAGGCTTTTGGCAAGGCTTTATCGTTGTTTTATTTACAGAAATGTTTGGTGATCAACTAGGAATGCCTTGGCGACCACTGGTCTAGTGAATCAGCACACACACACGCACACGCACACACACACGCACACACGGATCTGTCTCTGTGACACATTCCTGCACTTCAAACCCTACTGGTTCAACACCGAAGCCCTGCAGGTGGACTGTTGACACTGCAACAATAAACAGTGTGTTTACCCATCCATGTGGTGAACAGATTTGTGTATGTGTGTGTGAACAGATTTCTATCTCCCATCCTCACTCAAGCACTTCCCATTAGTGGCTGTGCCGCATATACAACTCAACATCTTCCAATATCAAACTCTTCTGAAGTCAATGAACAGCATTCTCACATAGGTGTTCCTTTTGTCCAGGTGGGAAAGGGCAGTGTGGAGTGCAATAGAGATTGCATCATATGTGGATCTGTTGGGTCGGTATGCAAATTGGAGTGGGTCTAGGGTTTCTGGGATAATGGTGTTGAAGTGAGCCATGACCAGCTTTTCAAAGCATTTCATGGCTACAGACGTGAGTGCTARAGGTCGGTAGTCATTTTTGCAGGTTACCTTAGTGGTCTTGGGCACAGGGACTATGGTGGTCTGCTTGAAARATGTTGCTATTACAGACTCAGACAGGGACAAGTTGAAAATGTCAGTGAAGACACTTGCCAGTTGGTCAGCGCATGCTCGGAGTACACGTCCTGGTAATCCATCTGGCCCAGCAACCTTGTGAATGTTCACCTGTTTAAAGGTCTGTGGAGAGTGTGATCACATAGTCGTCCGGAACAGCTGATGCTCTCATGCATGTTTCAGTGTTACTTYCCTCGAAACGAGCATAGAAATAATTTAGCTCGTTTGGTAGGCTCGTGTCACTGGGCAGCTCTCGGCTGTGCTTCCCTTTGTAGTCTGTAATAGGTTGCAACSCCTCCACATCCGACGAGCGTCAGAGCCGGTGTAGTACGATTCGATCTTATTCCTGTATTGACGCTTTGCCTGTTTGATGGTTCGTCGGAGGGCATAGCAGGATTTCTTATAAGCTTCCGGGTTAGAGTCCCGCTCCTTGAAAGRGGAAGCTTTAGCCTTTGGCTCAGTGCGGATGCTGCCTGTAATCCATGATGACGTCCTCGTTGCACTTATTTATAAAGCCAGTGACTGATGTGGTGTACTCCTCAATGCCATCGGAAGAATACCGGAACATGTTCCAGTCTGTGCTAGCAAAACAGTCCTGTAGTTTAGCATCTGCTTCATCTGACCACTTTTCTTTCTTCTTTTTRCCCCCCAATATCGTGGTATCCAATTGTTAGTAGTTACTGTCTTATCTCATCGCTACAACTCCCGTACGGGCTCGGGAGAGACAAAGGTCAAGAGCCATGCGTCCTCCGAAACACAACCCAACCAAGCCGCACTGCTTCTTAACACAGCGCGCATCCAACCCGGAAGCCAGCCGCACCAATGTGTCAGAGGAAACAACGTACACCTAGCGACCTGGTCAGCATGCACTGCGCCCGGCCCGCCACAGGAGTCGCTAGAGCACGATGAGACAAGGATATCCCAGAGTCTCTGGTGGCACAGCTAGCACTGCGCTGCAGTGCCTTAGACCACTGCGCCACCCAGGAGGCCCCTATRTGACCACTTTTTTATAGACCGAGTCACTGGTGCTTCCTGCTTAAAGTTTTGCTTGTAAGCGGGAATCAGGAGGATAGAGTTATGGTCAGATTTGCCAAATGGTGGGTGAGGGAGAGCTTTGWATGCGTCTCTGTGTGTGGAGTAAAGGTGGTCTAGAATTTTTTTCCCTCTGGTTGCACAATTAACATGCTGATAGAAATTAGGTAAAACTGATTTAAGTTTCCCTGCATTAAAGTCCCCGGCCACTAGGAGCGCCGCCTCTGGATGAGGGTTTTCCTGTTTGTTTATGCAGAAMACAGCTCACTGAGTGAGGTTTTATTGCCAGCCTCGGTCTGTGGTGGTATGTAGACAGCTATGAAATATACAGATGAAAACTCTCTAGGTAGATAGTGTGGTGTACGGCTTTTCATGAGATACTCTACCTCAGGCGAGCAAAACCTTGAGACTTCCTTAGATATTGTGCACCAGCTGTTGTTTACATAAATGCATAGGCACCCATCCCGTGTCTTACCAGAGGCTGCTGTTCTGTCCTGCCGATAGAGGGTATAACCCACCAGCTGTATGTTCTTAATGTCATCGTTCAGCCACGACTCTGTGAAACACAAGATATTACAGTTTTTAATGTCCCGTTGGTAGGATATACGTGCTTTCAGTTTGTCCCATTTATATTCCAGTGATTGAACGATAGCTAGCAGAACGGAAGGCAAGGGCAGATTAGCCACTCGTCACCTGATCCTCACAAGGCATCCCCATCTCTTTCCGCGAAACCTACGTTTCCTTTTTCAGCGAGTCACAGGGATCTGGGCCTGGTCGGGTGTCTGTAGTATATCCCTCGCGTCCGACTCATTGAGGTGAGTAATCGCAGTTCTGATGTCCAGAAGCTCTTTTCAGTCATAAGAGACAGTAGCAGCAACATTATGTACAAAACAAGTTACGAACAACGCGAAAAGACAAACAAAATAGCATGGTTGGTTAAGAGCCGATAAGACGTTAGCCCTGCCCTCCGGCGCCATCTTACATTGTAGCCTATGTGATGACTGCAGAGACCCCTTTTTCTCACTGCAACCAATAATGTAGTTTTTCAGTCCCCTAGCTCCACACTCTTCATATGGGAGCGAAGAAACAATTATCAAATGGCACCCTTTTCCCTACGTAGTGCACAACTACCAATGGACCCTGTTCAAAAGTAGTGCACTATATAGGGAATAGGGTGCCATTTGGGAAGCAGTTTTAATCTGCTGGGGAGCTAAAGATATAGCATGAGAAGTTAATGGTAAAAGAACACTGTAGATTTAGGAATAGAATAACGTATTCTATACTTAATCATGTTTATTTCTCTCCTCTAACTGAACTTCCATTGTCTTACCAAGAGTTGCTATCTGAATATTTTTTACCTCCGCTTGATACGCAGTTCATTCATCTTGATGGAAAAAGAAAAGTGGCAACTGATAACAGAATTTACTTTTCTCTGTTTCGAATTCTCTGTAAAGTCTTGGAGCATTGTGGAGATCTCAGGTCTGTTATTCTGGGAAGCCCTCTCGGTCCCCCCTCTTGTTTTGTCATCGTCATGGTCACCTCGTCGGCTCAGCACATGCCCAAGGTGATCGACAGACAGTGCTTAGCTTTCACTTGGACCGCCGGGCCGTCTCCTCTTACATCTCTCTGACTCTCTCTCTCTCTGACTCTCTCTCTCTCTCTGACTCTCTCTCTCTC
>NC_036838.1:3395600-3403859 GCF_002910315.2 Salvelinus sp. IW2-2015 | reverse complement strand
TCTGACTCTCTCTCTCTCTCTCTGACTCCTCTCCTCCTCTCTCTGGACTCTCTCTACTCTCTCTGGACTCTCTCTCGTTCTCTGACTCTCTCTCTCTCTTCGGACTCTCTCTCTCTCTCTATCTCTCTCTTTGACTACAGCTCAGCGTTCAACACCATAGTGCCCACGAAGCTCATCACTAAGCTAAGGACTCTGGGACTAAACACCTCCCTCTGCAACTGGATCCTGGACTTCCTGACAGGCCGCCCCCAGGTGGTAAGAGAAGGCAACAACACGTCTGCCACGCTGATCCTTAACACTGGGGCCCCTCCTGTATTCCCCGTTCACCCATGACTGCGTGGCCAAACACGACTACAACACCATAATTAAGTTTGCTGACGACACAACAGTTGTAGGCCTGATCACCGACAACGATGAGACTGCCTATAGGGAGGAGGTCAGAGAACTGGTACTGAGGTCACGAACCATTGCGTGTAGACACTGCCCTACCAAGCAAAAGGGCAGTAACTGCTCCCTGAGTGTAACTGAGAAAAATGTCTTTAAAGTATTTTCATTGGTCAGCCTGAGTTGTAGGCAGATCACTGGAAATCTGTTGTTTTACTATGAGGTCAGGTTTTATTCATATTGACCCTGACCTCTGACACGGTAGTTACTGTCTTCTTGCTTGGTACACCCACTGGAATGCGTTTCCATGACGATTATTTTTTTACGCAAACTTGTGTTCATAAATGTAAGTATTCAGACCCATTGACTTTTTCTACATTTTGTAACGTAACGGCCTTATTCTAAAATGGATTCAATTGTTTTTTCCCCTCATCAATCAACACACAATACCCCATAATGACAAACCAAAACAGATTTTTAGACATTTTTGCTAATTTATAATTTAAAAAATATATATAATAATTATCATATTTTCATAAGTATTCAGACCCTTTACTCAGTACTTTGTTGAAGCACCTTTGGCAGCGATTACAGACTCAAGTCTTCTTGGGTATGACGCTACAAGCTTGGTACACCTGTATTTGGGGAGTTTCTCCCATTCTTCTCTGCAGATCCTCTCAAGCTCTGTCAGGTTGGATGGGGAGCGTTGCTGCACAGCCATTTTCAGGTCTCTCCAGAGATGTTAGATCGGGTTCAAGTCCGGGTTCTGGCTGGGCCACTCAAGGACATTCAGAGACCTGTCCCGAAGCCACTCCTGCGTTATCTTGGCTGTGTGCTTAGGGTCGTTGTCCTGTTGGAAGGTGAATCTTCGCCTCAGTCTGAGGTCTTGAGCGCTCTGGAGCATCAAGGATCTCTCTGTACTTTGCTCCGTTCATCTTTCCCTTCATCCTGACTAGTCTCCCAGTCCTTGCCTCTTAAAAACATCTCCACAGCATGACGCTGCCACCACATGCTTCACCGTAGGGATGGTGCCAGGTTTCCTTCTGACGTGATGCTTGGCATTCAGGCCAAAGAGTTCAATCTTGGTTTCATCAGACCAGAGAGTCTTGTTTCTCAAGGCTGTCATCCTGGTAAGCGTGTAATTGGAAGCATCTGAGAGCCTGGGAACTGTGGATTCCTTCCTGGTTTACTGACTTTACCACAGAGGCACCGAATTCTGTACATAGTGCACTTTATTTGACCAGAGACCATGTTCAATAATAAGACACTTTAGGGAAAGGGTGCAATTTGGGACGTTGTCACAATATAAGAACTGGAATGTCTCATCAAGGTTTCTGTCAAGGAGTTGCCTTGAAAGTGTCAATATGAGTTTGAATATGAGGTCTGATATAAAGTTTTGTGGTCTTTGCTTCTATGATAGTTTGAATATGAAGGTTTTAGGCCTACCATGATAGTTTGATTATGACGTTTTGAGGAGAATGTGTCTGCCAAGAGGATSTTTCACACCAACGCTACAGATGAAGGGATGCCTTACGTGTTGCTTGGACATTGTGGTCTTGCCTTCACATAATAGAAAAGTGTTTTTGTGGGAAAAGCCCAACAGATATATGTCCTCGAATGAAAGTTTGGGCACAAGCCGTCTTTCATTTCAGGGTTGTGGCACTCATCTTCTCCATTTTTATCCTCAGCGTCTTCCCAATGTATCTGTGAGAAAATGAAACTAGTCACGAAGATCATAATTCATCTTGGACTTTTATGAAATTCCCAGGGTCTCAATATGAGAGGCTAAGGCCTACAAGCACAGTGACCTCTGGCAGGCTAGCTGTGGAGACCTTCAGCCCTTCTGGTGGTTGTCTATAGGTCATAACTCTGCTGAGCCCCATGGAGGTTAGAACCATTAGCATACTCCCCAACTCTTCTCCCCTTAAGTTGCCTTTCTGGAAGTTCTTTCAACCTTTGGGCAAAGTTTATACTCCCTTTACCTTTAAAGGAGAGCGTTTCTGGTGGGAGAGAGAAGGAGAAAGTGCTCTGTGGCTCCCTGACTTTTGGGATTATGGTAATAGGATTATGAAATAGAGGGTGATCCACACGCAGCAGGGCTCTCAACCAGGCCACCAAGATCAGGAGACTGACTGACTGGCTTATTGTTATGGGTGGAGAAAAAGGCCCAGGTGGACAAGCAGCTTACCCACCAGGGCTGATAGAGGCATCTGTTTCCCCCAGTTGATGTTGTTTTCCCTTTTCTCCTCCTCTGCGGCTTTATCCAGGGGGGCAGTGTTGCTTGAGATGTTGACGGACAGTTGAAGGCTCCACTCCCTGCCAGATGGCAACTTGAAAATGTCACGACAGAGGACCCCACCCCCAACCACCGATCGCCACCTCCTCCCCCCAATCCCAATTCCAAACCTCTCCTAATTTTTGTAGAATTTAAATCAGGCCCCCTGAAGGCCACCGGGCCGGGTCCATTTCCCTATTAAAGACCATAAATCTCTATGGTGAATGGAGCGCCGCCCCCTCATAAAAGGGGGTCAGTTTAGGGCGACCCCCAGAAAGAAGGACTGAATAGAGAGAAAAACAGACAGAGAAGGCTCCAAAAATAAATGTTTCTCCCTCTTTTTGTTCCCTCGTTCTCGGGAATGCCTCAGAATGGCCTCTGACGGTGGTTGCTGTAAATGAGGGGCTTGGCCGCGCTGGTAATGAGGGTTTCTCACCCCAATGTTATGTGAGAGAAATTTTTATGGCCTCCTGTCTTTATCTCTGTGCTGACTGCCCATGCCCTGTGTCTGAACAACATGGACTCTCCATCACCTCTCTTTCTTCTTCTACAACTTTTCTTTTTATAGGTGTATGTGTGTTGTTTTTTGTGTATGATGAATGATGTGGTGTGTGTGTGTGTGTGTGGTGTGTGTGTGTGTGTGTGTGTGTTGTGTGTGTGTGTGGTGTGTGTGTGTGTTGTGTGTGTGTGTGTGTGTGTGTGTGTGTGTGTGTGTGTGTGTGTTGTGTGTGTGTGTGTGTGTGTGAATTAGTCATCACATGTGTTATGTGTGCGCATATTCCACACACTCCTTTCAGACTCAGGCGATTGGGGGTGGTATTTTGCCCACATGCTAGGGAACCTGCTGAGGACCACTCACCCAGTGTCTGCTGTGTGAATCCCTGTTACACAGGAGCCCTGGGGCAAAGCAAGCACTCTCCTCTGATCCCCTTTCTTTCTCTCTGTTCCCCCTTTGTGGTACCCAGTGTTTAGACACAACACACACACACACAACACACACACACACACACACACCACACACACACACACACACACACACACACACACACACACACACACACACACACACACACACAAAACACACACACACACCGGCCTCTAGCGCCCAGCTAACAGCCAAGCAGGAGTTTGTTACAATTCAGCCCCCCAGCCTCTTTGTTTTGTGTTGTTGCTACAGAGCAGCATCTTTCTAAGCCTTATGAAAGTACTGTACTCCATTTTACACTAGGCCTGCAGCCATTATGATGTGTGTGTGCATGTATGTGTGTATTGTTTAAGGCCTCAGCCCCCATAATTGAACCAGGGACATGTCTCAGTGCAATAAGATGGTCATTAAGTCTTGGTGCCGTCAGGGTTTTGAGAGGAGGAGGACAAGGAGTGGGCGAAAAGCAATCTCACTCCCAGTGATAGATCTTGGCTGTCTTTAGCTGTACAGGTTGGGGCTACTGGTTGGAAATTGTGGACGGATGGATCACATACTGAACTGATGAATTCATTTTCTACTTGTTGATGAGGCCTATTAATGCTGTTAAATCCCTGCTTGTTTTGGTTGCCGACCCAGCTACGCTGGATGATTACAGCCATGCGATGATGTCGTTTAGATGTGATTGGATCAGGGGGTATGACTTGTTCGCCTGTTGGTGTAATATTAATGTGGTTCAGGGTTAGAGGAAGAGATCAAGATGTGGGAGTGTTTCAGGGATACGGTATTACGTTTTACATTTTAATTGTATTCATTTAGCGGATGCTCTTATCCAGAGCAATTAGGGTTAAGTGCCTTGTTCAAAGGCACATCAACATATTTTTCACCTAGTTTGGGGGTTTGAATCAGCGACCTTTCGGTTACTGGCCCAATGCTTTTAACCGCTAGGCTACGTAACAGCCAGAGAACAGTGTAATACCAGAGAATCTGACATCTCAACCTCTCTCCATAGGGAGGGACTTGTACCTGGCTGTGACCTGTCCCTCAGGGTGAAGTCATCACATGTCCATGTAACATGGCAGTGTTGCTAGGTTACACACTTCGGGTGGCGGGCTCTGCTAATTTGTGGCTGCAAGCCTGGAGCCTGATGAGAGTGATCTGATGAATGAGAGACCCTAAAANACACACACACACACACACACACACACACACACACACACACTGACAGCCCACTGCTAAAAGACCAACTGGGCGAGGCGACACACACCCAGCCAGCATCCATTACCCCAGACAGAAAGGCACGTCACTCACCCCATCCGCTTGCAGCATAGCCCAAAACAGGACTACCAAAAAACCTAGCCTGATGCAAGATCTATTTCTGCTGTCTTGCCAACTCTTATGGTCGTCAGGCATAACAACACAAACAGATCTGAGACCAAGCTAATAAACCGATGTACTACCCTTGTACAGCCCTGAGAGGAAAGAGAAAGATCKCAGGTGCATGGTCTGAAAAACCATTTCAGCCAGTAAATTGGACTGTATGCAGAGTTATGAATCCTATCAGCCTTTTTTTGTGCTTTTAAAGAGATTCAAATGAAAGAGGGAGGAGAGTGAATGAGTTCACCTGGAGAGAGAAAAGCAATCCCCAGGCCAGGCTAATCTATCTCTATTCACTTCCCATCCAGCCAGGGAATAAAGGAGATAATGATGCTGTGTGTTTGTAGAAAGGGGACGGTCTGTCTGTCTCTCCTCCTTTCATCAGGGGCTGGTAGGAATGGATAGAATACTGAAGGGGGAAGGAGATTGGTGGACTATACTGTCAGACACTGTATCCTTCTCCTGGATCATGTTTATTAAAGCACATTGTAGCAAAACAACCCCATGTGGTCCCTCCATGTTTTACTCCGTTTTCTTTCATTTGGTGCCTACTGATCAGTTTGGGGGTTGTCCTAACGCAGTTTGACCTGACATTTCCCACACCGACAGGTCTAGAGACAGTCCTCGTCCATTAAATTAACCCATGTGCACGTTCATTAGACAGAACGTCCTTGTCTCCCACACACACTGTCTTTTCCTCTCTCTCTCTCTCGTTCTCACTCTTTTTGTCTTTCCTTTTTTCTCTTGACAATTATTCCGGCAGGGTCGCCTAGTGGTTAGAGCGTTGGGCTAGTAACCGAAAGGTGGCAAGTTCAAATCCCAGAGCTGACAAGGTACAAATCTGTCGTTTCTGCCCCTGAACAAGGCTGTTAACCCACTGTTCCTAGGCTGTCATTGAAAATAAGAATTTGTTCTTAACTGACTTGCCTAGTTAAATAAATGAAAAATAAATTCAATTGTACCACAGTAAAAGACAGAAAAGTGCTGAAGGGTGGCCACTTTGTTATTTTTCCGCTCATTGTGTGAAGAGATGATTATGGCAGAAGGAGAGTGGACCCAAATCCACTTTCCTTTGATGTAGAAGAGAAAAGGTACAGGAAGAGAGAGAAGGAAGCCTTAGAGTAACCACTCGTTAAATATYTAGGCTACACTCTTAGAAAAAAGGGTTCCAAGAGTGTTCTTTAGCTGTTCCTATAGGAAAACCCTTTTTGGTTCCAGGTAGAAACTTTTTGGGTTCCATGTAGAACCCTCTGTGGAAAGGGTTTTACATGGAACCCAAAAGGGTTCTATCTGGAACCTAAACGGTTCAGCCTGGAACCAAAAAGGGTTCTCTTATGGGGACAACCGAAGAACCCTTTTAGGTTCTAGATAACACCTTTTTTCTAAGAGTGTAGCMCAGGAGCACCCTTAGTAGGAATCATGAGGTGTTGTTTTGGAATGGAAAGGGGTGGGTGATGACTAGGTGGGGATCTTGGAAAGGGTTGGAGATTGGGAGGTGTGGATGGTGGGTTTGTCATGCTGTCCGGGTGAGAGAATGGAATGAAGTCTTGCTCTTTCCCATATCTTTGTTCAACCTCCCACCTGCAGTATGAGAAAGTCTTAAGTAGCATTGCTGTGGTTTCCACACATTGCTTTATACTTGGTAGACTAAAATAGTTGCARATTGTCTAAATCTCTTTATGAAAGAACATTCTCCTRCCRTAAAGGAAAAGCATAMTCTTACCTCAAAAAACYAAGTTCTTACTTTYGTCATTGTAGATGTCAGTGTGCCGCCYTAGACTCTCTGACCTGTCATCAGGGAACTGTGGGCTCAGGCCTTATATTAGCTAGCTCACTAAGGTGGATACAGRGTTGTACACAGGAGGATAATACGACTCTATACACAGTCATTTATCACCTCATCTATTTTTACCTCTATTCTCACTCTCCCTCCCTTCTTTTAACGAGTGAACCTCTTGCACACACAGACGCACACAACACAACACCCACACCCACACAACAACACTACACACACCCACACATACACACTGACACACACACCCACACACACACACACACACACACCACACCACACACACACACACACACACACACACACACACCACACACACACACACACACACACCACACCTTTCCCCTGTCTCCTTGTTCTCTATGGATTATCACACTCTCTTAGTGATTGTTGTGTGGACTTTGCGTTATCGGACTATTGCATGGCAATTAGAAGGCTATTAGTGCCTGTCAAGCATTAGCATCGCTCAAGTCACAGTGGTGTAGGAAGTCCACGACCTGGTCGTGACACGCATGGCTAACAGGGCTCCATTTGAGCCAGACGCTGACCTTTCCGCCGAGACGTTGGCGACGGGAGAGATGATGTCTGGCGACGGAGAATGTGTACGGAGAGGATGATGTCTGGCGAAGTAGCTGGTAATTGACGGTCTCGAGACGATATCCTTCTCCTAGATCCCCTCATTCGATCATACAGCAGCTGGCTGATAGTAAATCGTTGTATTGGCGCTGATTGGAATGCAAACAAATATACTGCCTTCTGATTGGAGAAGTGAACTAACATATCGGCTTATTGATTAAAAGCCTAATGTTAGCACTGATTGGCACTGATTGGAAAAAATGCTGATATATGGCACTGATTGAATGAGATGCTAATACATTGGCACTGATTGGACCCAAATTATTAGACTGATATATGGTTCTGCCAATCCATTTGTGGTACCAGCTGAGACGAATGCATAGTTAAACCAAGACACCCAGCAGAATGAGAAAGAAGTGGAGATTCCAAAAGTGAATCAATGTGAATCTATCCCACAAATGAGCTTGAATGGAGCTTTTAGCTTTGAACTGTGCAATGGTTGGTGTTTACAAAAATAGCATGCACACACACACATACACACAGCACACAACACACACCACACACACACACACACCCACACACACACACACACACACACACACACACACACACACACACCACACACACACCACACACACACACAACACCACCACACACACACACGAAAAAACAAACAATCCCTCATCATCTCCTATTGTATGGTGCTTGGAAAGCTCCTTCTCTTGAGGTATGAAAAGCAGTTCTGTTCGTGCAGAATTGACTCCTATGTCGAAATCGGCCTGACGCACATTCTTGTACCCCTCAGTGTCTGAGACAGCCAGCAGCTGTCAAAAACACCTTTTGCTACGTCGACTAACTTGGAGTGTGAAGTTGGTGTCAGATCTGGTCTGGTGAAACAGAGCCAGGTTCTTACAAATTGCCCAGGCCTGAAAG
>NC_036838.1:3389142-3393965 GCF_002910315.2 Salvelinus sp. IW2-2015 | reverse complement strand
ACAATGGAGTTTTCAACCGTGAGGCGAGATCATGGAACGGGCAGTCCTTCCCCGGGAGGAAGAGCAGCTCCGTCTTGCCGCAGGTTCAGCTGATGGTGGGTGATTCCGTCATCCACACTGATATGTCTGCCAGACATGCAGAGATGCGATTCCGCCACCTTGGTCCATCATAAGGGGAAAGGAGAAGATTAGTTGTGTGTCGTCTGCATAGCAATGATAGGAGAGACCATGTGAGTTTATGACAGAGCCAAGTGACTTGGTGTTATATGCGAGAATAGGAGAGGGCCATAGAACAGAGCCCTGGGGACACCAGTGGTTGAGAAGCACGTGGTTGAAAGGAGGACAGATTCTCGCCACGCCACCTGGTAGGAGCGACCTGTCAGGTAGGTTAACGCAATCAGCGTGGGCCGCGCGCGGAGATGCCCAACTCGGAAGAGGTGGAGAGGAGGATCTGATGGTTCCACAGTATCGGAAGGCAGCCGAAGTCTAGAAGGAATGAGAGCAGCAGAGGAGAAGAGAGTTAGCTTTACAGTGCGAGCGCCCTCCGTGATACAGAGAAGAGCAGTCTCAGTTTGAATGACTAGTCTTGAAACCTGGACTGATAGATCAAGAAGGTCATTCTGAAGAGAGATAGCGGAGAGCTGGCCAACGAGACGGCACGTTCAAGAGTTTTGAGCAGAAAGAACAAGAAAAGAAAGGGATACTGGTCTGTTGTGTGACATCGGAGATCGAGACTACTTGTTAGGGTCTGTTTTCATGAAGGGGTGCAACTCTCGCTCTCTTGAAAGACGAAGAAGGGACGTAGCCACGGTCAGGATGAGTTTGAATGAGCCGAGGTGAAGGTTAGGAGAAAGGTTCTCGGATAATAGTGTCTGGCAAAAGAAGGAGCGATAGAGGTCAAAGCGGGCAGGTTGTTGGCGGGCCGGCCGTCACAAGACGCGAGATTGTCAATCTGAAGAGAGAGGGCGAGAAAGAGGTCAGAGCACAGGGTAGGGGTCATTGTGAGCAGAACCAGCGGTGTCGTTTACTTAGCAAAACGAGGATCGGATAGTCGTCGACCTTCGTTTTCAAAATGCGTTTTTGACGAAGCACTCTGCAGAGAGGGAGGAGCGGGGGTGGGGGAGAGGATTCAGGAGGAGCAGGAGAAGGTGGCAAAGAGCTTCCTAGGGTTAGAGGCAGATGCGTTCTTATGTTTGGATCAGAACCAAACGGCGGAGGGATTAGAGTCAGATATTAGTGCAAGATGGAACACTGACACACCACAATCATGTTCCCATTGAAGCAGGACTACCTTTCATCATTTTTTTTGTGTCACCCAATCTTGTCTGTAGGACTGTCTGGGGTGACTCTGTGGACCCAGTTGCCAGTCACAGCCATGACCCTTCAACCCTGGCTGTCAGGTCCTAGCCACGCCCCTTGTCCGTCCCAGCCCCTTGCAAGCTGCTGTCTGCACTCAAGTGAACTAGTCTCCTAGACGACAACGAGGAGGAGTAGCGCCCATATTTCTCTCTGGTCAATGGGTACAGATCAACTTCGTGGTTTTGTATAGCCAGCCAATGGGTAGTAGTGATGTAATCTAGCATTAGTGTTGCCTCAGCTGTAGATGATTGTGTGTGTGTTGTGTGTGTGTGTGTGTGTGTGTGTGTGTGTGTGTGTGTGTGTGTGTGTGTGTGTGTGTGTGTGTGTGTGTGGTGTGTGTGTGTGTGTGTGTGTGTGTGTGTGTGTGTTTGTGTGTGAGACTCAGAATACACAGGAAAGGCCCCTCGCTGGTGTCAAGGTCACACTTAGAAACCCTGAATTAGCATTCGAATGGTAGTAGAGCCACAGGTGTGAGTGTGTATGTTTGTGTGCGTGGCGTGTGCGTGCATGTCTGATGAGAGGGATGCAGGTATGGGGCTTGAAGGCGGTCCCCCCCCCTCTTTAGTCATGGACCACCCTACCCCCTGCCTCACACCATCCCTTTTCATCTTTCCCGAAAACCTTTGAGTCACAGGAGCGTCCCATTTCCCAGCTGTCAGCTGACCCCTTTAACACCCCAACCTACAGAGTCAAGCCCCTAACAGTGGTGCATGGGCAAAAGAAAACTATACTGAACATGCAACAATTTCAAAGATTTTAGTGAGTACCAAGTTCATATAAGGAAATCAGTCAATTTAAATGAATACATTAGGCCCTAATCTATGGATTTCACATGACAGGGAATACAGATATGCATGTTGGTCACAGATACCTTAAAAAAAAGGAAAGGGGCGTGGATCAGAAAACCAGTCAGTATCTGGTGTGATCAAGATTTGCTTCATGCATCTCCTTCGCGTAGAGTTGACCAGGCTGTTGATTGTGACCTGAGGAATGTTGTRCCACTCCTCTTCAATGGCTGTGAGAAGTTGTTGGATATTGGCGGTAACTGGAACATGCTGTCGTACACGTCAATCCAGAGCATCCCAAACATGCTCAATGGGTGACATGTCTGGTGAGTATGCAGGCCATGGAATAACTGAGAGATTTTCAGCTTCCAGGAATTGTGTACAGATCCTTGTGACATGGGGCTGTACATTATCATGCTGAAACATGAGGTGATGGCGGKGGATGAATGGCACGACAATGGGCCTCAGGATCTCGTCACGGTATCGCTGTGCATTCAAATTGCACAAATGCAATTGTGTTRGTTGTCCGTAGCTTTTGCCTGCCCATATCARAACCCCAKTGCCACCATGGGGCACTCTGTTCACAACGTTGAAATCAGCAAACCTCTCGCCCACACAATGCCATACATGTGGTCTGCGGTTGTGAGACCGGTTGGACGTACTGCCAAATTCACTAAAGCAACGTTGGAGGAGGCTTATAGTAGAGAAATTAACATTAAATTCTCTGGCAACAGCTCTGGTGGACATTCCTGCAGTCAGCATGCCAATTGCACGCTCCCTCAAAACTTGAGACATCTGTGGCATCGTGTTGTATGACAAAGGAGAAATGGAAAAATGCTCACTAACAGGGATGTAAAAAAAAATGTCACGAAATTTGAGAGACAAAAGCCTTTAGTGCGTATGGAAAATTTTCTGGGATCTTTTATTTCAGCTCATAAAACACGGGACCAACACTTTTCATGTTGCATTTATATTTTTGTTCAGTGTACATCTGCCGCTCACTTAGATCACTCACTTCCATGTGTCCATGTGTGTCTCCGTGAGTGATCTAATAGTAAATAGTAGCTAAGTGAAGAGTGCTGTTGGAACACACACACACACTCCTCTCCATCTCCCTCAGGGAGTCAGATGCCCATGATTGGAGAAAGCGATCATTACAATCCACATCACTTACCAGGAGAGATGGGATAGTAGTGATGGTTGTGGTGTACATGCCACATGTGTGTGTGTGTGGTGTGTGTGAATGCATGCGTGGGTGTGTGTGTGGTATGTGTTGTGTGTGAGAGAGAGAGAGAGAGAGAGAGAGAGAGAGAGAGAGAGAGGGAGAGAGAAGAGAGAGAAGAGAGAGAGGAGAGAGAGAAGAGAGAGAGAGAGAGAGAGAGAGAGAGAGAATCACACCCTGAGACACTCCTGTCCTCCCCAGTGTTGCTCTGTAATTAGCAGAGAGAAACAAGCTTCCCCCCCACCAGTCTAGTAGCTTTTAATCAGACCAGCTAATTGGATCATGTCAAGGGAGCACTCTACCTTTGTGTGTGTGTGTGTGAACTTGTTTGTTCATGTGTGTGTGTGTGGCTCCCAGTCCCATGACCCTGCAGCATGTTCAGCTGCCTGCCCCTCGCCAGTTCTTCGTCTATCATGATGAGTAGCTCGCTGTTGATCCATGGCATAATGAACATGTGTAGTAATGGCCCACTGCAGCTGACACTTCTAGGCTGTGTCTCAAACGGCACCCTATTCCCTATATAGTGCACTACTTTTGACAGGGGCGGACTGGGACCAGAAKTTGTCCCTGGTATTTCTAACACACCGGCCCATTCTTTCCTTGAGGCGCCAGATGGCCAATCCGCCCCTGYCTTTTGACCGCGGCCCATAGGGCTCCTGTCAAGAGTAGTGCACTACATAAGGAATAGGGTGCCATTTTGGAGACTAAGGGCCTACAAATAAATATATTCCCTATATGTTAATGTGTTTATAATTCTGCATGACCTGACTGTGTAGGTGTCAGGTGTTATCCTACAGCAGTATAATTCATTGCATGCCTTGAGTGATTGAGCTGGTGAGGCCGATCGAGGGTCATATAAAACATTTAGATCTTTTATGGTTTCATGTAGCTACTGTAGACTATGTCATTAAGTTGAASCCCATAGGATATAGGGTAGAACCCTTCTCTAGAATAGCACGTAGACCATATGCTTCTTCAACTTTTATAAAGCTGGATAGAGAACAATTTTGACTTTGCCYGTTGTTGGTGTCTTGTTAAACTTTCACAAGCCTTGAGCTAACAGCTAGCCTAATCACCTGTTAAAGGTCCTRWCCCATCATGCAGAGTACAGGAAYCCCCCAAAGGGAACATAGATTCACTAATGGCCTCCCTCAGCTCCACTGCAGTCTTTTGGCAGCTCTATGGGGTACCATTAGTCCCGTAACACCGCAGTTCTGTGAATTGTGAACCCCTGCTCTCAGGGTAACGCAAAAGTGCTAGGGATCAGATGATAATATGAGGTATGTTGAGGTAGATATGTAATGAAGGCAGGGTAACGTGACTAGGCATCAGGATAGATATATGGGTATTTGAGGCTAGATATGTACATGAAGGCAGGGCTAAAGTGACTAGGCATCAGGATAGATAATAATGAGGTATTTGAGGTAGATATGTACATGCGGCGGGTACGTGAATAG
>NC_036838.1:3375608-3382596 GCF_002910315.2 Salvelinus sp. IW2-2015 | reverse complement strand
CGCTTGTTATTGCACCCCCGTCAGTCAGGTCACTCATGTTATTGCGCACGTTACTGTGCCGATCGGCCAAGTCATGCATTGTTACCACGGCAACCTGTATGTGGTTAATGGAATGGGAATGAGACGGGTCTCTATTTGTGGTTGATAATATCATTGTAGGTGAAATACTTACTTCCATTATTTCAACTTCACAGAATAGACTATGTAGGATTGTGAATTTATTCCAGTGTTTTTGTGATGGGCATAGAATCTGTTGACGATAAACCCGAAATTACCAACCGTACCGATCATACTTATCGCAGGCATTTGCTGTTATCTTACGATAAGTTAGCCTATAACTAAGAAATGTGATAAGATAGTTTGCTAATATGGTGATTGTTTAGGGGACAATTGATGGCTACAATCGTCAAATTGGGTAGATGTAGTTTAAAGGTGCACATTTCATTGTTATAAACGTATCGTTCTATTCATCGTTTATCGCATCAATTCAGCCAGTTTCGCAATATGATTTGGTCCATGTAGTTCTTCCATTGTTTCAGGACGTTATGAATGGCAACCATTGAGGTAGGACATTCCACCTACAGGTGTCATGCTTCATGGAGACACCGACATTGTTAGTTCACAAAAGAGAGGATTTAAGATTGTTTGCCTAAATCTAACCACATACCAATTTGAGAGCAACCAGGAGCACAAAACTGAGTTGTCAGTTGTCTTTTCCCAATTGAACTTCATTATCCTACATCATTACCATACACTTATCCTACACTCCAGTTAACCGCTTCTCCTTTGCGGTGGTGGTCATTGTTCCAGAAAATGCCTCATGGGTTTATCTCAGTGCATGGCAGGGGGCCTGTTTGACTGTTGTGAGGTGACCCATGGATGATTTAGTTCTAGGCTCAAAGCGTCACTATTATGTCGCGTTCCGGCTGATGGTCATGAGGATACAGGGATGCTTGGCTGGTCATTTTACTCGCCATGTCTGACTGGTTACAGGTGAGTTTAATGGCCGGCTGGGGAGTGTGCGGGGGGTTTGGAAGTCATTATATCGGGTTGATCTGAGGTTAACAATCCACTTAATACACATAATGATACATATAGCTCTAAACATTAGACCTAGACCTACCCTCATAGTTCCTACCGTGTGACTTTGTTTAGAGCACTCAAGATCACATGTCAGGGGCCTGCGAGGCCCTATGACAGTGTAGATTCAACATATTTCCCAAGCATGCGTGTTGTAGTGTGTTGAGATAGGCGTTTTTAAGACGTGTTTCGGTATGGACCGTTATACAAACCCTTCCGAACTCCTCGCTCCATTCGATCTTAGCAATGGTAGCGGCGGCGGTGTACAGTCCTGCCCAGTTGGAGAACAGAGGTTCCTATTGGGACTCTCTCTCTATTTTGTGGCGGTTCAGCTCATACAGTACGGGGATGGTGAAAAAGAAATCTCCTTCTCTTTCCTTTGACTAGGCATCAGGATAGATAATAATGAGGTATTTGAGGTAGATGTGTACATGAAGGCAGGGTAAAGTGACTAGGCATCAGGATAGATAATAATAATAATAATAAGAGTAAAACAAAGAACAGAGTGGCAGCAGCAAATGAGGAGTGTAAAAGTGTGTACAGCATGTGTGTTTGTGTTGTGTCTGTATGGATGTGTGTGTGGGTATGTAGTGTGTGAATGTGTGAGGGATTTATGTGGGAGTGACAGTGTAGTGTGAGTGAGTGAGTGTGTATATGGTGTGTATATAAAGTCTAGTGAGTGTGTGTGTAGGGTCAGTGCAAGATAGAGTCAGAGCAGACAGTTCAGGTACCATTCATTGATAGTCATCAGTCTGGCTATTTAGCAGTCTATTGGCTTGGGGGTAGAAGCTGTCTCTTGATCCGAGAGCCAATGTTCCTGTACCATTTGCCGGACGGTAGCAGAGTGAACAGTCTATGACTTGGGAGGCTGGAGTCTGGCAATTRTTCGAGCCTTCCTCTGACACCGCCTGATATAGAGGTCCTGGATGGCAGGGATCTCGGCCCCAGTGATGTACTGACCTGTCTAATAAGTAGAAGGAGAATCCCCATTCAAGTCAATGGTCTGTGATGTTATTTCTATGCCTGTCTTCCGTTGTGCTGCCTGCCAAATGTGGCACATGGAGAAGTCTGAGGCTTTGCTCAGGGCGATGGAATTAGATTCACTGCTCATTTAGTCTGTATGTCACACACACACACACACACACTATACGCACGACAGCTGTATTCTGACCCTATTCACAAACGACCTGACATTCAAATCAAACACAAGCACATCGAGGAATAGAAGAGGACTCAAATCCAGGCCATTTTACAGTCCGTTGAACAGACACATCTGAAGTCTAAAGTGACTCCATTCAATTCAGTTTGAGTTCCATTGGAATTACTATCACTCATAGCAGAGAGGATTGAGGTAATGTGTAAGAATGTTTGCTCATATAACATTTGGTATGAGAAAAAGCTATTGATACTGTTCTCTTTGATTCACTGATGCAGTCACTGTGCTGTGTATGCGTCATTGGTGAGAGAGAAAGAACTAAGGAGTGAGTGTGAAGAATTCCTAGWGTGGGATGTCTGGCACTTGCTTCTGCTGAATGTGAGAGACTGTTGTGTGGGTGGAGCCAAGGACTTGTGACCCTTGGAAGTGCTTAGTGGGTAGTAGGGGAAAGGCCATGATTTAGACGACCAGAATGTAATTGGTCAAATAGTCAGATAAAATTAACTTTATTTAAATGCATCTAAACGTTTCAGGACACTTGACAGTCTATAATGGAATACACAACACTAGCTAACTTCTTTAAAGTGTGATATTCTCAAAGTTTATGGGCTCTTTCCTCAGCTACTGATGTATTATGAAAATAATAAATGAAACAAAATGGCCGTTGGTTAGATAGCTTTTCGGCTCATTTAAATCTTTACAAAGTAGCTCAAACTATGAACAAAATGTTTATTTTATAGCTTTTGGCTTGTTTTTTTGTTGTCAGTGTTGAATGTTCGGTACAAGCCTGTACTGTGAGATTATATACTGACTTAATTTTATAATTCACTTGTGCACAATAACCTTTGTGTGTCTCTATGCGATAAGGCGTGTGTGTATGTGCATTGTGCCTTTTGTAAATGTGCTTTGTTTGACTACATCTGTCAAGTCTCTTGCGTGCGCGTGCGTCTATGTCCTTGTCTCTGTGTTTATCTACAGACCTTCTAACCGTATGCCTCTCCTTGTGTGTTCCAGTTCGACTCAGAGAGTTCAGGATTCATCAGTACAGAGCGGTTCAGGGACCTGCTGGCGGCCCACGGCTCGGAGCTGGACCCTCACAAGCTGGAGGTTCTATTGGCCCTCGCCGACGGCAACGCAGACGGAAAGATCTGCTACCAGGACTTTGTCAACCTGGTGAGAGTCCCGAGTCACTTCATAGTAACTGATAGTAGTGATTGTATAAGCATAACATTGATTATACTGTACACCGATTGGTCATGTTGAGACATATAGTTGAGAGGAAGTGGTCTTATGATATCAACCCTCTATAAAGGCATCTACACCACTATCATCCTTCTACTCACCCAGGTCTCCATGGATATTCCACGGTATTAGACAACACAGCTTGGTCTAAATTGGCAATTTCACGCGTCGTCTAGCACCTGTTGTGTTTCAGGTGAGAGGTTGAACTCTTGACCCTGGACGGTGAAGTCATCTGGAGAAATATTCAATTGTTTGGAAATGTGAAAAGTTGTGGCCGGTAGGGGGTGGGTTTGTGAAGGTTCCCCAACTCTCCCCTCTCAATTTCCATTTCTCCTATTCTCTCATTTGTCTCCTCCGCTTCCTTCAAAGCTGTCCARTGTCTTGTACAGTGGGCAGAGAATGGGCCTGTGGGAACTTGTGAAAGGGGATCTTTGATTGGTCGGTCCAGGTCATGTGACAGGTCAAAGGTCAAGGCGAGGAACTGGAAGTCGGACAGAGAGGAATGAGGAACATGTTGTCAAGTGATATGTGTGTGCGTGTGTGTATGTATGTGTGTGTGTTGGGAGGTGTGGCTGCTATTGTTACCCACAAAGACCGCCCCTCACCCCCGTGGCTTTCACATTCACTGGAACRACAACAGAAGCCAAGCAGGATGAGGGAAGGATAGATGGAGAGAGGGAGGAGGAAGGGAGGAAGGGAGGGAGTGGAAGACAGAGACAGGCTTGCTGGGGTTTATTTGCAGTTCCATCTTTACTTTGCTCAGCTGCCTATTCCATAAAGCTGTCAGCGTGATTGGGAGTTATTGCCTCGCTCTCTCTTTTCTCTCTTTTCTCTCTTTCTACTTTTCCTTCTCTCTCTCTTATCTCTCTCGCTCTCTTTATCTCCCTGCCCCTTCTGTCCCTCTCCCTCCCTCTCCTCTCTCTGCCTCTCTTCCTCTCGCTCCTCTCCCTGACAGCATCTCCCAGTATAACAGTAGATTGTCCCTGGTCCRACAGTCCTTCTTGGATGAATACCAATCTCTCTCTACCCTGCTCTCTTCTTCGCTGTCGGTGAATAGATAGAACGTCACTCCCTTTCTCTCTCTTTTGATTGAAAATAAGAGGAGAAGAATCGCCCCAGCACTGCTGGAAGAAAGAAGACTGTGTCTTTATGCGGTTGGGCCACGTGGGGTGACCTGGAGAGGAATGTGTGTGTTTGCGCGTGTGCGCACGGGTCCATTGTCTTGTACAGTGGGTGCGTGTGTGTGGTGCAGAATGTGTATGTTTGGTACCGTTTGATCCCACTCTCTGTTGGCTTTGGGCTGGGAGTGGCCATGGTAACCTYCAGTCATGAAGAATCCCACACTATCTCTTGACTGCAATCAAGACTCACATAATTGGAGATCTGTTCAATTTGAATGGTCATTATAGATTGAAGAATGGTGCTATTGTAAACTACTTTTAGGATCGGAGAGAGAAAGAGAGAGAGAGAAATGTGTGAATGAGAGAGAGCGAGAGAGAACGAGAGAGATGGGAATCAGAGGGAGAGGAATCAGGGAGGGAGAGAGAGAGAGAGGGACTTGTCCACATTCTATGTTCTATAGGAGGACCATGAATATTGCTGATCTGGGTAGAAGGGCCTGCGTTGTCAGCAGCTGCCGCCAGTACTTGGATGGGACGAGAAGAGCTCAGCGGTTGCTAGGTGATGACGGAGGCATTCTGTTGCTGGGGCGAGGTGGTAGGGTATGGCAGCGTGGTTGCTGTCACAGTGGGATGAACGATGGGGGGCTCACGACTTAGGGAGCTATGACGACATCACATTGGGTGTTGTAGGGAACGCCAATAGTGTACAAGACCTGTAATGGTTGGAATTCTCCTAATTGAAAATAGACATTATTTTATGGCCATGTTTCTATGAAGTTTTGTCGCTCACATAAGAGAACTAATTACTTATTGCAATGAAAGTCTCACTGAATGGACTGACTGTCATGAAGCCTGACCTGCAGATGACACTGGGTTATTTTGATTATGTATTTTTGACTGACATCTGCACATGTGCTCATAAAGTCTCACTCTCTCCATCTCTCTCGCTCTCTCTCTCTCTATTCCCTCTCTCTCCCTCTCCCATCCCTCCCTCTCTATAAATCTCTCTCTACTTCTCTCTCTCCCCCTCTCCCTGCTAGATGTCCAACAAGCGCAGCAAAAGCTCGCGGCCATCCTCCAGGGAAGTCGTCAGTTGAAAGGGGCCGGGGCCCTGGGGGAGGAGGTGGGTCTGGGTTTGTCCCAGAGGCTGGTGAGGCACATCGCCTACGAGACCCTGCCCCGGGAGATCGACAGGAAGTGGTACTTCGACAGCTACACCTGCTGCCCACCACCCTGGCTCATCCTGGCTATCACCATCGCTGAGGTAACGTTCCGCTCATGGATGGGTAAATCGTCAATTCTACTTCAGTCAAATTTCCCTTAGTCATGCATGAATGTCAATGGGAGACGAAGTGAATATTCGACTGAAGTGTAAAGTTAGGACGTGCCCCTGAGAGATTTAGGGCTTAGGTTCTTCAAGCATCTCTGATGAGGGTTTGATGCTATAAAGTATTGGTTTTGATAACAAAGAGAACCCTATCGTTCAACTTCGGTTTTCAAGAMAGGGTGAATTGCCTTTTGTACAGTTGGTCTTTCCTTTCTTCTAACTTGGTAGGACTGGGAGATAGCAACAGTATCATTTATCTTTTGCCCTTGGCTTCAACTCTCCATCGAGATAAGCCTTTGAAATCAGTCTAGACTATTGTGAAACGCTACATTCTTCATGGAGACAGCCTAAATATCTCTGTGAAAACTAAAACGTATCTCTTAGGCTAGATCTTATATTCCTCAARGATAACTTCCCCTCCCGTCCTCTAGGTGGCAGTGTTCATGTACTATGGCCTGCAATTGGACCGCTGGGTGCTGCAGGTGTCCAGTCCCCACTTCCTGAGGGGCCCACTGCCATACCACCCCCAGCTACGGATTCAGGCCTGGAGATACCTCAGCTACGCCTTCATGCACGCAGGGTGGGTACCTAGCTTGGCTCGGGGAGGGTAAGACTATGCCCTCCTATAATCAGACTATGTTCAAATATACATACTTGCATACTACTTAGTATTTGGTGATGTATTGACCGTGCATGTTAATGCTAAGTATGAATATTGGGACGGTCTGATCAAATCAAATCAAATGTATTTATAAAGCCCTTCTTACATCAGCTGATATCTCAAAGTGCTGTACAGAAACCCAGCCTAAAACCCCAAACAACAAGCAATGCAGGTGTAGAAGCACGGTGGCTAGGAAAAACTCCCTAGAAAGGTCAGAACCTAGGAAGAAACCTAGATAGGATCCAGGCTATGAGGGGTGACCAGTCCTCTTCTGGCTGTGCCGGGTGGAGATTATAACAGAACATGGCCAAGATACTCCTGAGGTGCTGACCTGTTGCAACCTCGAGCACCATGTGATTATATTATTTACCCTGCTGGTATTTTATGAACATTTGAACATC
>NC_036838.1:3365218-3369481 GCF_002910315.2 Salvelinus sp. IW2-2015 | reverse complement strand
GCCCCTGTAATAGGGTTGGAGGCAGAGAATCCCAGAGGAGAGAGGGGAACCGGCTAGGCAGAGACAGCAAGGGCGGTTCGTTGCTCCAGTGCCTTTCCATTCACCTTCACACTCCTGGGTCAGACTACACTCAATCATAGGACCTACTGAAGAGATGAGTCTTCAATAAAGACTTAAAGGTTGAGACCGAGTCTGCGTCTCTCACATGGGTAGGCAGACCATTCCATAAAAATMGAGCTCTATAGGAGAAAGCCCTGCCTCCAGCTGTTTGCTTAGAAATTCTAGGGACAGTAAGAAGGCCTGCGTCTTGTGACCGTAGTGTACGTGTAGGTATGTACGGCAAGACCAAATTGGAAGATAGGTAGGAGCAAGCCCATGTAATTCTTTGTAGGTTAGCAGTAAAACCGTGAAATCAGCCCTTGCCTTAACGGGAAGCCAGTGTACAGAGGCTAGCACTGGAGTAATATGATCACATTTTTTGGTTCTAGTCAAGATTCTAGAAGCCGTGTTTAGCACTAACTGAAGTTTATTTAGTGCTTTATCCGGGTAGCCGGAAAGTAGAGCATTGCAGTAGTCTAACCTAGAAGTGACAAAAGCATGGACATTTTCAGATTTTTGCAATGTTACGTAGATGGAAAAAAGCTGTCCTTGAAACAGACTTGATATATTCGTCAAAAGAGAGATCAGGGTCCAGAGTAACGCCGAGACAACTCAACTATTTGAGACAACTGTACAACCATCAAGATTAATTGTCAGATTCAACAGAAGATCTCTTTGTTTCTTGGGACCTAGAACAAGCATCTCTGTTTTATCCGAGTTTTAAAGTAGAACATTTGCAGCCATCCACTTGATTAGCCCTCCCCAGGGGCAGACTGGCTATCTGGCATTTTGGGTAAATGTAAGATGGGCTGGACCTGTAACTTTGGTTTTTGCACAAAATGATCATTATCTGGATAATAATGGGGGCCTCAAGCCAAAAACTTTGCCAGTGTGTTAAAAATGCTAGGGCCGATTTCTGGTCCCAGTCTGCCCCTGGCCCTCCCCGAATCCTAACCTCTAACGTTTGTCAATCAAGTCCTGGATGATCGTGTCAAAGTCATATACAGTTCTGCAGTGCATTTGGAAAGTATTCAGACCACTTGACTGTTTCTACATTTTGATACGTTACAGCCTTATTCTAAAATGGATTAAATCGTTTTCCCCCCTCATCAATCTACACACAATACCCCATAATGACAATGCAAAAACCTGTTTTTCGAAATTTTTGCCAATGTATAAAAAAAAACGGGAAATATGACATTTACATAAGTATTCAGACCCTTTACTCAGTACTTTGTTGACGCATCTTTGGCAGCGATTACAGCCTCAAGTCTTCTTGGGTATGACGCTACAAGCTTGACACACCTGTATTTGGGGAGTTTCTCCCATTCTTCTCTGCACATCCTCTCAAGCTCTGTCAGGTTGGATGGGGAGCGTCGCTGCACAGCTATTTTCAGCTCTCTCCAGAGATGTTCGGTCGGGTTCAAGTCCCCCCGCCGGTGCGGTTCGCTGCAGGCCTGGATTCCAGTCCCAATTCCCTGAGGGGCGGCCAACTGCCATACCACCCCCAGCTAACGAGAGGACTGTGTCACAGCGCCTGGAGATACCTCAGCTACCGCCCTCTATCAGGCCTGCGATCTTGCAGGTCGGTGGTTGTAAGGGTTTCTTCCTAGGGGTTCTGACCTTTTCTAGGGATTGTTTCCTAGCTTTGAGGCTCGGAGGTATGAGGTACGACTATATGCCTCGGTCCTTCTAACTAAGAACAATAGACTAACTGATTCAAATATACAACTTGCATACTACTTAGTATTTGGTGATGTATTGACCGTGCATGTTAATGCTAAGTATGAATATTGTGGACGGTCTGATCAAATCAAATCAAATGTATTTATAAAGCCTTCTTAAATCAGCTGATATCTCAAAGTGCTGTACAGAAACCCGCAGCCTAACAACCCAAACAACAAGCAATGCAGGTGTAGAAGCACGGTGTGCTAGGAAAAACTCCCTAGAAAGGTCAGAACTAGGAAGACCTAGATAGGATCCAGGCTATGAGGGTGACCAGTCCTCTTCTGGCTGTGCGGGTGGAGATTATAACAGAACATGGCCAAGATGTTCAAATGTTCATAGATGACCAGCAGGTCAAATAATAAAATACAGTGGTTGTCGAGGGTGCAACAGGTCAGCACCTCAGGAGTAAATGTCAGTTGGTTTTCATAGCCGATCATTCAGAGTATCTACCGCTCCTGCTGTCTCTAGAGAGTTGAAAACAGCAGGTCTGGGACAGGTAGCATGTCCGTGAACAGGTCAGGGTTCCATAGCCCGCAGGCAGAACAGTTGAAACTGGAGCAGCAGCACAGCCAGGTGGACTGGGGATGTCCTAGGGTCAGGTCCTCCGAGAGGAGAGAGAAAGAAGAAAGAAAGAAGAGAGAGAGAGAGAATTAGAGAAAGCACACTTAAATTCACACAGGACAACCGGATAAGAAGGAAGAAATACTCCGAGATATAACAGACTGACCCTAGCCCCCGACACATAAAACTACTGCAGCATAAATACTGGAGACTGAGACAGGAGGGGTCGGGAGACACTGTGACCCACCGACGGTACTCCCGGACAGGGCAAAACATACGGGATATAACCCCACCCACTTTGCCAAAGCACAGCCCCCACACCACTAGAAGGATATCTTAACCACCAACTTACCATCCTGAGACAAGGCCGATATAGCCCAAAAGATCTCCGCCACGGCACAACCCAAGGGGGGGGCGCCAACCCAGACAGAAGATCACGTCAGTGACTCAACCCACTCAAGTGACGCACCCCTCCTAGGGACGGCATGGAAGAGCACCAGTAAGCCAGTGCCTCAGCCCCTGTATAGGGTTGGAGGCAGAGAATCCCAGAGGAGAGAGGGGACCGGCTAGGCAGAGACAGCAAGGGCGGTTCGTTGCTCGTGGCCGCTTTCCATTACTTTCACACTCCTGGGTCAGACTACACTCAATCATAGGACTCTACTGAAGAGATGAGTCTCAATAAAGACTAGAAGGTTGAGACCGGAGATCTGCGCTCTCTCAGCATGTAGGCAAGACCATTCCAAAAAATTGGAGCTCTATAGGAGAAAGCCCTGCTCCAGCTGTTTGCTTAGAAATTCTAGGACAGTAAGAAGCCTGCGTCTTGTGACGAGTGTACGTGTTAGGTATGTAGGGCAAGACACAAATTGGGAAGATAGGTAGGAGCAAGCCTCAGAATTCTTTGTAGGTTAGCAGTAAACCGTGAAATCAGCCCTTGCCTTAACGGGAAGCCAGTGTAGCAGAGGCTAGCACTGGAGTAATATGATCCATTTTTTGGTCTAGTCAAGATCTAGAAGCCGTGTTTAGCACTAACTGAAGTTTATTTAGTGCTTTACCGGTAGCCGGAAAGTAGCATTTGCAGTAGTCAACCTAGAAGTGACAAAACGATGGACATTTTCAGATTTTTGCCCTCATCAATCTACACACCAATACCCATAATGACAATCGCAACATTTTTGCAAAGTTATAAAAAAAAAAAACGGGAAATATGAACATTTACATAAGTATTCAGACCCTTTACTCAGTACTTTGTTGACGGCATCTTTGGCAGCGATCTACAGCCTCAAGTCTTCTTGGGTATGACGCTACAAGCTTGACACACCTGTTATTTGGGGAGTTTCTCCCATTCTTCTCTGCACATCCTCTCAAGCTCTGTCAGGTTGGATGGGCGAGCGTCGCTGCACAGCTATTTTCCGCTTCTCCAGAGATGTTCGGTCGGGTTCAAGTCCGGGCTCTGGCTGGGCCACTCAGGACATTCAGAGACTTGTCCCAAAGCCATCCTGCATTGTCTTGGCTGTGTGCTTAGGGTTGTTGTCCTGTGAACCTTTGCCCAGTCTGAGGTCTTGAGCATTCTGAAGCAGGTTTCATCAAGGATCTCTCTGTACTTTGCTCTGTTCATCTTTCCTTGATCCTGACAAGTCTCCCAGTGCCGTGCCGCTCGAAAAACATCCCCAACAGCATGATGCTGCACCACCATGCTTCATCGTAGGGATGGTGCCAGGTTTCCTCCAGACGTGATGCTTGGATTCAGGCCAAAGAGATCAATCTTGGTTTCATCAAACCAGAGAATCTTGTTTCCCATAGTCTGAGAGTCCTTTAGGTGCCTTTTGGCAAACTCCAAGAGGGCTGTCATGTGCCATTTTACAGAGGAATGGCTTC
>NC_036838.1:3353752-3362539 GCF_002910315.2 Salvelinus sp. IW2-2015 | reverse complement strand
TGGCTCTGGCTGGGCCCTCCAGGACATTCAGGACTTGTCCCAAAGCCATCCTGCATTGTCTTGGCTGTGTGCTTAGGGTTGTTGTCCTGTGAACCTTTGCCCAGTCTGAGGTCTATTGAGCATTCTGAAGCAGGTTTTATCAGGATCTCTCTGTACTTTGCTCTGTTCATCTTTCCCTTGATCCTGACAAGTCTCCCAGTCCGTGCCGCTGAAAACATCCCCACAGCATATGGCTGCCACACCATGCTTCATCTAGGGATGGTGCCAGGTTTCCTCCAGACGTGATGCTTGGCATTCAGGCCAAAGAGATCAATCTTGGTTTCATCAAACCAGAGAATCTGTTTCCATAGTCTGAGAGTCCTTTAGGTGCCTTTTGGCAAACTCCAAGAAGGCTTGATCATGCGAAGATGGGGGTCTACTACATGATGTGTATATTACAGAACGGTCAAGGCAACAGAAGTCTTAACTCAGGGGGTGGGACCGGGTACGATGGTCAGCGTGCCGATGGGCGTCATTACACACACACTGATGGTGGAAGTTGCAGCAGAGATGGTGTTCGATCATGACCTTCGCCGGCGACAATAGGTGTAGGGAACTGGTTTACGCTTAGAGGCAGGAGGATTGGGCATATTCGCGTTCCTCGAGGATTGAGTTCGTATCATCGCGCATGTCTGGCCACTCTACCATAAAGGCCTGATTGGTGGATTGCTGCAGAGATGGTTGTCCTCCACAGAAGAACTCTAGAGCTCGGGTTCTTGGTCACCTCCCTGACCAATGCCCTTCTCCCTTCATTGCTCAGTTTGGCCGGGAGGCCAGCTCTAGGAAGAGTCTTGGTGCTTCCAAACTTCTTCCATATAAGAATGATGGAGTCCACTGTGTTCTTGGGGAKCGTCAACGCTGCAGAAATGTTTTGGTACCTTTCCCCAGATCTGTGCCTTGTAGAAACATCTCAAGGATGATCAATGGAAACAGGATGCACCTGAGCTCTATTTCGAGTCTCATAGCAAATGGTCTGAATACTTATGTAAATAAGGTATTTCTGTTTTTTATGTTTAATACWTTTGCAAAAATYTTTTTGCTTTGTCATTATGGCGTATTGTGTGTAGATTAATGAGGGGAAAAAATATTTWATCAATTTTAGATTAAGGTTGTAACGTAACAAAATGTGGAAAAYGTCAAGGAGTCTGATTACTTTCCGAATGCACTGTACATACATTGTCATAWCTACTCTATGGCTCTGTAGAGCAGTGTTTCTCAATCTATTCCTGGATGTGTGTGTGTCATGATATCACTTAAGTATCAGCTGTCTCCTTTCCAAATGATTATGCTCCCATGATCATACCCTGATGAAGACAGCTTGTCTGTCGAAACCTTCGATATTAGGTTATTAAATTATTGCACCTGAGCTCCTAGTGTGCGGCTCTACTTTAATTTTTAAGCGTTTTACTCCCCTAGCCAGCACCTCGCCTAAATAGGTGTACGTTTCTTTCGCCTCTAGATTATGCTCCCACACACACCACATCGGCCTCCTCATGAGAGCACATGGTCGTGGCAAGCCATCCATTATTAAACACACACACGCACACAGCTCTGAGAGAGGCGGAGGCTGCTGGGAATTTAACCAAATATCTAATGTCCCAAAGCTCTGGCTCTCTATCAGCAGTGTGTGTAGGAGAGGTCATTCAGTGTTGTGACTGCCACACACACACACACAGAATCCACTCACGTGTCCTTTATGCCCACAGGGCCTGTACTCAGCACTGACACATGTGGGTGCCACAGCAGAATCCAAAACACATAAGTTCCCCTAGTTCTCCCTCTCTCTCTCCCAGCTTAGTGGACATARTTTAACCATCTCATTTATACCATAGCGACGATAGCATGCCAAAACCAGGCCCCCCAAAAAACAGTGTGTGTCAGCCTCAGATATTATGAACACYTTGGTTTAAAACCCCTACAGCGGATGTATCCATAGAAACAAATCCCCAAACAGAATAAAAGCTATGAGTTGTTTTGTTGAAGCAGACAAGAGCCCTCATGCTGTAGTGAGAGAATGAGACAATCATTCTAGTTGACAATGAGACAAGGGCGATATTGATTGGCTTGTGGAGAAGCAAGGCCCTGTCCAAATACAGAAAGGACGTTCCACTGGAGATTAAAAGGACTGTTCATTTTCCAGTGCTAACCAGTCCCAGGAGGGATGCTTCCCACACACACACACACACACACACACACACACACACACACACACACACACACACACACACCACACAACCACACAACACACACACACCACACACCACACACACACACACACCACACACACACACACACACACACACACACACACTTTCCTATTGAGAAGACATCCCGTTGTCTTCATAACAATGGCACAGACAAATACATGGATCACGTTGGTCATTTCCTTAGACAACCACAAAGGAAAACAAAGAACGCAATGCTGTTTTCACTGAGCTGCTGTACAGTACAATCAATGCCAGCTTAAAGGCGGGAAAATAAGCCAAATRCTGCTTTTATGTTGATGAAAACARAAGGAGTTAAGCAGCCAAAACGTGGTCAAAKAGAGGGGCGGTTCAAATCATAAGTGGCTGGGAAACGGCTTAGTCTTTGGTCAATGGTAACCTACTAAAGTTGTCCTAGACCCCCTAAAAACAATTACTAAAATAATACAAATGAAACAAGTTCTCCTAGACCTACCAGACAGAGCAGCTAGTTCCTACCTGTAAGGGTTAGTGGAGTGTTGTCCTGTGCTGTTTCTGGGCTGATATGTGCATTCTGTTGGTGTTCTTGTCGATTGGAAGCAGTGTTGTTGACCCCAGTGAAGGGATTACTTTGTGGAGGGGTGTAATATGTCGGACTTATCACAGTCAGACAGGTCACTACACGGCCGGTCAGATAGATAGATGGAGAGGAGGGACACTGCCAAAGCCTGTTAGGGATCCTGCATCATCGTTGCAGGATCTCAGCCAATGATGACGACGCATCAAATGTGTCAACTGCCAGCACATGGCAGCAGGAGCCAAGCAATGCTGGATCAATACTGAGACATCATCTACAAAAGGTTTACAGGAGGTTTATTGGTGTGTTCTCGGAATGTTGATGCACTAACACTAGAGCCAAAACCYGTGGATAGCACAGCTGCAATACAGTTGGCCTAGTTCGGATGTTGTAGTAAAGCCTACATGCTAACCTCTTTCCCTCCAGAAGCATATGATCCCCAGTCACCATTGGTCCTTAGTCATGTGTTGTTGTTGATAATGGCGGTATGAGCTGCTTCCTAGAGCTACTGTAAGTCCCCCCAGGAGAGACTATTACAGTATGTTCACTGGATAATCAATCTATGTTAAATGTCTTACATGCTCTGTGGGCACGATTATCTTTCAGCAACACATTGCCATCCCTCTATCCCTCCATCCCTCCCTCATCCATCCATCACTTTCTACGCCCATCGAGTTGGGCTAATTTAATGACAACGAATTTAGTCTGGTGCTCATTGAGCGAGAGGTTACTGATATAGATTCAATTACTTTATGTCACTTACTCTCCTACAAACAGATTCTAAAAGCTATACAGGGATCCAATATAGGGACTTAAAAAAAAATGTCCGGCCCGTATTCATTGAACATCACAGAGTAGGAATGCTGATCTTGGATCAGTTTGACCTTTTAGATCATAATTCATGAGATTCCATGAACAGGGGGACCTGATCCTAGATCAGGCCTCCTACTTCCAGGATTGAAACGTTGCTCTACAGATGAAATAGATAATATGACCATAAACTGTATATGAGTGTGGATGCGTCCTGTCCTCTAACTGATGGTTGTGTGTTGTGACCCAGCAGGATAGAACACCTGGGTCTGAACATGGCCATGCAGCTGCTGGTGGGAGTCCCTCTTGAGATGGTCCATGGAGCGCTGAGGATAGGACTGGTCTACGTGTGTGGTGTACTGGCAGGTGAGTACTGGACTAGGGTACACACACACATGGCGGAAGAGGACCAGCCTACTGGGATGTTATTGCTAGAGAGGGGAAGAGGACCAAGCCTCCTGGGATGTTATGCATCAGAGAGGAGGAAGAGGACAAGCCTCCTGGGATGTTATGCATCAGAGAGGGGAAGAGGACCAAGCCTCCTGGGATGTTATGCATCAGAGAGAGGAAGAGGACCAAGCCTCCTGGGATGTTATGCATCAGAGAGAGGAAGAGGACCAAGCCTCCTGGGATGTTATGCATCAGAGAGAGGAAGAGGCCAAGCCTCCTGGGATGTTATGCTCAGAGAGAGGAAGAGGACCAGCCTCCTGGGATGTTATGCATCAGAGAGAGGAAGAGGACCAAGCCTCCTGGATGTTATGCATCAGAGAGAGGACAGTCAGATCAGAGAGGAAGAGGACCAAGCTCCTGGGATGTTATGCATCAGAGAGAGGAAGAGGACAAGCCTCCTGGGATGTTATGCATCAGAGAGGGAAGAGGACAAGCCTCCTGGGATGTTATGCATCAGAGAGAGGAAGAGGACCAAGCCTCCTGGGATTTATGCATCAGAGAGAGGAGACCAAGCCTCCTGGGATGTTATGCATCAGAGAGAGGAGAGGACCAAGCCTCCTGGGATGTTATGCATCAGAGAGAGGAAGAGGACCAAGCCTCCTGGGATGTTATGCATCAGAGAGAGGAAGAGGACCAAGCCTCCTGGGATGTTATGCATCAGAGAGAGGAAGAGGACCAAGCTCCTGGGATGTTATGCATCAGAGAGAGGAAGAGGACAAGCTCCTGGATGTTATGCATCAAGAGGGAAGAGGACCAAGCTCCGGGATGTTATGCATCAAGAGAGGAAGAGGACCAAGCCTCCTGGGATGTTATGCATCAGAGAGAGGAAGAGGACCAAGCTCTGGGATGTTATGCATCAGAGAGAGGAAGAGGACCAAGCCTCCTGGGATGTTATGCATCAGAGAGAGGAAGAGGACCAAGCCTCCTGGGTGTTATGCATCAGAGAGAGGAGAGGACAAGCCTCTGGGATGTTATGCATCAGAGAGGGAAGAGGACCAAGCCTACTGGGATGTTATGCATCAGAGAGAGGAAGAGGACCAAGCCTCTGGATGTTATGCATCAGAGAGGGAAGAGGAAAGCCTACTGGGATGTTATGCATCAGAGAGAGGAGAGCCAAGCCTACTGGGATGTTTGCATCAGAGAGAGGAAGAGGACCAAGCCTCCTAGGATGTTATGCATCAGAGAGAGGAAGAGGCTTTGAAGGCAAATGTCATCGCTAGCTCCTAGTGACATTAGTTTAATGTCATTTGAGCGCCCAGGGCCTCTCTCCCTCTCCCCTCTCCCTCCTCTCTCCCCTCTCCCCCTGGCCCAGCGCGGCTTGGCTCAGTATGGCTCAGTGCTCACTAGATTACCATGTGACCATGGGTATGTTCTACACTGCCTGCTCATCATGCAGTGTCATGAGGAGTGGAGCGATAATCCAGCTTTAGCTTGAATTACCTCTGGAGCCAAACAACTTTATCAGGGATTTTCTCTGCTGCTGCCTCTGGAAACTAAATGCCCAGGAAACATTCAGAGTGGAAATATTTGGATGAAAATGTTGATATTTAGCAAGGATATATCAGCCTGTGGGTGGGTGGGAATAACTGAAAGAAGGGCAGGGATTGGCCAGCGAGAGTGTAATTTTGTACCTTTATTTAACGAGGCAAGTCAATTACGAACAATTCTTTTACAATGACGGCCTAACCCGGAACGCGCTGGGCCAATTGTGCGCCGCACTATGGAACTCCCTATCACGGCCGGTTGTGATTACAGCCCGGGATTGAACCAGGGTCTGCAGTGATACCTCTAGCACTGAGATGCAGTGCCTTAGACCGCTGTGCCACTAGGGAGCCCTATTCTGTGTGTGTGTAAAGTTTGTGTGTGTGTTTATTTTACATTGACGTGTGTGTTGGTAGAGATAAATATTGTAATATACTGTATGTATGAGGTTTTATATCTGGTTGTGTTAATGAAGATGGGTGTGTACACAGAAGCCTTTGGCCCAGCTTGTGTGGCCTGTAGCTAAAAAAACCCTCACACACACACACACACACACCACACACACACACACACACACACACCACACACACACACACACACACAACACCAACACACACACACACAACACAACACACACACACACACACACACACACACACACACACACACACACACACGGTGGTGGTACTGAGAGGCACTGTCCCCACGGAAACTTCTGGTTAATTAGATATCGACCCACTGGAAGGAGGTGTGTGTGTTGTGTGGGTGTGTGTGTGTGTGTGAGTGTGTGTGTGTGTGTGTGTGTGTGTGTGTGTGTGTGTGTGTGTGTGTGTGTGTGTGTGTGGTGTGTGTGTGTGTGTGTGTGTGTGTGTGGTGTGTGTGTGTGGTGTGTGTGTGTTGTGTGTGTGTGTGTGTGTGTGTGGTGTGTATGGAGGTTGTCTTCTGTGTTGTTTTGTCTGGGATAATGTTGTTATGGTGGAGAGAAGTGCTTAGTTGTACCAACAAGCTCAGGTCAGAGGTCAAAAGGGTCTCAGGTGTCAATACTCATATGGGCTTTTAAGGCTGTAATACAATCAAATCAATTTATTTGTCAATGCCCCGAATACAACAGGTGTAGACTTACAGTGAAATGCTTACTTACAAGCCCCTAACCAACAATGCAGTTTAAGAAAATACCTAAAAAAATAATAAATAAAAGTAACAAAAAAAATAAAGAGCAGCTGTAAAATAACACTAGTGAGAATATATACGAGGGGTACCGGTCAGAGTCAATGTGTGGAGGACCGGTTAGTCGAGGTAATTTGAGGTAATATGTAGATAAAGTTATATAAGTGACTAGCATAGATATAACAGAGAGCAGCAGCAGCGTAAAAGGGGGGGGGGGGGGGGGAAATGCAAATAGTCAGTTACGAGAGACTCATGATCGAATGCAGCCAAATACAAAAACACATGTTTTATATACTTGTTGGAACCTAAAATGGATTTCCATTCAAAATCCGATTTTCCTTAACCCCTAACTCTAACTTCTAACCTTACCCTAATTTATACCAACCCTAAACCTAACCCCTAAGCCTAAAATATTTTTGTCTTCGTGGGGTCGGCGAAATGTCCTTGTTTTACTACCTTGTGGGGACTTTGGGGGATTTCCTGTATCCACTCTACCTGTCTCTGATGATGAGTAGCACTGATGCTGTGTAGATAATGTGGCCAAACGTAGTATTCCCTCATTGGCAGCAGGATTATCTCTGTGTCTAGTTTGGAAGTTTAACCAACAAACAAGATAGATGACACGTCAGTTTCTCACCCACAACTGACCCGAGGGCCCTCCAGAGAGACTACAAAGGAAGGAAGTCTTTTGTGGGTGTGGGGTTTGTTACAGTAATAAACAATCATATTAACAGAGATAATTGTGGTAATAATGGTCTTCCTATCTGTCTACAACACACACCTTGAGCAGAGGAACCCAGGGTGGTGTGTGTTTGTCTACAAGGTGTGTTGTGTGTCTCTCTCTGTGTGTGTGTGTGTGTGTGTTGTGTGTATTTCTTTCTTGCTATTTCTGTGTGGTGTACTGTGTGTGTGTGTGTGTGTGTTGTGTGTGTGTGTGTGTGTGTGTGTGTGTGTGTTGTGTGTGTGTGTGTGTGTGTGTGTGTGTGTGTGTGTGTGTGTGTGTGTGTGTGTGTGTGTGTGTGTTGTGTGTGTGTGTGTGTGTGTCTCAGGAACATGTAATTCATCTGCTTAGATCTCCATTCGTGATTGATGCTTAAATACATTTTAATTACACACACCCACCTCTGCTTTGTCTAAATGACACCTGGTAACAGCCTACTCCAGGAGGAGCACTAACTATCTACAACTAGTTCAGGTATTTCAGATAATACAGTACATTCATACTTTTTAATTGATGATTGATGTACTATTAAACTTCTAAGTGATGATGTAGTGGCTGCTTGGTCTCAGTTGTGGTGGTGTGTCTTCAGTGTCTCGTTGCGCTCTCTTTTAGTCTGACATACAGTACTTCCTCACTGTCCTCCTTAAAGGGATATTAATGTTACACTGAAAAAGGTAGATCCGATTTGTCCTTCATCTCCCTCAAATCACTGACAGAAAGGAACCGTTGTCAATGTGGGAATGGGGCTTTGTTGTGTGTGTTGTGTGTGTGTTGTGTGTGTGTGTGTGTGTGTGTGTGTGTGTGTGTGTGTGTGTGTGTGTGTGTGTGTGTGTGTGTGTGTGTGTGTGTGTTGTGTGTGTGTGTGTGTGTGTGTGTGTGTGCTGTGTGTTGTGTGTGTGTGTGTGTACATATGTACATGCCATGTGTATTTGTATGACCTCACATATGCAGTGGGGTAAATCCTTAATTAAAAATACTTTAAAGTACTACTTAAGTTGTTTTTGGGGCGTATTTGTACTTTACTATTTATATTTTATAATGTACTTTTTACTCCATACATTTTATCCTGACACCCAACAGTCCACATTTTGGGTATCAGTGTGTCGTGCTTGTGGCTATTGCGGATTAAGTGATATGACATCTATTCTATAAATCCTTCTCCGTAATTAATATTACCTGATTGAGATATCATGTAAATGTAATTAACTAGAGAGTCGGGGCACCACGAAATAATATTATAGAGCTGTTATCTTCCGATAAACTCTTAAAGACTAGTAATATTTTACATCATAGCAGTCATATATCGTCACCTTATTTCAGTCTCATCTGTAAATTCTTGGTTATCTTCACGAACCCTG
>NC_036838.1:3345732-3353125 GCF_002910315.2 Salvelinus sp. IW2-2015 | reverse complement strand
CAGGTGCACACAACACACAACACACACACACACACACACACACACACACACACACCACACACACACACACACACACACACACACACACACACACAACCACACACCACACACTCACTCACTCACTCACTCACTCACTCAACCCCCTGCTATCAGGCTTCACCCCACTGTGTTTGGATAACAGTCATTCAGAAAACACGTATGTCTGGGACAGATGGGCTTGTGTTCTGACAGGCTTTCTTGCTGAGCATCAATGTTCCCCCACCTGTCCAGAACAACAGAGAGGCGGGAAGTGAATCATCTTAAAACACACTCCAGAGAGAGAGAGAGAGAGCGAGAATGGGGAGCGAGAGCGTGAAGGAGGGATTGAGGGAGGGAGGGAGGGAGGTAAAGGAGAGAACGCAAGGAGAGAGGAGAGAGAGAGGGAGGAGGGAGGAGAGAGAGAGAGAGGGAGGAGAGGAGAGAGAGAGAGAGAGAGAGACTTGTCCATGTTCCATGGAAGTCCATGAATATTGAGAGAGAGCAAAAGGACAAGCCTCCTGGGATGTTATGCATCAGAGAGAGGAAGAGGACCAAGCCTCCTGGGATGTTATGCATCAGAGAGGGGAAGAGGACCAAGCCTCCTGGGATGTTATGCATCAGAGAGAGGAAGAGACAAGCCTCCTGGGATGTTATGCATCAGAGAGAGGAAGAGGACCAAGCCTCCTGGGATGTTATGCATCAGAGAGAGGAAGAGGACCAAGCCTCCTGGGATGTTATGCATCAGAGAGAGGAAGAGGACAAGCCTCCTGGATGTTATGCATCAGAGAGAGGAAGAGGACCAAGCCTCCTGGTGTTTATGCATCAGAGAGAGGAAGAGGACAAGCCTCCTGGGTGTATGCATCAGAGAGAGGAAGAGGACCAAGCCTCCTGGGATGTTATGCATCAGAGAGAGGAAGAGGACCAAGCCTCCTGGGATGTTATGCATCAGAGAGAGGAAGAGGACCAAGCCTCCTGGGATGTTATGCATCAGAGAGAGGAAGAGGACCAAGCCTCCTGGGATGTTATGCATCAGAGAGAGAAAGAGGACCAAGCCTACTGGGATGTTATGCATCAGAGAGAGGAAGAGGACCAAGCCTACTGGATGTTATGCATCAGAGAGAGAAGAGGACCAAGCCTACTGGGATGTTATGCATCAGAGAGAGGAAGAGGCCAAGCCTACTGGGATGTTATGCATCAGAGAGAGGAAGAGGACCAAGCCTACTGGGATGTTATGCTCAGAGAGAGGAAGAGGACCAAGCCTACTGGGATGTTATGCTCAGAGAGAGGAAGAGGACCAAGCCTACTGGATGTTATGCATCAGAGAGGGAAGAGGACCAAGCCTCCTAGGATGTTATGCATCAGAGAGAGGAAGAGGCTTTGAAGGCAAATGTCATCGCTAGCTCCCTAGTGACATTAGTTGCTAATGTCATTTGAGCGCCAGGGCCCCTCTCTCCCTCTGCCCCTCTCCCTCCTCTCTCCCTCTCCCCCCTGGCCCAGCGCGGCTTGGCTCAGTATGGCTCAGTGCTCACTGATTACCATGTGCCCATGGGGTATGTTCTACACTGCCTGCTCATCATGCAGTGTACATGAGGAGTGGAGCGATAATCCAGCTTTAGCTTGAATTACCTCTGGAGCCAAACAAACATTATCAGGGATTTCTGCCTGCTGCCCTCTGGAAACTAATGCCCAGGAAACATTCAGAGTGGAATATTTGGATGAAAATTGTTGATATTTAGCAAGGATATAACAGCCCTGTTGGCTAACAAGTTGAATCAGCAATACAAAATTGGGTTTAATTATTTATTTACTAAATACCTAACTAATCACACAGAATTACATATACACAGAATGAATCATACCTTGATTACAAATTACGTCATAAAGGAAAATGTCCATAGCGGGCGGAACAGATATGACAGCTGGTTACACAAAAGAAAAGGGGCTGGGTTTGAGTGAAAGAGCGGGAAGATTGAGGAACAAAGGGCGAAGCTGTGCTTTCATAAATACAGTATCTTATGCATTCTAAATTACCGCCCATTTGGAAAAGGAAAATGCAACAAATATTTACTCTGAGCTGCGCTTCGGTAGGTTGGTGGTAGATGGAAGGCCGTGTTGCCCAACCTTTGTCCTTTGAAGAATGTCTCTGCTGGTAAATTGGATACGTTGTAGTAACGTCGTTGTGTGGTAGACGGGATACTCTGTTCTTTCCTAATTTACGCTTGCAGCTGCTGTTGCTAACTCAACGTCTAGGAGGTATCACTTCTGTAGTGATGAAGAGTTCAAAGTTCATACCATTCGCAACCAAAGCTCACGCTGATGTTGGCTTAGTTCTGTAGTTGACAGGTTAGTCCTTTTAACGTATGGACCGTCGTCCTCACATCCTCGGAACWGGAGGTTACATTTTCYTCAAGGGCTTATATAGTGGAGGGAGAAAAGGGGTGTGTTTCATAATTTACAACCTATGTCTCTTCACGTGGGCGGGCCACTGAGTCGGGCCTAATTCACTCATGAAAACCCAATTCTCACATTTTAGYAGCTAAAATCACATTTCATCCCATCACGAATAAMTTCATATTCAAATATTTAAATTGAACAACAATTCCATGTGAATCCGATAACTCTGATGTGTAGACTTTCCACTGTAGAGTTTATGTCATTCTATCATTGTTGAGAATGTCTCAGATGACAACCGAACTGACATCATATTCATTAAGTACCKCCGCATATGTTCAATTGGTCGGATTACCAGAATATAGTTCATTTCCCCCCACCTTCTGATGTTCCCAGAATCTCTATGTTAACCAAGGGGTTTTCTAATGTCACATCAGTAGGGTAGAGAGAGGAAAAAGGGGGGAAGAGGTATTTATGACTGTCATAAACCTACCCCCAGGCCAACGTCATGACAAGTGTAACACCAAGAGTCTACTAACAGACCGTGTTGATACGTATTATTCTTAAAATTATCAATGGTGACTCATTGACCAATGTAAGCCTCTGTTTTTGCTTCAATACAGCGACAAAAAACATCAGGAGTGACTGCGTTCATATACAGTATCTACTGTTTCTACCTGTGAATGTTATTTATTTGAAGCTGCTCATTGAATCAATTATCATTATTCGAAGCTGCTCTGAGATACATTATAACGATGGATATGAATTGACATATTCAATATGAATTGCCCTATTGATACAGTGAATATGAAGGTGATTGATTATTTGATTGATTCTAACCTCTGACCTCTGACCCCGGCAGGCTCCCTTGCCGTCTCTGTCACTGATATGACTGCTCCGGTGGTGGGGTCGTCTGGAGGAGTCTACGCCCTGGTCTCAGCACACCTGGCCAACGTCGTCATGGTAAGGATGTGTGTGTGTGTGTGTGTGCGCGGGCGCGCCTGTGTCAGAGCAGCCCTTTTGTCGTGAGATGACTATCATGCTCAGACATACATCATGTGGCATCAAAGCAGGGCATTTTGGGGCCCAGCAYGTGCTCTGTCAGTCTATGGATTCCATTCATTCCTGCCTTTCAGCTTTACCATTAACAAAGAGTGGAAGGGTGTGTCGACTATCTAGTGTTGAAAGTGTGTGTGTGTGTGTGTTGCACGTGAGTGTGTGTGCACTGCATAGTGTTAAAGAGTGTAATTAGATAATTGTCATATAACTTGATTTTCTCCCATTCTGAGGCTGCATGTAAATTCACCTTTGACCTTAGCTGTGCTCTGATTGGTTCAATCCATGCATACTACCCTACAAGGTTATAACCTTAGAAGCAGGGGCCATAAGGCCATACTGCTGTCTATATAATTGGATGGTTCCTGTCATCGAATATTTACACCAGTGGGCCCTTTACAATATTCGGTGGTGCTTCCTCCTCTCAGACAAATGTCCTACAACAGCAAGAAAAGGGAGAAGGTCAAGGGTCATCACATGATGTCTTTATTGGCTCTGAAAGCTATCATGGAWGGGGAAAGATATGTTATTGTTGTAATCTATGTGTCACTCTGAATGTTGACAGTTCTGTAAGTCGCTTTGGATATAGTAAGTGTCTGTTACATTACTATCTTATGTAGGAAATGAAAGATGCTTAGTGTCATGGATTGTAGTATCATTATTAATAGGGCCAGGAGTTTTTCCTGGTCAGGTAACATGGTCAGGGACAAACCCAGGTCCATGTTATCTAACATGGGAAAACTCCTGGCCTGAATCATAAACCCTTTATCTTGCACTCTCTCTCACTCCTTTTCTCATCAACTCACTCTGCTCCTCTCTCCCCAGAACTGGTCGGGTATGAAATGTCAGTTTAAGCTGTTTCGGATGGCCATGGCTCTGGTCTGCAGTAAGTTTTTCTAAACTCTGAAGTTTCTCTATATTAACATCCTATCTGAGATACCCCAGTCAGTCCCTACACCACTGTGTGACTAGCCACAGCCTGCAGGTAACCAAAACCAACACGCGGTTCATTTGGATCATTAAAAAACAAAGTCGCTAGAGGGAACTCCGGTCTTGCGTACTGTTACAACAACCTTGCTCTTGACCTAGTTAATACCGTGGTGGATGTAGGTTTGGAGACAGGAAGGGCCCTGTGGCTAGCAATAGAAGCTTAGAAAGAACATACCCACTCGTAAGATTAATGTGAGCAACAAGGACGGGTTTGTTGTGGTKTTAACCTTTATAGTACATAACCAACTTCTTATTTTTCACTTTAGTATAAGCATACACTTACAATTTGGCAAGTTACCATGATTTGTAAGAGATAAACATAGCAGTATTTACAATGAAATAAAAAATAAAAATAACAATATCACTTGTTCACTATGGAAACAGGACTATTACCAGCATTATGGTAACACTTCTCTCTCCACCCCCGTCAGTGAGTGTGGAGTTTGGCCGTGCCGTGTGGCTGCGGTTCTACCCGCCGGCCTTCCCGCCCTGCCCCAACCCCAGCTTTGTGGCCCACCTGGGGGGTGTGATGGTGGGGCTCACCCTGGGGGTTGTAGTCCTCCAGAACTACGAGCAGCGTCTCCAAGAGCAGTCTCTATTCTGGATCTTCTTCTCTGTCTACTTACTCTTTGTCCTCTGTGCTGTCTTCTGGAACGGTCTTCGGCCTAGCGTGGACGTCCGGCTCCCCCCACGCTGTGAGCTCCAAGGTGGCTACATGAGCTGCACCCCCCCCCAGCCCCTCAGGCCTCCGAACAAGGATTGGTCTCAATAGTGCAGGGCTGCATGCTAAGCCAGTTGGGCTTTTCAAGAGAAAACTGAGAGGGCCAACTACGTACTCAGATCCAATGGAACATAATCTATCAGGCCCAAGACTTCAGAATTTGTATCTTCATTTAGATACTGTATGGAACAGAGTAATGGCGGGCATCTCCTCTTAAACCCAATGGTGCTATAACTGTAAGAAAGAGGTTAATATGACAGCTAGCTTTCAATAAAGGACAATTTCATAGGGTTGGAGATTGTGATGATACACAGTCTTTCATCTGTATTACTATAGTACTGTTATCTGAAATGAAGCTATGAAATGTTCCACTGTTGACATGTTACACTGTAGCTGAGTATCTGATGTGACATGGGTTTGTCCAACTTCCTGATTTTTGTCTGGTTACCTGATGTTTATATCATTCAACGATGCTACATGTACATTGTGGCCTTTCACATATGTCTGGCAGGTCAAATGGCTAAGCAGAATGAGATGGGTACTCAACTAGATATTGCAGGGTGAATGGCTTACGTTTTTGTTTGTTGCCTTTGGTGTTGTCTTGCTAAGTCTAACTGTGTCAAGCACTCTGGTCACCTCAAAGCAGTATGTGTGGTGCGCGTGTGGTGTGTGAGAGAGAGAGAGTTCTCACCTAACAGTAGGCTTGCACGTATGGAGAGACAGTCGAGAGGAACAGTACTGATTGATTGGAAGGAGTGGAAGTGAGATGCAGTAAAGACTATGGAGGGTGGCCAGTATTTGGAGGAGTGACGTATTGGAGGAGTGGACAGTATTGGAGGAGTGGACAGTATTGGAGGAGTGGACAGTATTGGAGGAGTGGACAGTATTGGAGGAGTGGACAGTATTGGAGGAGAGGACAGTATCATCCGGGTTACACTGACTTACATTATTTTGTTATGTGCAAATGGAAATGGAAGTTGAAACGAAGATATATGTGATGTTCAAACCCTCTGTGTTCCTGACCGTTGCCAAAACCATCCCTCAACCAATAGCATACAAAAGACAGAGCACTACAGAGAACATGTACTGTTTTATTAATAGGGGAATATGTTGCCTTTTGGGATGAGTACTGGTTGAGTTGAACGTCAGCATTCTCCCTCTAGCACAGACTTATTGATAGGTATTCAATATTTACAGACTGTGGAAATGGTGCTACATGTAAATAGGTCCCTCTCTCCAGAGTTAGCCTTCAGTTAGGTCCCTCTCTCCAGAGTTAGCCTTCAGTTAGTACTGTACTGTTGATGCCCTTATTAAAAGAGAACGCTAAGCCATGTTGTATTGGATGCTGTGTTTGCTTCATCAGGAGAACACGTCGCATCTCAACCAACCAAGGCTCAGATTAGCCTGGTCCCAGATCTGTTTGTGCTCTTACCAACTCCATTGCTGTCATTGTCAAGCCACAGATGTTTGGCATGACAATGAGTGACATGGAGTTGACATGGTACCAGGAACAGACGGGCACCCAAGTCTAGCTCAAGAGTGTACTTTAACTTAACCTCACGTTATGCCGCTTCACAGAAAAATAAATAATAAGAAAGACTGTAAGTATTAACAAATTAATATGTTAACATACAATAGCTGGTTGTTGATTCTTGAATTGGTCTACATTGTGATGTGTAAAATATCCTGTCTATTTAACATTTGTTGATTGTATATAATAAGGTTTATGATACGGAACATGGTGGTAACTGACAATATTTTAACATGTGCATATTTTGTAGATTTGATATGTAAATACTGTACTGGAATACATTAAACTGTTTTTATAATATAGAAACGTATTCTGACCTCTTGGTGTTATTTATGATTCAACCTGCACAAGTGTTTTGAAAGACCATTTTCATTCAATGCCTTTTGTTTTACTCCCCCCCCCCCGCACACACACACATACATACAATAACCCTATTGCACAACTACCCCAGCCAGACAGTTTTTTAGCAACACATTTTAACTGAGATGACTGTTCAGCAAACGATAGAGTCAGTTTTTTGTTAAATGCCCCCTTTTGTTAAAATATTTTTGGAATACTCTAAAACTGTGAAAATAATGTAAAGGCAATAGGAAACATATAAAAAGTCATCAAAAGCTCATAGATCTACAAGCAGGTCCGGTTAAGCCTTGTGAGGTCATACACCAATAAATGAGTGAAGTACTTTA
>NC_036838.1:3296978-3340013 GCF_002910315.2 Salvelinus sp. IW2-2015 | reverse complement strand
TGATTGTCTAGAGTGACTACGGCCTCTTTCACATAGGCCAATCTCATGGGAGACAACAAGGGACCAAAGAGAAAGGCCACAGTGTTGTGAAATATCTAACACACAACCAAATGTGTCCTCGCTCCAACATACCAAGTGTCCAGACACACACAGCAGTCTTTTCTCTGTGGTTCAGGATCACCCGACCCCTGTAGTGCGAAGAGACCTCCTCGGACAAAGCTGTTTCAGTCTAAAACCGATTAACTTTCCAAATGGTGTTTGCGGAGCGTCTAGCCTGAGTGGCGAAAGACGTGGCGAGAAAACAGTTATGTCAAAGTAATCAATGAAATGCGTGAGCAAATCAGTAATGGACTTGATGATGTTGAAAAGGCTTGTCGATCCGACCGTCTTGGTGGTTGTTTTCATTCAAAACCTTGGAAGCTTCAACTTTGCAGCTGACAATAATACATTTCTGAAATACTTAGGATGCTTAATAGGTTAAGACAAAGAAAAAATACATAAAGATAACTTCATCTCATTACTCAACAACTTGAAAGCAGATCTAATTAAATTGATCAATCTCCCCATAAATCTTACAGGTAGAATACACCTCTTTAGAATGGCATTGCTRCCAAAGTTTTTATATTTTGTTTCGGTAATATTAATTACCCCACAGATGACATTCTTAGTATACTTGGCCATAACATACTTTATATGAGCAAAAAAAKCTCATTAATTAAATAGGAAAGTTTTACATTTCCCTAAGTCTAAGGGTGGTGAGACAAAGTAGAGTCGCTCAAACACGAGACGTATGTGGCAGGGTCTACAGTCAATCACGGATTACAAAAAGAAAACCAGCCCCGTAGCGGACATCGACGTCTTGCTCCTAGACAAATTAAACAACTGCGTGCTTTGAGGACAATACAGTGCCACTGACACGGCCCGCTACCAAAGCCTGTGGGCTCTCCTTCACCGTGGCCAACGTGAGTAAAACATTTAAACGTGTTAACCCTCGCAAGGCTGCCGGCCCAGACAGCATCCCTAGCCACATCCTCAGAGCATGCGCAGACCAGCTGGCTGGTGTGTTTACGGACATATTCAATCAATCCCTATCCCAGTCTGCTGTGCCTTCATGCTTCAGGATGGCCACCATTGTTCTTGTTCCCAAGAAATATAAGGTAACTGAACTAAATGACTATCGCCCCTTAGCACTCACTTCTGTCATCATGAAGTTCTTTGAGAGACTAGTCAAGGATCATATCACCTCCACCCTACCTGATACCCTAGACCCACTCCAATTTGCTTACCGCCCCAATAGGTCCACAGACGATGCAATCGCCATCACACTGCACTCATCCCTATCCCATCTGGACAAGAGGAATACCTATGCAAGAATGCTGTTCATCGACTACAGCTCAGCATTTAACACCATAGTACCTTCCAAAATCGTCATTAAGCTGGACGAGGTCCTGGACTTTCTGACGGGCCGCCCCAGATGATGAGGGTAGGAAACAACATCTCCATCCTGCTGATCCTCAACACRGGGGCCCCACAAGGGTGCGTTCTCAGCCCTCTCCTGTACTCCCTGTTCACCCATGACTGCGTGGCCATGCACGCCTACAACTCAATCATCAAGTTTGCAGACGGCCCACTACAGTGGTAGGCTTGATTACCAACAACGACGAGACAGCCTACAGGGAGGAGGTGAGGGCCCTCGGAGTGTGTGTCAGGAAAATAACCTCTCACTCAAGTCAACAAAACAAAGGAGAGATTGTGGACTTCAGAAACAGCAGAGGGAGCATCCCCCCATCCACATCGACGGGACAGTAGTGGAGAAGGTAGAAAGTTAAGTTCCTCGGCGTACACATCACGGACAAACTGAAATGGTCCACTCACACAGACAGCGTGGTGAAGAAGGCGCAACAGCGCCTCTTCAACTCAGGAGGCTGAAGAAATGTGGCTTGACACCTAAAACACTCAAACTTTTACAAATGCAGAGAGCATCCTGTCGGGCTGTATCACCGCCTGGTATGGCAACTGCTCCGCCCACAACCGCAAGGCTCTCCAGAGGGTAGTGCGGTATGCACAACGCATCACCGGGGGCAAACTACCTGCCCTCCAGGACACCTACAGCACCCGATGGCACAGGAGGCCAAAAAGATCATCAAGGACAACAACCACACGAGCCACTGCCTGTTCACCCCGCGAGGTCAGTACAGGTGCATCAAAGCAGGGACCGAGAGACTGAAAAATAGCTTCTATCTCAAGGCCATCAGACTGTTAAACAGCCATCACTAACATAGAGTGAATGCTGCCAACATACAGACTCAAATCTCTGGCCACTTCAATAAATGTAATATATGGATTCAATAAAGTCACTTTAAATAACACACATTTAATAATGTCTACATATCCTACAATATCATCTCATGTGTATATACTGTATTCTTTACCATGCACTGCATCTTGCCTATGCCGCACGGCCATTGCTCATCCATGTACTTACAGTGGGGAGAACAAGTATTTGATACACTGCTGATTTGGCAGGTTTTCCTACTTTCAAAGCATGTAGAGGTCTGTCATTTTTTATCATAGGTACACTTCAACTGTGAGAGACGGAATCTAAAACAAAAAAACTGAAAATCAATTGTATGATTTTTAAGTAATTATTTGCATTTTATTGCATGACATAAGTATTTGATACATCAGAAAAGCAGAACTTAATATTTGGTACAGAAACCTGTTTTCAATTACAGAGATCATACGTTTCCTGTAGTTCTTGACCAGGTTTGCACACACTGCAACCCCACACATGAATGGTCTCAGGATGCTTTACTGTTGGCATGACACAGGACTGATGGTAGCGCTCACCTTGTCTTCTCCGGACAAGCTTTTTTCCAGATGGATGCCCCAAACAATCGGAAAGGGGATTCATCAGAGAAAATTACTTTACCCCAGTCCTCAGCAGTCCTATCCCTGTACCTTTTGCAGAATATCAGTCTGTCCCTGATGTTTTTCCTGGAGAGAAGTGGCTTCTTTGCTGCCCTTCTTGACACCAGGCCATCGTCCAAAAGTTTTGCCCTCACTGTGCGTGCAGATGCACTCACACCTGCTGCTGCCATTCCTGAGAAAGCTCTGTACTGGTGGTGCCCGATCCCGCAGCTGAATCAACTTTAGGAGGCGGTCCTGGCGCTTGGTGGACATTCTTGGTTCCCCTGAAGCCTTCTTCACAACAATTGAACCACTCTCCTTGAAGTTCTTGATGATCCGATAAATGGTTGATTTAGGTGCAATCTTACTGGCAGCAATATCCTTGCCTGTGAAGCCCTTTTTTGTGCAAAGCAATGATGACGGCACGTGTTTCCTTGCAGGGTAACCTTGGTTGACAGAGGAAGAACTATGATTCCAAGCACCACCCTCCTTTTGAAGCTTCCAGTCTGTTATCGAATGCAATCAGCATGACAGAGTGATCTCCAGCCTTGTCCTCGTCAACACTCACACCTGTGTTAATGAAAGAATCACTGACATGATGTCAGCTGGTCCTTTTGTGGCAGGGCTGAAATGCAGTGGATTGTTTTTGGGGATTTAGTTCATTTGCATGGCAAATAGGGACTTTGCAATTAATTGCAATTCATCTGATCACTCTTCATAACATTCTGGAGTATGCAAATTGCCATCATACAAACTGAGGCAGCAGACTTTGTGAAAATTAATATTTGTGTCATTCTCAAAACCTTTGGCCACGACTGTAGACATTTTCAAATATATGCAACAAAATGTTGACCTAAAAGCTTTTGGACATCAGAGCAATGTTAAGGGAATGCAATTTGAGTCAGAAACAGATACTCATATGATAGATAGGTCCAGTAGCAATTTTAGAATGTAAATCTTGGTGTGGCAAATAGAAAAGAATGGGGGGATGCATGCAAGCAAAGCCTCTAACACACACAACACTAACCAATACATGAATTGCATTATAAAGGTGAAGAACTTTGCCCACAAACTGTAACGGCCTACATACCTTGCATTCGGAAAGTATTCAAACCCCTTGACTTTTTCTACATTTTGTTACGTTACAGCCTTATTCTAAAATTAATTACATTGTTTTTTTCCCTTCAATCTACACACAATACCCCATAATGACAAAACAAAACAGGTTTTTAGAAATGTTTAGAAATGTATTAAAAATAAAAAGCTGAAATACCACATTTACATAAGTATTCAGACCCTTTACACAGTACTTTGTTGAAGCACCTTGGCACGATTACAGCCTTAAGTCTTCTTGGGATTGACGCTACAAGCTTGGCACACCTGTATTTTGGGAGTTTCTCCCATTCTTCTCTGCAGATCCTCTCAAGCTCTGTCAAGTTGGATGGGGAGCGTCGCTGCACAGCTATTTTCAGCTCTCTCCAGAGATGTTCGATCGAGTTCAAGTCCGGGCTCTGGCTGGGCCACTCCAGGACATTCAGAGACTTGTACGGAAGCACACCTGCATTGTCTTGGCTGTGTGCTTAGGGTTGTTGTCCTGTTGGAAGGTGAACCCTTTACTACTCCCAGCCCCTGACGCTGAAAAACATCCCCACAGCATGATGCTGCCACCACCATGCTTCACCCTAGGGATAGTGCCAGGTTTCCTCCAGACATGACGCTTGGCATTCAGGCCAAAGAGTTAAATCTTGGTTTCATCACACCAGAGAATCTTGTTTCTCATTGTCTGAGAGTCTTTAGGTGCCTTTTGGCAAACTCCAAGCGGGCTGTCATGTGCCTTTTACTGAGGAGTGGCTTCTGTCTGGCCAGTACCATAAAGGCCTGATTGGTGGAGTGCTGCAGAGATGGCTGTCCTTCTGGAAGATTCTCCCATATCCACAGAGGAACTCTGAAGCTCTGTCAGAGTGATCATCGGGTTCTTGGTCACCTCCCTGACCAAGGCCCTTCTACCCCGATTGCTCAGTTTGGCCGGGTGGCCAGCTCTAGGAAGAGTCTTGGTGGTCCCAAACTTCTTCCATTTAAGAATGATGGAGGCCACTGTGATTTTGGGGACCTTCAATAATGCAGACATTTTTTGGTCGCCTTCCCTAGATCTGTGCCTCGACACAATCCTGTCTCGGAGCTCTACGGACAATTCCTATGACCTCATAGCTTGGTTTTTGCTCTGACATGCACTGTCAACTGTGGGACCTTATATAGACAGGTGTGTGCCTTTCCAAATCATGTCCAATCAATTGAATTWACCACAGGTGGACTCCAATCAAGTTATAGAAACATCTCAAGGATGATCAATGGAAACATGATTCACCTAAGCTCAATTTCGAGTCTCGTAGCAAAGGGTCTGAATACTTCTGTAAATAAGGAATTTCCATATATATTTTTTTATACATTTGCAAAAATGAATAAAAAACTGTTTTCGCTTTGTCATTATGGGGTATTGTGTGTAGATTGATGAGGGAAAAAAACATTTTATCCATTTTAGAATAAGGCTGTAACGTAACAAAATGTGTAAAAAGTCAAAGGGTCTGAATACTTTCCCGAATYCACTGTAAAACTGTCCCAGCAGCAAATCCCAACAACAGTCACAACATTTAACCAGTGCCACACCTGGCTATCAGCGGAGCCTTGTCTGGCATCCAAACAGTTCACTCAGACTCATTTACTGTCTTTAAAAAAAACATAGCTGATATGGCATACTTGCTTAAACAAATGCAGTTTCTACTAACAATTGACATGTTGAAACAATGGCATAAGGGGACGACAAGGGGATAAGAGGCAATCCATAATTTCGATTAAGACATTAATGAGCGAGCTAGGACTGACGTAGTCAATATAACTATTTGTTCAGCACTTTTGAAATGTACAGCGACACCATTCAGAACATGGGCCGTTCTTACAGTGTTCTCCCTGTACACCAAGTCAGAACCGTAGGATAAATAAAGGGGACATATAAGCAGACAATGAAAGCTCTTACAATATTCGATGATTACATTTCTCTAAAACAGGTTATAGGCTACATGTGCACCACCAAGTCAGAACAGTAACTTTAGGTGAAATTATTAAGAGGGAAAAATAGACCATATTATTAGGGTGCGGCATATGGACGACTAACAGCCTATTACACAACATACACTTAGTATTACTTTCTTAGCTACAGTATACATATCTCCCTGGCATATTACATCATTTATGCAGCAGCATACAAGGCATTTTTGGACTCACCTTGTTGTGCTGTGCTCACTTGAACAGGACTTGAGCAGATTTTGTCATCAAAGTTAGTCATCAAAGTCTGGCATTCTCTGGATTTATGGTGCTTTCAAGWCAACTGGGAACTCTGAAAAAAAAAAGATRGAATGATGATGACGTCAATGATCTTCAGGTTGTAGCTCTAGAAAAGGCCWGAGTTCCCGACTTACAATTCCGAATTGGATGACTGTTCAAAAAGTAAACTTGTTTTTRCCCAATTTCCCAGTTGTCTTGAACTCACTGGTCAGATTTCTCAGTTACAAGTTAACAGTTGTTTTGAGCGTGGCAGAAATCATGCTGGATTGACAGCATGGCCAATGTTGAATGTTTATCATTTTAAACTTGGAAAAGAGACCCCTAAACTCAGACTTGGGACCACACAGCCACCACTGAATAGCAGGCTAGTGATTGCTTTGCAAAGCTTGCAGTTAGCCACTGATTCCTTCCAAACTCATTGTTGAATTTGAGATTTCCAACTTGTTGTTTAATGTTTAGTTCCAATGGCGGGTTGCACCGATACGTTTTATCTATAATTTCTCTTCATTATTTCTCTCCATATGACAAGGATAAAAAGGATTTCCCAGTAGATTTCCGACTTGATTCATGATGATGACTGCTAGCTAAGATGTTGAAAGACCTTGAGCCTTCTTGGATGGGCACTTCTAATGTAACTCTATGGCAGCACCCAAGGGGCTTGAGTTTTCGAGCTCCTCATGAGTGACAGAACARTGAACCAATCACTGTGCAACTAGAGAACATTACAAACTGCTACTCTCAGTGTTTTCCGCTGGCTGACCCACCACCACAGAAAATGCTGAAACACATGCATTTTGGATCTGCCTTACTCAAGAAAGAAAAACAAAGTTTGTATGTGGCTTTATTAACTAAATTATTTATTTTCCTTTATTTACATTGTTTGCAAACTGATATGTGACACGTATTAATGGCAAAATAACATGCCCCACATTTGCTAAAAAATAACGGGTCGCCACTGGATAGGTCAGATATACAAAACCTTGCAGACAGTCTACTCAACTGACAATCTATTCAAAACATATAGAAACTATTGGATCCAAGACTTAAAAATAACTGATATTGATGGAGGGAGTTTTYAAACATAATAAACGAAATTACATGCCTTATTATTTAAATATYTATTTTAAAATCTGGCTACAGACAGAAACAACATAAAACAATTTGAGGTCTTACAAGCATTAGAAACAACATTGGGTGTGGATATGGTGGGAACATGTGGGTCTGAGCAAGTGTGATATCATTCATATTTGTGGAAATGTATGTAAAAGTTAAGTTGTCTATTGTTTTTGATAACGTGTGTTTTAGTTTATTGTAAAAAATAAATACAAATAAAATAAAAAATACATACAAATAAAATAAATGCTTGAGTACACAAGAGTCAGTCCTAATTCATTCAGAGATGGAGGCCTGCCACTGTGGTCTCTCTTTAGTCTAGTCACTGCCATATGGGAAACAACAGCAGCTCCCAATGCATACAATTTAACATTCATTAGGAGCCCTGAAATTGGCATCTGTTGTGTTTACTCACTTGCATAAATATCCCATTTTCCAAATTAATCATTTACCTAGGAGAGAGAAAGGGAGGGAGGGGAGAGAAAGGGATGGAGGGGGAGGGATTTAAAGAGAAGGGAGGGAGGGTGGAGATGGAGATTCTCTGAAGTAGATTTATTGTTTCCTTTCTGCTCAGACTGCTGAGCACAGCACTGGGTATAGTTATTTTCAGTTATTCAAATGAGTCTGGCTTATATGCAAGGCACTGGGCTGGGGGACTCACAATCTAGGCCCTATTGAGTCTATGTACTGATCTAATACATTTTTCTAGAACATTTTATTGAATCAAATGAAATTYAACATCCATATCATAATGCATGGTATGCATTGCAAGTTTGTGCTATTCAGTATTATAAACGGGGTGGTTCGAGCCCTGAATGCTGATTGGCTGACAGCCGTGGTATATTAGACCGTATAAGTTAGTAACCAGTTTATAATAGCAATAAGGCACCTCGCGGGTTTGCGTTATATGGCCAATATACCACGGTTAATCGGCTGTATCCAGGCACTCCGCGTTGCTCGTAAGAAAAGCCCTTAGCCGTGGTGGGGGAGGGCTGGAAATATACTGAGCACGTGACAGACGTGACAGAGTCTGGAGACGCCGTGGAGAACGTTCTGCTGCCTGCAACATCCTCCAGCATGACCGATTTCGGCGGTATGCGTCACGTCATCGCGTGTGGCCGGCTTGCCATTTCATTTGGGCAGAGGCCGCACAAGCCCTCCATGTGCTCGCCAGAGGTAGCCTGACTGCCATTGGGTACTGAGATGAGATCCTCAGACCCCTTGTGAGACCATATGCTTGCGGCTTGCCTCTGGCGTTCCTCTAATGCACAAGACAATGCCTACACCTCATGTGGCCTGGAGACTGTCGTCAGCAGGCTCCTGCCAAGGGAAGGCATTCGATGCTATGGACTGGCCCGCCCCTTTCCCCAGACCTGAATTCCAAATTGAGAAAACCACATCTGGCGACATCATTGTCTCGCTCCATCCACCCAACGCCACGTATGCACCACAGACGCCAGCGACGTTGCGCGATGCTTATAGTCCAGGCCTGGGCAGAGAATCCCTCAGGAGACCACCACCTCATCAGGAGCATGCCCCAGGCGTTGTAGGGAGGTCATACAGCGCACGTGGAGGCCAACACACACTACCCTGAGCCTCATTTTGACTTGTGTTTAAGGCACACTACATCAAAGTTGGATCAGCCTGTAGTGTGGTTTTCCACTTTAATTTTGAGTGTGACTCCAAATCCAGACCTCCATGGGTTGATAAATTTGATTTCCATTGATAATTTTTGTGTTATTTTGTTGTCAGCACATTCAACTATGTAAAGAAAAAAGTATTTAATAAGAATATTTCATTCATTCAGATCTAGGATGTGTTATTTTATTGTTCCCTTTATTTTTTTGAGCAGTGTATATATAATCCATATATATCGACATTTGAATTGATCACAGCATTGACGCCTTCATCACCATACAATAGTATGGTGCAATGTCGCTTCCATGTGGACATTAAAGTTATTACACCAGCACAGAATGCATTGAAATGACGCGAGCAGAAAAACACAAAATAATATAATAATTTGGTATGATTATTCATTTCCGTTTATTTCGGACCAAATCCCCCAAAAAGTACAACTTCGTCAATATACTGGAAAGACGTATTTAAATCACTTTTGTTTAGGGAATTGTGCACGTGTTCCATCAGTACAGCATTGTGGGTGCAATCATAATCCACTTCCTCCACTTGAAGAAGCGCCATTTTCGGCGTTGTCATACAGCATGTCGCTAATGTTTATGACACAATAAGAACGAATTTCAGTGTTTGTTATTATACGTTAGCTTTCCAAGTACTATCTGAAAGATGGGMCGAAAGAAGAAGAAGCAGATGAAGCCATGGTGCTGGTATCCTTTGGTTTGGGGAATAGACAAAACGCATGAAAAGAAAGTGAGGGCTCGAATGCTTAGCAAGGTAGCTAGCGAAGTAAGATAATGTAGGCCTCACAAGACCTGTTCGCACTTTTGATACGTTGTCGTATTTCTGTAATAATGTTGTGGCATTTACATTTTCCAACACTCTCTTTTAGTTTTATCTCAACAAAGTAAACCCAAATGGTGTATATTGACGAACATTTTAGGCGGAAAACTAGCTATGTTAGCTAAGTAGCTAGCGGCATTATTAGTTAGCAAAGTAAATTATTGTATTCATTATGTAGCTATCTGCAACTACCCAGTTTATGAGGCTTAGTCGGCATACTTTGTCATAGATGGTGGTCAGAAGTTGTGCACAAAGAGTAACTATACCTTACGTTCAAATAAAGGATTAACGTTAATAGRAGGGAGGAGGCACCCTCGATTGAATGAAACCAACTAGCTAAGTTAGGTTGCTAACGTTAGTATATACTCTATGACATTTCCTTAATTCACAACTTGAAGGTATTGTAATCGAGATTTCGATGATGAAAAGATCCTCATCCAACATCAAAAGGCCAAACATTTTAAGTGCCATATATGTCACAAGAAGTTGTACACTGGTCCAGGGCTGGCAATCCACTGTATGCAGGTTGGTATTCACATTAACAACATGTTGGTTATTCATTCATCTGTGTGGTCATACCTTTTATTTGTGATATGAWTCATTGATGGTGTGGGTCGTGTGTCTTTCAGGTTCACAAAGAGACCATCGACGGGGTCCCCAACGCTATACCTGGAAGGGTAGACATAGAATTGGAAATCTATGGCATGGAAGGAATTCCAGAGAAGGATATGCAGGAGAGGAGACGGACATTGGAACAAAAGCAGGGTTAGTTAGTGTTAACATTTCTTGCATTTGTACTGAGAAATGTGGGGGTTAGACCATAGAAGTCTACAGCCAGAACAAATCATCTTAAAGAAATATTGTGTGGCTAAAATACCCCCTTGTGTTCAGAGAGCCAGAAGAAGAAGCAGAATCAGGACGACTCTGACGAGGATGACGACGACGATGATGCTCCAGGCCCTTCGTTCGTTCAGCAGCAGATGCCTGCTGCCCAGCCCCAGGCTAGCTACGTCCCTCCCATGGCCCAGCCAGGCATCCTCCCCGGGGCCAGGGCTCCAGGCATGCCACCAGGAGCTTACTCAGGTAGGACATGGGCTGAATGGCCATACGATTGCTCTGTTCTGCCAGTAAGACATTTGCATCAAGTAATGATGATTGGCAAAAATGTTCAACTGCTCTGAATTGTGAATGAATCATGCCCATTCTGAACAAATCACAAACTGGAAAAAATACATTCCCTTCATCACCATATAATGGCTGATAAACTATACCTGGTGTGTTTAAAATCTATTTCTTTCCCTATTCTCCCCAATGCAGGAATGCCCCCTATGATGCCAGGTCACGGTGTCCCGCCCATGATGCATGGGATGCCCCCTGGTATGCACGGAATGCCACCAGGGTGAGTACTAACTCATACTACTCAGTGGGTGACATTTTCCTCTCTCAATGACACACTTAGCCATGGTGCGTTTGCTCACTCTTTGCAGGAGTTAAATGTCGCCCCGAACTGGTCCATTGTTGCAGAATCTGCCTTATTATTAAAGCTTCAGACAGTTAGATTTGATCATTCAGATTGAAACTCACACCTGTTGGTTTGATCTCCATACAGCATGATGCACGGGATGGGAGGGATGATGCCTCCAATGATGCAAGGGATGCCCGGTATGCCGCCAGGTAAGCACTGTCCTAGGAGGTACTCCTCTTCCCCTCCCTTACTCCAGTCACTCTGTACTCAGTGGGGTGGTCTGGCATTGACAGGGGATACAGCACCGTGGCCCTCTCACCTCTCATCTAGGACTATTCTCCTATATGAGGCTTGTGAGTGAGCGAGTTGACAATTTCACAAGACTAGAATAGTGCATAGAGCTGGGCGACATGGACAAAACTATATTTAATGATAAGCTTGAAACATGAATGTGCACCACAGTTGTTTTAATATTACCCTTAAAAAATACTACTACTTTGAATGTTGTAGCTATCGATTGTTCGGTTATCAATCACCTATATGAAACAAAATAAGTTTGCTGAAACGTCACATTTCTTTAGTAGGGCCCTATAGGTTATTTATTGTAATGAACGATATCAGCAAAATGCCCACGATAAGTGGTTGATGTCGATCATTTTCGTTTATCGTCCTAGCTCTAGTAGCACAAAATCATGTTCACTCTCCATTCTATCATGACCTAGAAACCATCTGCTCCCCTAACTTCTTGAGAAAGAACTGTGATTTGATATTGASACCTGATGTCTTGTCTATAGGAATGCCACCACACATGGGTCACCGTCCTGGTATGCCCCACATGGCCCAGCCCCCCACCCCGGCAGGGATGCCCCGGCCCGCCGCAGCAGCCCCTGCTGCCGTCAGCAAGCCCCTGTTCCCCAGCGCAGTACAGGTGGGTCACCTTGCCTAGAGGCGAGGTGGGATGGAGCTGTAGCTTGTCATATCTGACTCATTGGTTTACCTTCTTCATTTTAAATGGTGTCCATTGAATAATTCACCAAGAGGATTTCCTCTTTATTAAGATGGTTGTACTGGTGCGCTCATCTCAGGCACATGCATACTATCAGAGTATCATCATTAATGATGGGGAGTAGGCTTGGGCGGTATCCAGATTGTCATACAGACCTTGTGCCATATCGGTATATTCGGTAATATCGGCACTGAACACAAGGGGCACTATTTTCAAACCCTCGCTGAGCTTTTGTAATCCAAAGATTAGCAATGCTAACAAGTACATGTAAAATCCCATAGAATGCTAACTAAATGCTAAAGAGCACATTGAACATTTAGACAGCCTCTGACCTAAACTGTTTTAAGGACAGACATCCCAGCTCACAAAGTTATAAAAGTAACTTCGAAAAGCTACAGTTTGCTGCACGCACAACACAATTATTAGACGGCAAGGCTTTTGATCCAGGAGGGGTTTTTCTGCTGTTACCTGCAATATAATTAATTTTGTAAGAAGCTAACCACTTAGCTAGATAGCTAACTAGCTACTAAATTAGCAAACCAAACGTACAGCTGCAGAGCATTTAGCACATTTTATAGACTATTTACTTAAAAGTTATAAAACATCTAGCTGGTGAACATTTAGTTGTGAATTTCATACTGTAACCTGATCACCTGGCGTGTTCTGCACAACAATGAGTGACTCACAAGGCTCTGGTCTCGTTATTGTGTGCTTGTAAACAAACACCATGTGACTGGGTACTAGCGGTAAGCTTCATAATGAAAAATTATCTGACAGGTGAAATGAAATGCGCAATCATTGTCTTTTAACATATTGCACAATTTGACTGCAGGTATTTACTTGAAATGTAGGAACAAATATTAACATTTATGCAATCTCCAAAGAAATAGTTTCAACGGTATTGAACGGTACATCCTGTGGCTATTTCCAAATACCCCGGTATATGGTATACCGTCCAAGCCTAATAGGGCGCAGCAATAGCAAAGTTGTATCGGTAATGCATCCATAGTAAGGAACAATAGTCAACTATAGCTCATTATCAAACTGCCCTCTCCTCGATTTCCTCTCTAGAGCTGCTGGTATTCACTCTAGGTTCTGCTAGTGTTGTTCACACTCTGCTTCTCTTCTTTATGCTGCAGATGGGCTCTCATGTTCCAAACACCATCACAGCCTCTCCCAGTAGCACTGCAGACTCTCAGTCTGCTGCCTCTAAGCCTCTGTTCTCTAACACTCCACAAGTAGGCAGGACTCTTTCACTTCCATGTCCCATAGACTCTTGTGGCATGCAGCATATCAGCTTGATTTGGTTGGGAATGCTACAAAATGTCTGTGTTTTGACATATGAACTTAAGTTAACATATTCAACAGGCTTTTTGTCATTCCGTGTGCATTTTTGTGAACCGCTCCACCAAAAGGATGAGCTGCCGGTCGGCTTTCCCTTAGGAGGACTTGCTGCATGCCCGTGTGTGGCCTGCCTTAGTTTTCTTAGCACTGGATTGGTGATTTAAAATATGTATTTTTGTTTAGGCACAGCTTGCTTTTTGCTTATTTTTCCCCTCCCCTGACTTGTCATGGATTTCCTCAGATGGTATTTTGCACAATGCAATGCTCATCAGCAATGTGTGATATTATATGAGTTTTTCTTGAGTGTCTCAGCTGAACTGATATTTCAATCACTTTTTGAAACTGATATTTTCCAGTCATTTAAAGTGATAATCTGTTCAGCGTTAGTTTGATGTACAGTGCACTCTGCTTGTGAAAATCTGAGGAATCAACCAATCGCTTGTGATCAAAAATCATGGGACAAATTCTGTTTAGAAAGCACTTCTAAGGAATCAGTAGGTCAAATGTCTGAATATCTGATTCCTATGAGAGGAGAGCATTGTAATCTGTGTGTGTGTGTGTGTGATCATGATGAGTCACTCACCCATCTGACAGTGCATCTTCCTTCCGGTCTCCCAGGCCCAGCAGAGTGCCTCTGGAGCTGTGCCCCACAGCGCGCCCTCCACCTCCTCTGACCCTCCCAAAGCAACATTCCCCGCCTACACCCAGTCCTCTGCCTCCTCATCCTCCTCTAATCCCCCTAGTAACACTGTGGCCAAGCCCCCCGCCACAGTGACCAATAAGCCAGCCACCCTCACCACCATGAGTGCAACCAGTAAGTTGATCCACCCTGATGAGGATATCTCACTGGTAAGTTGCTCCTGCTTTGCGTTTTGCCCTTTCACAGTAAGTAATGAATGAGAAAGTACATTTTTCTATGTCGCGTTACTGTTGTGATACTTGTAATATTTGTTCAAAACAAATTAGTCAAATATAATGTAATTGAGTTGTGTGATTTGTCCTTGCCGTTGCACTGAAAGGGATAGACTAGTGTTGTATCCTGTCTAAGAATCCTCTCTGTGTTTGTCTGCCCGTTAACAGGAGGAGCGACGGGCTCAGTTGCCCCGGTACCAGCGTAACGTGCCCAGGCAGGGGCAGGTTCACATGTCTGCCCCTCCTGTGGCGGCCGTGGGCGGCATGATGCCCCCACAGCAGGGCATGCCTCCGCAGCAGCCTGGCATGAGGCACCCCATGCACGGTAAGATGTTATGGCATCACTAGACCAAAAAATGATCTGATGGAGAGAAACTTGTGGCCTTTGATGGCACGAAAGACCAAGTATCATACCAGTCAAAACATGTTTTTTTTTGCGTTTGCTTGCATTGTGATCGTGATGTTTCAATATACTTCCTCCTCCCTCCAGGTCAGTATGGTGGTCCCCCCCAGGGCATGCCTGGCTACATGCAGGGTGGGATGCCTCCGTATGGGCAGGGCCCTCCGATGGGATACCAAGGAGGGCCTCCCATGGGCATGCGGCCCCCCGTCATGTCTCCTGCGGGACGATACTGAAGCAGTCGCAACGACCTGACCCCTCACTAGGTTTGGAGGTTAAACCTTTTCTCACCTTGTGCTTTTTAAAACTAGCCCAAGCCAATGAGCTGTAAGACCAACCAGTGATGGTGAAGAAAAGTATTGATGAAAAAAWATATATATACGCAGCACACGGACATTTAACATGACATCTTTAATGGGGAAAAACATAGAAACAACAAAACACACAAAACAACTTGATGATAATGACAACTTTGTCGTTGTGCAGATTTGATACATGTATGGTGTTTTTCTTATGTTTCACTCAGGTTTGTAGAAGTGAAGTGTGTTAAATATGGTTCATATTGTTTTGACTGCTCYCTGCTGGAGTAACATGATCGTATCGCCCTCCCCTTACAAAAAGGCAAGTTTCCTGTAAATATATGATTTTCTGTTGTGTAGAGTAAGTCGGTGACGAGGCCCTCACAGCACACTTGTGTGTTGTTGGACGCCCTGTCCCCAACCGTATGGTTGGTGAGGGTCCTCCTTTATGATGACGATTCCAACTGTTTAGTAGTTTACCACCAGATCTATGGATTATTATTATTATCTATCAGTCTCTAGCTTCATTCTTATTTCAGGTTTATTCCATGATCAAAAGGGTAACTTGTTTGAATTTATTCTCTGTACTGTTTTAAACAATCTATGTTGTAATAAAACTCACTTAAAATCCAACACTGTTTTCTTCCTGACCCGTGGATGGGGATGAGGCTTCATGAAGGTTTGTACCATGGAGGTTAGTACCTTCATCATGAAGGTTTGTACATAAATGTTGTATTTATGAAATATTGCTCAAATAATAGAATGTCAACATTCCAGATCTGGTATTTTTAAACATGTTTTAATATACAAATAGTCTTGATGCAGATAAGTTTATAGCCTGATGTTCTTTAATAATAGTAATCCAATCATTTAAACCTGCACCCTGAATCAGTTTATCTTCCTCACCTTAGGTTCACTAACATTTGCATGCAAGTGCTCTATACTCTGTGTGAGTAGTTGATGATAAATATACATTTTACTTGATGTTGGGTGTATTTTTCCTAAACTACCTACTCATGTCCTCTGGGTGTCTAGCTTTTCAAGTCAGAGGGCCTTATTTGGTGTTATTCCACTATGGTGCATCAGTGTTTCCCCTATATGTATTTAGCAGCGGCACAACGCCGCTGCTAAACCGTGGCCGCCACTGCAATTTTTTTTTAAATTAAATGACTAAAACCAGGAATATAGAAACGATAATGGCGCAATATATTTTTGAGAACTAAAAATCGCCAAAATAAGGACTAGACAGTTGGAGAATGTAAAATAAAAAAATGTCATGATATAGGGCCCCTTTTGATTTTGTTTGTCATTTAGATGAATTAGGAACAATGCATAAGCCATTGTAGAAAATGTAGCTTTAAAACTAAAATGTTCATGTCAAAATGTGTAGAATTGCAGAAAATTTGTTTTAGAACAGCTACAGGTTCTCTGGCCGAGAGGAGGGCCGCTAAAATGTGCCATTTGTCATGCCCACTACCCCCACATGCTAACTTTGCCACCGCTGTTGGAAACAAAAATACTGGGGGAAACACTGCATAGCATATTAAAATCGAAAAACCATTACTTTGAAACTTTTTGTAAGCCCATGTCTATTTTGATGGTAATGTCCTTATCTGCTTTTCAGCCTAAAACACAGATTTCTTGCGAAACAGGTCAGTTATATCTGTAAGTACCCATTCCCTTACCATAGTGTGGCTGTATCTTGCACCGGATGTACCGTTTAGTAGTAACTAGTTATTGAATCTGAAGTAATGCATTTTGGGAGTTTTTCCAAGATTTGTACATTGTTTTGAGTATTGTAGAGTTATTCTAAAGTACTTGCTCAAGATTTGTTACACCATTTGGTTGCATACAAATGTAATGAATGTTGAATGCTGTGGTGTGCCATTGTTGCCTCTTTCTGTCTGATGGTGAAGGGGGCTGTTCGGTGGAAACTGGACACATTTTTACCCCACTCATTTGGTAAGTAGGATTTCACATTGGCTATGATGTACAGTGGCTTCAGAAAGTATTCATACCCCTTGACTTGTTCCACATTTGGTTGTTACAGCCTGAATTCAACGGATTAAATAGATTCTCACCCATCTACCCACAATACCCCATAATGACAAAGTGAAATCATGTTTGAAAATGAAATACATATGTATTCAACCCCTTGAGTCAATCATTACATGTTAGAATCACCTTTGGCAGCCATTACAGCGCAAGTTTTTTTGGGTAAGTCTCTTAAGAGCTTTCCACACCTGGATTGTATTATATTAGCATATTTTTCAAACTCTGTCAATTTGGTTGTTGATCATTACTAGACAGCCATTTTCAAGTCTTGTCATAGATTTTAAAACAGATTTAAGTCAACTCTTAACTAGGCCATTCAGTTACATTCAAGCAACTCCAGTGTATATTTGACCAGTGTTTTAGGTTATTGTCCTGCTGAAAGGTACATTTGTCTCCCAGTGTCTTTTGGAAAGCAGACTGAATCAGGTTTTCATTTAGGTTTTTTCATGTGCTTAGCTCTATTCTGTTTCTTCTTATCCTAAACTCCCTAGTCCTTGCTGACGACTAGCATACCCATAACATGATGCAGCCATCACCACCATGCTTGAAAATATGAAGAGGGTGTAGTCATTGATGTGTTGGATTTGCCCAAAACACAATTTGTATTCAGGACATAAAGTACATTTCTTTGCCACGTCTTTTATGCTGTACAGGCTTCCTTTTCACTCTCATTTAGGTTAGTATTGTGGAGTAACTACAATGTTGATCAATCATCAGTTTTCGATCACAACCATTAAACTCAAATGTACCTTTTGTGCAACTACCAACACCAGAGTCCAAAGGGATACATTCTAATAACAAGCATATCATTTAAGCATATTATGCAGATAAGACATCTTAATTATCTATGTTACCTAACTCATTCTGAGTCTTCCACCACAATTGATATACCATCCAAAGTGTTATAACTTCACCATGCTCAAAGGGATATTCAATGTCTGCTTTTTATTTGAATTGTACCCACCTACCAATAGATACCCTTTGCGAGGCATTTGAAAATCGCCCTGGTCTTTGTGGCGAATCTGTTTTGAAATTCACTGCTCGGCTCGGGGACCTTTTTATCTGTATGTGTGGGGTACAGTAATGAGGTAGTTATTCAACTCATGTTAAGCACTATTATTGCACACAGTGAGTCCATACAACTTTTATTGTGACTTAAGCAAATTTTTACTCCTGAATTTATTTAGGCTTGCCAGAACAAAGGGGTTGAATACTTTTTGATTCAAGACGTTTCAGCTTTACATTTAATGAATTTGTAAAAAGTTCAAAATAACAATTCCACTTAAACATTGTGCGGTATTGTGTAAGCCAGTGACACAATCTCAATTTAATCCATTTTTAAATTCTGGCTGTAACACAAAGTAGAAAAAGTCAAGGGGTGTGAGTACTTTTGGAAGGCACTGCACATGGCTGTTGTAAAATAATGATTGACAAGTTCATTTGAAAACATTCCCAGACCATATTACAGTAATGTTTAAAAAAAAGTTATGATCATTGTTTACTTATTAATACTTATGGGTTATAGTATTTGGTTTGTTGGATGTCGTCGTCAACACTCGTCCGAACTCCTCTTCCAACTCTCGCAACAATGCTCAAAACTGTCTTGGATGTGCTGCTGTCATTAATACCTTAAACTGTTACTCGGATTAGCGTCACCATTATAATTGAGTTCTCCCCAGTTATAATTGTCAACATGCATCCTATAACGTTCTTTTAAAGGGAACATTGGCCTGTTTGTTCATTAACTATACATTTCACATAAAACAAATAGACATGTTATTTCACAAGACAATGTAGGCAGTATCACAGTTTCTCTCCACTTGCTGATGTGCATAAATGTATCCTAATGTAAAAATCCAAATGCTTTGTATCAAAACACACTATTATAAGAATAAATCATGTGTATTGTGTACAATTTTCACTGTCTGTTTTTTCAAGCCTATCTTGTTAAAGACCCATTTTATACCAGGAACAGGACAGATCTGAACCATCTTTGTAAGAGGACCACTAGATGGTCTTGGGTCGTGAACTTGACTTTCTCAAGTAACTGTTTGCAATATCTCCCACGACGTTACAGTGAATAGTTGGTCATTTGTGGTATGTTGTAACTTATATCATAACATTTTATAAACCTTAAACAACTTCAAAGTAACTAATGTTTTGATACCTAAATATATTCTCTTATTAGCAGTATTTGGCTGAAATTGACAGATTTTTGCAGCTTTACAACTGGCTAAATACTCAGTATTTTATACTCTTAGTATAAGGTCAACACACTTTCTGTCTGGCTTCAGTATTTTGCATTTGCAGAACCCTCATCTTTACAGATAAATATTTTGTAGTAATTATGTAAAGGTGGGTGTGGCTTTTTGCTGTGACACATGTGAGTAGTCTTCCTGTTATGGTTTGAGGTGGAGAAGTTCCTGTAGCTAGTCACCAATTTCCCCTCATCTGGCTGAGACCCCCCCCCCCCAGTCAAGTGAGTCACACTCAACAATTCTAGTTTAATACAGACACTTATGTCTGAGGCTCACTGCATGCTGCTCAGTGTGTGATAGCATCATCATATAAGAACAAGGGAAGTCATGACTCTTCATCTGACAGGTGTTTGGCTGCTGCTCATCACACATACAGTGTTGGGTAAGTCTTGTTTTTGCAACTTTTGGTGTGGGGTTAGTTTATTGGGAACTGTGTTGGCCACAGGAGGCTGCTGAGGGGAGGGCGGCTCATAATGGCTGGCGTGAATGGAATGGCATCAAACACATAGAAACCACAGGTTTGATTGATTTGATACCATTCCACTCATTCCTCTCCAGCCATTAACACGAGCTTGTCCTCTCCAATTAAGGTGCTACCGACCTCCTGTGGTGTTGGAATTTTTCTTCTGCCATTGCAAGTTTTGGATGACTTTATCATGGAGTAGTTTAATGCCTATAAAAACAGCACTTGTTTGGTTTAGTCTAACCAGAGGCCTGTATCTGTTCCATATCACTACATTGATCATTATGCAGATGCTTTCTTGACCAGGGTAGGGAGGTCCAAACCATGCGTCAGTACAGTGGGCTTCCCTTATATGACCACCAACAAGCCATAAAAAACAACCAATGACACTTACGGGGCGCCCGAGTGGCGCAGCCGTCTAAGGCACTGCGTCTCAATGCTAGAGGCGTCACTGCAGACAGCCTGTTTCGTTTCCAGGCTGTATCACAATCGGCCGTGATTGGGAGTCCCATAGAGCGGCTCACAGTTGGCCCAGCGTCGTCTGGGGGGTTGCGCCTGGGGAGGCCGCCATTGTAAATAAGAATTCGTTTTTAATGGCACTGCCTTGTTAAATAAAGGTAAAATAAAAACGGGGAGCTAACGTTGTATTACCTTCTCTATATGTTGCCTCCTAGTGTTCTGTGATATGGAATTCTTGGAGAGAACGCAGGGTGACTCTGTAGAGTTCTACTGTATCTCTGAGTTCAATGCCTCCAGGCCCATTGGGCTCTACCTGAAACGCAAGTGGCTGCAGCCCAACCAAGAGGTCCTGTTCATGTATACTGAACAAAAGCCTTCGTTTTACGATGACGTCAAAGAGCGCATCCATGTCACGGGAGACCCGAGTACTCACCGGGTCAACGTGACCATCAACCAGCTGAACGGAACAGACACAGACCTCTACTACTGCGAGTTTGTCTTCCCCGATGCCTCCAGCGTCGATCAAAAGATTCCAAGCAATATGGAGTTCTTTCTGTACGTCGACAATGTTGGTGAGTATTCTTTATGGATTCCTTAATTTATTTCCTTTTTTATGTTTCTTGATGCGAATGGAGTTGTTGACACCATGATGTGTGTCAAACAGTCACAGTAGCCTGCGTGGTTTCCATTTTTTTGGTAATGACTCCAGACGCCACAGCTGAGCCACGCTGTTCATGTTATGCATCCTGCCACTGCTTCCTCCTTAGAATAGCCCTGGCTCTAGCAACATACTCTCCTCTACCCCGTCCACAAAGCCAGTCATACTAGTGTTTGTTACCCATCTGGAGAAAATGTCCCAGACAATAAGATGGATGTAGGCCTGATAGAGACGTGCGCCGGGGGTTCAGCTGTCCTCCCCTACCTCGCCCCCTACGGTTCCCCCTCGGCCATGGAAGGGGTATGCCTGAAGAGGCGGTGGGGCCGGGCTCCAGTGGAGGTGCTGTTCCACTCAAAGCGCCCCTCTTCCTCTGCCTCGTTCCCCCCAGAAGAGAGGCTTCACCTGGGCACGGGGCTGGGCGGCCTGGCATACAACCTCACCCTGCTAAAAATCTAGCCGGAAGTTAGCGCCTTTTACAGCTGTGAGCTGCTGCTCCCCAGCAGGTCCGACAACAGTGCCAGGCTAGGGAGACACGTGTACTTTGTGTCTGTGCAAGGTGGGTGTTTATCATAGGGCTAGTGGATTCAACCTAATAAGACACCTGATTTATATGGGGCTAGTGGATATAAACAAGTAACACTTGATTTAGTAAGGCTTGTTCATTCGTTGAGCTTACACATCACATTGGGAACTTTCTTTGCGTGCCTATGCGTTGTCTGTCTAGACAAGTTTTTGACCAGACCTTTACGAAAAGTCTATCCACTTCCCCTCCCCACATCGGTCTTTATACTCATTTTGAAAATAGACAGATGCAGTAGGACACTGGGGTCAGTGGTTTTGGTTTTAACGGATAGTTTGTGATTTTGGAAAGGAACGCTATCTACTTCCCCAGAGTCGGATGAACTCGTGTATATTTTTTTTATGTCTGCGTCTAGTATGAAGGAGAGACAATGCTAACTAGCGTTAGCGCAATGATTCAAACTGCACACAGACATAAAATGGTATGCAAAAATGAATCTACCAAAATCCCAAACTATCCCTTTAAACGGTAAATTCATGCCAGTAAATGTCCAGGTCATCTGTGGAAGCTGTTTCTATGACGCTGTATTGTTTATTAACTCTAGTAGCCAATTCAGTAACCCAGGTAACAATTATCAAACAGACAATGGTCTGTTAGTAATTAATTTCATGTCCATCATACACAGTATATGAAAGGTTGTCAATGTATTTTTAATTTAGGAAGTGATTTGACATTCTTTAAAGTCTGACACTACATATTGCTCATTGTTTCCCCAGGTGTTAGGTGTAGCTGTACTGGTTACACTCCACTGCTCTATGCCCTTTCTGCTGTTGTGGGGCTGTTACTCATCTTCCTTATGGCCCTGGGAGTGGCTCATTATGTGAGTAGGACTGTAACCTACTTACTATGGACAAAAAGATTGACACACAGAATATTATTTATATAAATGGTTGCCACTCCAGTTTTTTGCTGCTTTTATGGTCATAATTTAAAAAGCATTACAACCTCACATTCTGCAAATTTCTCATTCATATGACATCAAACAGTTCTTTGCTCTGAGTTTATAAAGCCACTTTGTAACCTCTATGATTGTTGACTGGGGAGACATGATATTGTAATGTATTTAGGTACTTACTCATTTGGTAGCTACTGTATTCCTCAAGTGACAAATTGTCAGTACCATAACAATGATTTCTGACAGGTATGACTAAGAACCAGTGATTTGTCAAACACCTCAAATTGAGGAAGGATGCCACTGAATCAAAGCATCCATCCTCTTACTATTCACATTTCACACAGGAAAGACACTAGTTTCACTAGTTGTTTTCACCTGCTGCCTTCTCTGATTGGCTTCTGTCCTCTGTCAGGGTAAGACCCGAGGAGACTGTGTCAAACCGCAGCCCCACCAGGCTTCCACCTACGAGGAGATGGTTGGGGTGCGGCCCCCCAACCGGAATGGAAAAGTGTCTCCCTCTTACCACCCGAGGCCCCCCCTGCATCTGGAGGAAATGGATGCTTCTGCCTATGAAAACCCCCCTCTCAGTTCTCGACAGGAAAACCACTACGAGAGGCCCGAAGAGTCACCGCTAGTATCTGAAACTGCTGGGGAGATGTGAGGAACAAGGTCAGCCCAATCTCACCAACATGGTGTTTGACTATTCATTTATAAACTGGAGTCTGGACTATAACTACAACTTACATAACCTTAAATTTGGACAAACATACATCCACCTAACTTTGTTTTGTAAATGCTGGCAGCTAAATGTTGTAGCCTTGCTTTACTTTTTTAAAGGTATTGTATTTATTAAACAAAAAAAAATATTAAGTGTAATACTTGTCTTTATTAGTGTTGTATTTTGACATGGTACATTTGTCCAGTCCACAGGGAACTGTCGTTCTTGCCAATCATGGAGATTGATCCTGTGCTGGAAACAGACAAGAATCATGGCCATCCCATTATCAGGACTTACAAAATACAAATTTATACCTGGTGCTAACATCCCGTCCTTTGTCTACGTTCTGAGACAGATGTAGACTATTAAATGCATTGTGATCAGATCTTCCTGACCTCAGAATATAGTCAGGTAAATTGTCTTGATATCAAGTGTAGACTGATATAACCATTATGGCGTCAAGATGTCTCAATATTTTGAATACCGGATGGGACCAGGAAACCTGGTCTTAATGCAGACTGTGGAATGGCTAATATGTGGACAATCTCCAGGACAAAGGACACATGCTCGCATCAGGTATAAAAGGGGCTAGAGAGCGCCTTTCCACATTGACCATGCTACATATCAGAAATGATCTGCATTAACCAGAGTCAGTGGGATGGTCCCATGGTGTGCTGAACCACAGCATGGCTTCAAAATCTAATTGTATTTGTCACATGTGCTGAATACAACAGGTGTAGACCTGACAGTGAAATGCTTACTTACAAGCCCTTAAAAGTTAAGCATATAGAAAAATGAAGAGCAACAAAATAAGTGAGGCTATACACAGGGGGTACCGGGTTAATGTGCGGGGGTACAGGTAATATGTAAGCGACTATGCAGTTCAATTGGATGTAAAAGCTGTAATGTCCTTTTGTGATTTGCAAATTCCGAGAACTCACTGACCTGAAAAAGTACAATAGAGATTTACCTCAACAGCTTACTGTAAAAAATAAATGTATAACAAGGGGTGCCTCCAGTGTAAAGTGGATTCCTTGGTGGTGTGTGGCTTCTTTGTGTGAGTTGTCTAAAGTTGCTTCCTTATCTGGCTTCCTCTGGGGGTTGTGGCTTTTGTGTCTCTAGAGGTGCATTAATACTAAATGTCCACAAGAAATCAAGACGCTTTAACAGCCAAGAAAAATGTCAATTTATTAATATAGTTCGAAAGAAGCTCCATAACTCATGGAAACATGTTTTTTCCGGTGCATGTCATTAACAATCACATTCTATGAGGAGAAAAATAAACATAAAGCCACAACTTTCTCAGTACAGACATTTCTCCTTAATGTTTTTTTAAATAAAAAGGCAGAGTACCACCCCCCCCCTTTACAAAAACCAGACCGCCTTAAAAGTCATGGGCTTTTTCTCAGTATAACCCACAGTGCTTTAGCAGAAGGATAAGCGCTCATTGCTTAAGGATTACACAGCATGGCGAAGCAATAGAAAGTTTTGCCATAAATCTGATGAGGGGGAAGAAAATCTAACATAGCAAATTTGTAGCACAAAGACACACCCCTACATCAAACCCTGAACCCCAGAGTACAAGTCCCGGGCCCCAAGAGAAAAGCAGGCCTAGACTCTCCCTCCCACTTGTGCATAGATCATGATCCTTTAAAAACCAGCTATCCCCCCCTCCCTCTCCACTTCAAATCTGTCTCCTGAAAACCATCTATTAGACAGAATCTCTTAACTCATTGAATACCTGCCACAGGAACAGAGACAGTAATYCACAAAGCTCCTGAAAGTTACAGGATGGAACCTCAAAGAAAATGCATAAGTAAAACTATCACTGCCTTTTGACAATTAAAACCATTGATCAATTTTGTTTACATGTAAAGCACTCCACTTTTTCTCTCTCAAAGTTCATTTTCAGTCATTTATTTGGTAAATTATGTAACCGCTATGGATTTTTTAGAAGCAATGGTATATCATATTCTATTTAAATCCCTAACTTTCAGTGCCTGGAGTTACATTTCTCAAAGTTATTGTAATTTAAAACTCTCAAATTTAAATACAAATGGTGGAGTTTGAACTCTGGAAATCCTGGCCTTTCCGAGACAAGATCCACATCTTTACGAGTGTGCAAGATAGTGAGCAAATTGCGTTGTCTTTTTACAAGACAAAATTCAAATAAATCAATACATACAGTCTGTCGACATCAAAAAAGAGAAATTAGAAATTGAAATACGACAACACTGATCAATCCCAGAGTTCTGAAAGTAGCATAAATCTTCATTTTGCAAAGTTTGTTTTATGTTCATTTTTTGATGGAAGATGGAATTTGTCTTTTTCAACATTTCTTCTAAATTCCTTGTTCCTCAACTTCAGACAAATGAAATGTTTGTAAACGACAGGTGGCTATGCATAAAAAAAAAAAATAGGCACCTCTGAAATGAGTCCTGTAACAAACTCATCTCCCCACATTATCCCTTTCTCCATGAAGTTAACATAGAGATTACTAGTCCTACTATCTATGGCCACAATTCTTAGATCATTTTTTTTGTCTTTTTTTCATTACATTTGTATGTAATCAGAACAAAATGGTGCAATACTCAATGATAATCCTTGTTTTGGATTATTCCACAATAAAAGCCACTATAAGGTAGATAAACATTTTACAGATAAAACAAAAACTTTTTTTCCATTAAGTCCTTGAGTAAACATTTACACATGAATTGTCACCCTCTCCCCTCGTTTGTCTACGATTAGCTGAGTGAGGGGTAGAAGACACTCAGTGCAACGTTAGAAGATAAATGTCTATCAGAATATAGTTTTGACAAGCAACAAATAAACTGAATAAAAGAACAGACAACAATGTCAATACACAACATACTGAATGGAACATGACAGCAGTCCTAAGCCTGCCAAGCACACAGTTGTTTGCACACATACATTTGACTTTCAAGCACACAACCAAATGATTTTTGCACTTTTTTTCTCCAATCTTTTTATTTTTATATATTTTTTAATTGATGACCTCAAAAAGCTTGGAAGTGTACTAGTCAATTTGTTTTTTTTGTTTTTTTCTTTTTACAAAAGAGACTTCACATTACGTTATTGGCGCTCCTTGATTCAAGTATTTGTGTTTATATTTTTGTGTTGATATGTTTAATGATATTTTTCTCTACTGGGAAAGTATGCATTTAAAAAACAGGTGATTTCAGGTTGGGTTATTTAGACAAATTCACATACAGTACAAGTAGTTCAAGGTACTTACTGTAATATGTTCATAAATCCAGAACGTGCATATCCAACTCCAGGTAGGAAAGACATTACTCATGATCCATCAAGTACCAGTTTAACCCCTAACCCCATTCCATTTCCTTCATATCACTTATTTGCGGGGGGAATACATATTGCTCATCTTCAGTTTGTATTGAACCCAGACCTTTTAAAAGGAATAAAAAGGTTTCAGAGATTGAGATCCAAGGTGTCTGTTGATGTGCTACCTACCACACACCGTACGTACATATCCGTATATATCTATAGTTAAGCAGTAGAGAGAGAGCATGGCGTGCCCCTCAGTGCTGGTGCACACACACCGAGCGGACGTTTGGAGGCCCCCACCCGGCTAATTGGTCTCTCTGAGCTTGGATCAAGGCAGTTACAGAAACAGGCAATAGTGATTTTTGCTAGTGTGCTGCAGGACGCCGAACAGTCCCAAAAAGGTAGCCTTATGCCATTTTAGTATTTTTTTTTTTTTAAGACTTTGTACCTTTTGAAATGCGCCCCCTCTCGTTGCCTACCGCAGACACAGTGAGGCGAGCGACCTGGGCTGATACAGTGGGCCCGAAGTCATCTGGGTCTGTGGAAATATACAGTTGTGGGTCCGCTTTGAGAGGAAACACTAACAAATAGGATAAATACAGCATCCACAAAAAGGCTCCCCAGCCTGCATTCTGACTCCCTGGATGGTAGAAGTTAGAGGTTGCTGGACTGGAGACATTTCAGCTAGAAGTGCAGAGCTTAAGTTAACATATTATAGATCTTTTATTTATTTTAGTCTGTTTATTTTTTTAAAAGATTTTTTTTAAAGATTTTTTTTGTCAAACTTCATATTAAAATTACGTTAAAATGCAAGAAATTCATTTTTGGTTTAAAAAAATATGTACCCAGGATTACCCAACATCAAACTGACTGTGCACCGTAGGATACTTGGATCCCCCAAACTTAGTAAAGATTATATCCTCAACAACAGGGCATTCCCCACAAATGGCACCCTATGTCCCTATATAATGCACTACATAGTGAACAGGGTGCCATTTGAGACCCGGCCATATTATCTCAGTAGTTCAGGATGAGGTGTGTTGCCCCCACCCATCTGTTTGATCCCTCCTGCCCCCCTGCCTCCATCACAAAGGTAAATCAAAGAGCCTCCATCACAAAGGTAAATCAAAGAGCCTCCATCACAAAGGTAAATCAAAGAGCCTCCATCACAAAGGTAAATCAAAGAGCCTCCATCACAAAGGTAAATCAAAGAGCCTCCATCACAAAGGTAAATCAAAGATCCTCCATCACAAAGGTTATCAAAGATCCTCCATCCTGGGAAGAGAAGAGCTCTTTCTCCAGATCGTATAACATGGGCTAGTTTGAGATCTATATAATTTGATTGTATTGGCACATAGGATAACATTGGCATCTTACATGCATAATGGGCCTCTACATTGTAACATTACAGTAGGCCTATAGTTGGGAAGGGAATTCATTACTATCCCGTTCCCAAAAACAATTCTCCAGCCAAAACAAGTCTATAGTACTACTGCACAGCTTGCCATTAGTTAGTGTAGAACTTGGCTCTCTTACACTACAGCAAAAAGACATACATACAGAGAGCTGCATCTTTTAACGTCGTCTCCTACCCTGAGATCAAGCTGACAGGAGATCAGTCTTCTTCAGCACAGTAAAGAGAGGCCTACTATACCTCCACTCTAGTGGTACTAACTCCCCATAGAGGGAGGGTGGAAGTTTGGAATACGACAGTGTTGTGGTTTAAACCCAGCTATAAGGACCAGGAGCGGACATATTCTAAGTGCTGAAGGGTACATACAGCAGGAGGTTGTTGGGTCTAGCTCTGTGAGTCGGTGCTCAACCCTTAAGGCAGGATTGGCACGTTGGCTGTAAAGGGCCCGCAGCCTCTAGTCTTTTGCATAGAAACAGAACTGAGTCGCTGTTTATGTCTGGTCAAGGGGAGGGCCATGGCCGTGGTCTAGGTTGGTTGCTTTGGAGGGGACTGGAGGGTGTAGCGTAGCAGCTGTGTGAGGGGGCGAGAGGGGACAGCCCTGGTGGAACCCAGGTGGAGCAGCTAGGGTCAGGCAGGACACACTCACCCATCRGAGACACCCTATTGGTCTAACTTACACGTCTTGAGATACTACCTGGAAGTACTACAGAATACTGTCCAAAACAAAGCAATGATCAATCAATCAGTTAAGATACTAACTAATAATAGACAATCAATGACGGGCTGTAGTATTGATCCTCGTTTGCATTCAATACACAGGATGAACATACAGAGGCACCTCTGACCAAAGTGTTTCTGCATATGAACAGTGAAAAGGGCTAGTTTCAAGCAGCCATCTTGAAAAGACCACTGCATGTAGACAAAAATAACAAATCAAAAAATACACAACGTCAAACGAAAACTAAATAAAATTCATCAAACACTGGCAAAATTCCAGAAATTTGACTGTCTCTTGACTTCCAGCTAAAGTGATCTTTGTGTGAAAGAAGATTAGGGGAAATGGAGAGGGTTGGTTGAGACGAGGTCGAGTGCTGCTGGCGCGGTCGTTAGCTAGCTAGCTCCGTGCTGATTGGCCAGTCTTGGAGGGAGCGTGGTTTCCTGCCGGGCTGAGGGTGTCCAATGGGAGAGCTTGGTGCCAGCCCAGGAGGAAATGCTGCTGTGGGGTAGCCTTGCCTAGCGACCATCGCCATGGGCACCACAGCAGAGAGGCACTCAGTGGACCGTCACCGTCCTCCTCCCCACTCCGACCGACCGTTGGCCGGAGACAGGTAACATTGCATGTCTAGCGTCTCCAGACAAGAAAAAGGCTAAACATTTTGGAGTAACAGTGATATTCACTTTGATATAGTTAAAAGAAAATGTCTTTAGAAAAAAATCAAACACTGCAGACTTTTTTTTTGTCAGATAAAAGTAGACTTCCTTTTTTTCTCTTCTCTTCATCCTGCTACCATTTTAAAGTTCATACAAGTCCTTGGACCAAAGAGAAACAAACCAATACCAGAAGTTATTTCCAAGTATAGATACAGTACAAAAAGAGCAAGAGTTCTTTTTTGTGTCTTTTTTTCAGTTTTCAAAGTTGCTGCTCCATTTTTCTGATTTATTGGTTTGCAAGTTGAAGCGTTTAGCMCTCTTCATAAGTGCTATGATAAAACCCTTTGAAATAGACAAAAGGTTACTTAGTCTATCTTTTACATTTTTGTACAGTACCAAATACAAGGAACACTCGTAGTAGATCTACTGCATTAGGAGAAACCCCTCTTATTTGGTATTGTGCCAGATCTCCAGTGACTTCCCCATCTGGATTCAGCCTGTTCGGTGTGGCAACGCGGAGAGGAAGGGCTTTCTGATGGTGCTTTCTCATGTACCCCAGTTCAATGTGTACGTATGAGGAGTTTCAGGGCTGCAGACAGTTTCTGAACACACAGTTATAATAGTAACACCATCCTCGCTCCTCCTCTCCGGCAAGAGTTAACACAACAGTTTTTCATGGGGGGGGGTCAAGGGGGTGGCCTGGTGGGAATCAAAAATTAGAAAAGGTAAAGTTTCTGTAGTTCTTAAGTTCTTTGCTTTGATCAATGACAACAAATATCAAGAACGAAAAATGTAAAGAAACCAGTTCCTGTTTCGACTTGAGCGTGGACGGAAGAAGGGTCTGGCGTATATATTGCACAATGTAACTGTCACATCAAGTTGAAGCGGGTTTTTTTTGTCGTCGTTTCCAGAAACTGGTGGTCCATAATGGGGACGAGAGGGTCAACAACGGAACCGACAAATAATGTTAATAATTGACAAGAAGCACCTGTAAGTCTCGTTAGGTGAGTATAGCTGAAGTCGTAGTTCTTCTGAGCAGTGGTAATCTGAACTCCCAGACGTGAATGATTAGGTTCCATCAGACATATACTCAAGTACACACATAAAAACAGACGCAGCTAGGTCGGTCGATGTGTAATAATCTCTCAGCTTATGTTGCGATAGATATAAAAATGCGCCTGATATACAAAAAGAACAAAAACAGCAGTGTAAATCCCTTTAAGAACAAATGAACGACCAACAGAAAAAGGTTTTAACTGATGATTGGTTGGGTCAGTGTTGACAGGCCTCATACTGCCGAGTGACTTGGGGTCATATTCATTAGGTGCACACGTGGCAAAACGTTTTGCAACAGCATGCGAAAACAAGCATTTCTTATTGGACAAAGTTCAGGTAGTCCCTCAGTTTGTCCGCTTGCTTCCGTTTCGTTCCTAGTGAATACGACCTTGGTTGATCACACTTGTTCTGTTCCATTCACTGGCTCAGAGATGGGAATTGTGCAAGCTTTCAAACTCACAATTTCTCTTCAGTTTCAAAACAATGAAAAAGGCTTGAGATTGAAGGAGGACCTGGGCTGCAGTAGAGCACTTAAGGCTAATATTAGTGCTTGGAAACAAAACAATAACATAAGTAAAAGGTCTTTGAGCCACATCATTGGCCACGGGCATGCTGGGAATGGTCTTTTTTTAATCAATTTGGAGTTTCGTGGGCAAAGGAAAGATTCAAAATGGCAGCTCTTCGATTGCTTCTCCTAAAAAACACTTCACACAGAATGTGCGATATTCATGGAAAACTTAAAAACACTTAATGGTTCTCTCTTCATTGAGTCTTTTCGGCATTTCATTTTTGTTTGCTTCCAACATTTATCAAATACTAAAAACAAAATCCCCTTTAAAAAGAAGAGAAAAAAAACGTAAAAACCGAAGGGCGTAGGGGTCAGCAGTCTTGTGTCGTCGCCCCCAGCCTTCCGGTACACGATTCACAGTTCCGTTGATACTGATTATCGCCACATGATTTGCTTGGTTTTGTTCCTGTTCATTGTCATTTTTTTTGTGTATTTATTATTATTTTTCCACTGTCTGTTCCAGCGTTGAAACATCCATCCTCATGGTTGGTTTGTTAGTGTGTTGTCCTACATGGACTCTCCACTCAGCAGGTCGCCTGGCAACAGCGTGTTGATGGGGTTGGGGCTCCCGATGACGCCGCGACTATCATCGCCACTAGGGGGCCCCCACAGGCTGGAGTACTGGGGCACACCCCCCCACAGCAGGTCCCCGCCTCCGCCMGTCTTGGCTCCTCCCCCCAGGCCTCCGCTGCTCCAGTGGTGYCCAATGGCGTGCTGCTGCGAGCCTCCGCCCATGCGCGTCTGATTGGTGCCGGGGTTGGGCTGCCAGCTGGTGGTGGGCGGGAGCTGCTGCTGCTGCTGGCCTTGCGCAAAGTAGCGGTTCACCTCCTCCTCCCCAGCAAACTCTGCCAGGATGGTGGTGTTCCCCAGAACACACCTAAGAGGACAGGGCTCAGTTATATATCACATACTTACAGGTGTTATAGTATCAACATGGATTTTCTTACACGTGGTGAAGTACAGTACAAGCATTTCTTTATAGGCTTTGATATTTTGTCAGTGAGATGTATATAGCCTAGAAGTTGAGACAATATTTTGGGTTTTGTTTAAGGTCAGACTGAGATAATCACTACCCTGAAGAGCATAGAGTATGGATAACAGAGAAAACCCACTCCAAAACTATCTTTTCATTAGTCCACTGATACAGTCCCACAATGCTTTTTTGTGTCAGCAGTCAATTTCACACGATATTGGACTTTCAAGAAGCAAACGAGTCACCGGCCACATCATCATGACGACACAAAATCCAGATTGGTTTTCCCCATTCAAGTTCGGTAGGCTTACATGTGCAGGGACTTCTGGGCCTTGGCAGCCTCCTCCTTGGAGCTGTATCGCACCACAGCGTTGCCCTGGGTCAGGAAGAGGTGGAATGTGATGAGGGGGCCGTGCTGCATGCACAGCGTCCGCAGGGTGGAGCCGTCTATCTGGGGGGTGAGGTTCCTCAGTACCAGCCAGCTACTGGTCCTGTTGGAGCTGTCTGTGCTCCAGGTTGTGCCCTCTGAGAGAAACAGAGAAGGGAACATGATCAGTCAATATTCAGGTCCACATAAAATATAAAGCAATCATTTTTGGTCAATAACTTGTCTTCTATTGATGACAACATATTTGTATGCATGTTCATAAGTTGTCCATTGTTTTTGTCTATGGATGTTCTTTTTTATCAAAAAGACATATTTTCATTGTCTCATGTAAGCACTTTTACACTTGTACTATTACCTTAGTGTGACCTTAGGACTCATGTCAAAATAAGGTCACACGGTTTAGGTTCTCTTTGAAGCCATGACAAAAGTCCTTTAAGTCTTATCTGGTAAGCTGCAAGACTTCAGTTTGACAAGGGCCTCTAACCACAGCGGGGTGTGTATTGCTCCACCTTGCTACAGCGAGTGACAAGGGGAGAGGAGCTCAAAACATAGTGGGGGAGAATCACACTCTACAACGAACACACCTAGGAAAATGACACGCCTATGTGGTTTCCTACACTATGCTTCTTTAGGTAAATGTGTCAAAAACATTATGTTAGGGTAGGGTGTTGACAAAGCACAAGGTAGTGTAGTCGAACATCTAGGGTCAGCTCAATTCCAGAGTCAATGGTTTTCAATGAGCATCAAGTCATGAATTGACTTTAAAAATCAAATCTCAAAATGACTAACTCCAAACCACAGCGTTCATTGATTTTCCTCTACTAGGTATATTACCAGGTTTAAGGTTTTCCAGTCTTCTTACAGAGCAACTCCCCCGGTCTATATTTCAGGCTGAGGAGTTCTACTGTGGCATCTCACCTGAGGTGTATGAGCTGCTCCAGCCTTGGGCCAGGCCCAGGGAGTTTCCTCCCCAGGTGGAGGAGGGCTTGGTGGGGTTGGTGAGGCCCGGAGGTGGCCTGGAGGGGGCTGTGTTGTTGCGGGGCCCCTGGGGGACCTTCCACAGCTCGTGGGACAGAGAGGCCTGGGAGGGGTGGGAGATGGGCCCCGGGGACCAGGTGGACTTCATGTCAGATAGTTTACCTGAGAGCGAGAGAGAGAAGAGGGGAACCTATGAGATACTGTTGTAGAGATGGACACCCTCTGTGGAAGCCTATGTTCTATGACAGATTGAGGTCATTTATGTAGGCCTATAATCTGCTATTAGAAAGATTCTTAGACATCTAACTTTGGGCAGATGCAAAGTTTAAAAGAAGCCCCACATTAACACTTGTTCATCAACAATAAACCTCGGCTTCATGGGTTTATATGTTTCATATCGGAGATCACATTGAGGACTACAGGAAACATGAAGGTAAAAACAGAATGCGGGTCACTCAGACATTTAAAAAGGGGACAGTTTTTAAATATTCATAACAATTCTCAGTGGGTTGCTTAGCGGCAACAAAAATGTCACGTCAACACATGCTTATGKATAGGGGTCTAGGGCCACAACATTCAAAGCATTTCTTGATTCAAACACTCAAACTTTTAATTCCATGAGGCGCACAATGCAATCACATCGTGGAGCACTTGATACACCAGCACTGGGTAGTTAGTAGTAGGATTACATTTGGCAAAGGAAGGACCTATCTACCGTAACACTCAACAAACACAGACCACACACAAACAATAGGATAAAGGTGTGTTGCTATGGTGGTAATTAGGGGAAAGGAGGGGGGTCAAGCATGGGGACCATGGGTCAAGGGGTCAGCTTGTCCACATAGGGGGCTGGAACCCCCTAGGGGGCTGTGGTCTGTACCTGCACTCTCCTCATCCGGGGAGGACAGACTGAAAGAGCTAGTGAAGCAGCCACTGACTGGCCAGTCCGTGGAGGGGGGCAGAGCACCGTTCTGAGGCGGTGAAGGAGGGGAGGAGCCTAGCCGTGGTGGCCCATTGTTATGGACAGAGGGGGTGGTGGGGAAAGAAACATGTACAACTTGATTTAAAGAAGTATAAATACAATAGGACCTGTGCTACTGGGTGGCACGGTCACAACAAGTGAGGTAGTACTGTAACCCCTTCAGTGCCATGGAAAGGAATAGGATATAAGCTTAAAGTTGTCAATAAAGTGAAATGTCAACACAGTAATACAAGTCAACACATGTGAGACCTGCCCTGTTAATGAGCGTATACAGTCTATTTGACAATCTGTGTATCTTAAAGCCAACTACAGACCCCGTCTCCCTGATTGACCCTCTCCTCACCTCCGCTGCGGTCCCGGAGCAGGTAGCGGTTGACGTCCTGGATGTTGGTGTTGATGGTGGGGCCGCTGGGAACACTTCCTGGGGTCATGTTGGGGTCGTTCTCAGGGTCAATGTTCTGCAGGCCCTTCCAGGGCACGCCTGGACAGAACTCTGAGGAGACAACATGGAGGACAAATGGTTATTTATTCTTTAAACTCAACTGATGTTGTGGGGAACAATTTAAATCAGTTTTTTTCCATTTCTAAATCTTTCTTTTCTCTCTAAAATCAAAACAGTTTAGAAGTTAGGAGTTTTAAATCTCTTTTCTTTGTCCTCTATCAGTAAAGTGTGTCAGGATCATGTGTGAAATAAAGTTTGATCTGATTGAAAGGGAGTTAGGATTGTCGGMCTTCTCTACCAACCTGGGGGCCAGTTGATATTTGTTCCGTTGGTGATCTGATCCTTGGGGCTCTTTCCCGGTCCCTGGCCCCAGCTGTCAGGGGGAACCAGGGGGGAGGTGGGGGACTCAGACCCACCCATCATACTGTAGGGGCTGTAGGAGTCATCCATGTGGGGGGGCTTTCCAGGGGGGCCCAGATTAGAAGCAGCAGAAATGGCACCTAGGAAAAGTCAAAGGAATTCATTAATTAATTTATTTGACATTTAAAATACATACAGTACCAGTCAGAAGTTGACACATCTACTCATGAGTTTCTTTATTTTTACTATTTTCTACATTGTAGAATAATTCTCTCAACCAGCTTCATGAGGTAGTCACCTGGAATGCATTTCAATTAACAGGTGTTCCTTGTTAAAAGTTAATTTGCGTTCTTAAAGCGTTTTAGCCAATCAGTTGTGTTGTGACATGGTAGGGGTGGTATACAAAGGAAGACCCAGAGTTACCTCTGCTGTAGAGGATAAGTTCATTGTTACCAGACTCAGAAATTTCAGCCCACTAAGCCACTGCATCGCAGTGATAGCTGTGCCACTAGAGATCCTGGTTCGAGTCCAGGCTCTGTCGCAGACAGCCGCGACCGGGAGTCCCATGGGGCGGCACACAATTGGCCCAGCGTCATCCGGGTTAGGGGAGGGTTTGGCCGGCCGGCAAGRCCGTGTCCCATAGCGCTCTAGCAACTCCTGTGGCGGGCCGAGCGCATGCACGCTGACACGGTCGCCAGGTGTGCATTGTTTCCTCGGACACATTGGTGCAGCTTGCTTCTGGGTTAAGCAGGCATTGTGTCAAGAAGCAGTGTGGCTTGGCGGTGCTGTGTTTCGGAGGACGCATGGCTCTCGACCTTCGCCTCTCCCGAGTACGTACGGGAGTTGCAGCGATAGGACTAGACTAACTACCAATTGGATACCACAAAATTGGGGAGAAAAGGGGATAACAAAAAAAAAGATTGCAGCCCAAATGCTTCAAGGTTCAAGTAACAGACACATCGCAACATCAACTGTTCAGAGAAGACTGCGTGAATCAGGCCTTCATGGTCGATTGGTGCATAGAAWCCACGACTAAAGGACACCAATAAGAAGATGAGACTTGCTTGGGCCAAGAAACACAGGCAATGGACATTAGACCGGTGGAAATGTGTCCTTTGGTCTGATGAGTCCAAATTTTGGATTTTTGGTTCCAACCACCGTGTCTTTGTGAGCCGCAGAGTAGGTGAACGGATGATCTCCGCATGTGTGGTTCCCACCGCGAAGCATGGAGGTTGTGGTGTAATGGTGCTTTGCTGGCGACACTGATTTATTTAGAATTCAAGCACACTTAACCAGCATGGCTACCACAGCACTCTGCCATCCCATCTGGTTTGCGCTTAGTGGGACTATCACTTGTTTTTCAAAAGGACAAATCAAATCAAACTGTCACATGCGGCGAATACAACAAGTATATCAAGAAAGAGTTATGAAAAATATGTACCAAATAAAAAAAAAAGAATAKAAAAAAAGTAACAAAACAACAAGGCTATATACAGGGGGTACCGGTACCGAGTCAATGTGCGGGGGTACAGGTTAGTCGAGGTAACTTGTACATGTAGGTCGGGGTGAAGTGACTATTCATAGATAATAAACAGAGAGAAGCAACAGTGTACAAAACAAATGGAAGGGTCATTGTAAATAGTCCGATGGCCAATTGATTTGTTCAGCAGTTTTATGGTTTGGGGGTAGAAGCTGTTAAGGAGCCTTTTGGTCCTAGACTTGGCACTCCAGTACCGCTTGCCGTGCGGTAGCAGAGAAAACAGTCTATGACTTGGTGACTGGAGTCTGCCAATTTTTTGGGCTTTCCCCTGACATCGCCTAGTATATAGGTCCTGGATGGCAGGAAGCTTGGCCCCAGTGATGTACTGGGTCATACGCACTACCCTCTCTAGTGCCTTACGGTCAGATGCCGAGCAGCTGCCATACCAGGCAGTGATGCAACCGGTCAGTATGCTCTCGATGGTCCAGCTGTAAAACTTTAAGGATCTGGGGACCCATGCCAAAACTTGAGGGGGAAAAGGTGTTGTCATGCCCTCTTAACTGTCTTGGTGTGTTTGGACCATGATAGTTTGTTGGTGATGTGTACACCAAGGAACTTGAAACTCGACCCGCTCCACTACAGCCCCGACAATGTTAATGTGAGCCTGTTCAGCCCGCCTTTTCCTGTAGTCCTCCTTTGTCTTGCTCACATTGAGGGAGAGGTTGTTGTCCTGGCACCACACTGCCAGGTCTCTGACCTCCTCCCTATAGGCTGTCTCATTGTTGTCGGGTGATCAGGCCTACCACTGTGGTGTCGTCAGCAAACTTAATGACGGTGTTGGAGTCGTGTCTGGCCAGGCAACCGTGGGTGATCAGGGAGTACAGGAGGGGACTAAGTGTTGAGGATCAGCGTGGCAGATGTATTGTTGCCTACTCTTACCACCTGGGGGCAGCCCGTCAGGAAGTCCAGGATCCAGTTGCAGAGGGAGGTGTTTAGTCCCATGGTCCTTAGCTTAGTGATGGGCTTCATGGGTACTATGGTGTTGAACGCTGAGCTGTAGTCAATGAACAGCATTCTCACATAGGAGTTCCTTTTGTCCAGGTGGGAATGGGCAGTGTGGAGTGTGATTGAGATTGCGTCACCTGTGGATCTGTTGGGGCGGTATGCAAATTGGAGTGGGCTAGGTTGTCCGGGAGGATGCTGTTGATGTGAGCCATGATCAGTCTTTCAAAGCACTTCATGGCTACCGACGTGAGTGCTACAGGGTGGTAATCATTTAGGCAGGTTACCTTCGCTTCCATGGGCACAGGGACTATGGCGGTCTGCTTGAAACATGTAGGTATTACAGACTTGGTCAGGGAGAGGTTGAAAATGTCAGTGAAGACACTTGCCAGTTGCATACTCAAAGCAGGAGCGGACCGTCCTGGTAATCCGTCTGGCACTGCGTTTTTGTGAATATGACCCGTTTAAAAGTCTTGCTCACATCGGCTACCGAGAGCGTTATCACACAGTCGTCAAGAACATCTGGTGCTCTCATGCATACTTCAGTGTTAATTGCCTCGATGCGAGCATAAAAGGTATTTAGCTCATCTGTTGCCTGTAATCCATGACTTCTGGTTGGGATATGTAAATACGGTCACTGTGGGGACGATGCACTTATGGATGAAGCCGGTGACTTAGGTGGTATACTCCTCAATGCCATTGGATGAATCCCGGAACATATTCCAGTCTGTGCTAGCAAAACAGTCCTATAGCGTAGCATCCGCATCATCTGACCACTTCCGTATTGAGCGAGGCCACTGGTACTTCCTGCTTTAGTTTTTGCTTGTAAGCAGAAGGATAGAATTATGGTCAGATTTGCCAAATGGAGGGCGGGGGAGAGCTTTGAACGCATCTCTGTGTGTGGAGTAAAAAGCCTGAGGTCAGGTAACTGAGGTCGAGAAGTTACCTGACCACCTGACCTCAACCTGACCTCAACCCAATTGAGATGGTTTGGGATGAGTTGGACTGCAGAGTGAAGGAAAAGCAGCCAACAAGTGCTCAGCATATGTGGAAACTCCTTCAAGACGGTTGGAAAAGCATTCCAGAGGAAGCTGGTTGAGAGAATGCCAAGAGTGTGCAAAGTTGTCATCAAGGCAAAGGGTGGCTTCTTTGAAGAATCTCAAATTTGTTTAACACGTTTTTGGTTACTACATGATTCCATGTGTTATTTCATAGTTTGTCTTCACTATTATTCTATAATGCAGAAAATAGAAAAACCCTTGAATGAGTGTGTCCAAACTTTTGACTGGTACTGTATATAGCCACTGGCATACAAAAATACATAAATTACAATTATAGAGGCTTAAAAACATGACAAAGCAAGAGTGGTTGTCAGTGTTGCTCTTAGAGGAGTATGGAGGGCAAAAGGAACACTGGATCGCAAGGATACATCAAGAATGAATACCAACATGAGACATCATTTGAGAAATAGATATGGATTTAAATAGTCATTTTAACACTAAAGATATAAAAGATACACTAAAGACACTAAAGATATAAACAACTGATTTCATACTAAATACTTCCAGTTGAGATTTCCCACACCGTTTCATCACTGAGATATGTGGAAACATACAAAAGCCTTCGAGTAATGACAACGCCTGTTTACTGGTGCAAGTTGATTACTATAAGAAGGGCAGAACAGCAGCTTGATGCTCACGCTACAGTGGGAGAGGTTAGGGGACGTGGTGTTTGTGGCTCACACGTTATATTTCCAGTGTTAACGTGTCTGTTGTGAATGCCAAACAGTGTGACAGAAACAAAGAGAATGTCTGTGTTGGGTGGTGAGAGAGTTGGTGTGAAATACGTTAATGTTATTCAGAGCGAGTCAACTGAAAGTCACTATTTCTTAGAAGAAAGCGACTAAGTGAGCAGCAAACCCAATTTTGCTATCGAGAAGACTAATAGATTGATTTCTTGTTTGACAGCGTGTATATTTATTGCCCTCGAGGGAAAAACAGAATTGAATGGGACTTTGTCATACAGTTCCTAGTGTTCCTCCTACCGTGCTTATTGAGGTTGGCCTCCATGTGGGAGGAGTTTCCAGAGAGGCTGTCCATGGAGTTGGGGTGGGTCCACTGGGACAGACGGGCGGGGCTGGGGAGGCTCCTTCATGGACAGGCCCCCACCTCCATGCAGTTTACATTCATGTTTAGATTGAGTCCAGCTAAGAGAGAAAAAATCTAACATTGAATACAAAGCTCAACACAAACCAGATAGATAAAGTAGGACATTGCAGGGACTTATACTGACGTATATAAAGCTTACTAGTTATACAAACAGCTTGTTTGTGAGAGAAGTAGCGAGAGCGTAGGGGCTGAAGGAGTGCGTGTGTGAGTGACAATGTGCGTGTATGACCTGTGTGCTGGACTCACAAGAGGGGGTAGGGGCTGTAGGAGCTGGGAGAAGAATGCGGCTCTTTGGTGTGCAGGTCGGAGAGGCCCGGAGACTGGGGGTGGCCTGGGAACGAGTCCAGGGCTGATTTGCCTTGGCCGGGGTGCAGGCGGAGGAGGAGTGGGAGCCGGGGGGCTGCTGCTTCATCAGCAAGGCCTGGTACAGCTGACGCTGGTGCGCTGTTGGATTGCTGCTGCTGCATGTTATTGATTGTACGTGCAACCTGGGGGGGGGGGGGCATAAGAGAGCGAGAAAGAGAGAAAGAAACAGAACGGGAAAAAGAGGGGGACAAAGGAGAGAGAAAGAGAATGGGGGCATAAGGCTACAATGACCAAGTCCAACAGACCATGGCATGACTCCTACAATCAGCACCTCATCAAGAGTCACTTTATCTAGTGGGAAAAGACTGCCTTTAGTGCAGCGGTTCCCAAACTAGGGATCTATGAAAATGGGGCCAGGGTTGTCTCTCAAAATCATTGTAAATCTGTTTAACCTTAAATCTAAATCAAAATTATTCAAATCTAAAAGTATAAATTCAACCAGAGAGCGCCTTTAGGWCGTGGGAAAAGGCCGCACTTGACCATTGCACTTGAATCATTCTCACGGTCAATGAATAAGAAACCACACACTATTGCAGAGACTGATGTTACCGACRGCAATCGATATGGTGAAAACGTGTGGGGAAGCAGAGGCACAGAAAAATTACATCAATACCTTTGTCAGATAACACTGAATTGATGCTATAGCTAGCAATCAAGATACAGATGAGTGACCAAATCAGCGAAATCCGTTTGTGATCCTGGCTCAGTTGACATATCGGTAAGTGAAAAGGAACAGCTGATCGAGCTGTGATGTGCATTCCCGGGTCACTATTGAGGAGTTTTGGTTCCTGACAAAAAGGGAATACAGTGTTGTCTCCCTCCGAGCATTAGAACTCGTAGTACGCCCATTCAGTGCTCTCGTCTGCATTCAAAACAAATATGGATCCAGGTTGGATGTGACAGGAMAGATGAGGTGCGCACTGTGGACCACGCCCCTTGACTTTAAGAAGCTCAGACGCGACATGTATCACGTACACCCATATCATTAGTGGTGGTGAGATAATTGATCTTATGTCAGACTAATTTGTAATTGACTCTCATAGGCCCACATTAAAAATACGTGATGGCYAGTTGAGAATACATATCAGAAATACTGTTAGAATGTTTTGCAATTGACTGCCATAGCCCCAATTAAAAAAGTAAACATTGGCTGTTAACCACATGGTTGGGGTCATGAGAATTTTCAGATATCAAAATGGGGTCGTGTGCCAAAAGCGTTTGGGAACCCCTGCTTTAGTGTCTTATCACAGATTATTTTAAAGAAGTTCCCAATTTGCAAGAAAAAAAGGATCCAACCACACAAACCACCAACTTCCGTAACTACTTCTCCATACATTCTAGAGAAATAGCACGTTTGAGCAACTGGAGATGCTTTTGACAAACACATTTCTCCTGCAACTTTAAGTAAGCATATCCGGTCTATTTCAACACTCACACACAATACAATGTATAGCACATATCTACGCTCTTATAGATTTTTTTAATCGTAATTTTTAACTTTATGTCAATGATCAAAAAATGTGTAAAGTGATTGCAGATGTTGTAGCTTAGACCCGATTTTGATATAATCTTCGGTGTTGGTTGAGAGCATGAGACACACCATGCTCTTGAGACACCATGCTCTTCAACACAGCGTGGATGTTCTAAAATGGGAATACATTTTAAATGTCAACTTTCAAAATGGTAGCACAAACATGGTTGGAGGTCCACACATCAGAATGTTGACTTGAAAGGTGAATATCATTTTTACATTATACTGTTAGTCTTCCATAGGAAACCTATTGAAATAAAACAAATAATAGGACATTTATGTTCACATTCGACGGTGGGTGGACCAGCGGCCATCTTTGTCYTAGTAATTGGAAGTAAACGTTTCAATTCAAATGTCAATGGTGTACCAGCTAAATTGCACCGGTTTGAAGGGATATGTAGATTCTGTTTCTATGATTGAAATTACACACACATTGTATTCAAGAGCATGCCGTGTCTCAATCGATTGCGGGCACAACAACAACCTCAGATGACGTCAKATAGGGTCAAAGCTACAACATATTCAGAAATGKCCCCCCAAAAATCYGAGTTCATGCGGTTTTAGATCAACGACGGTAAAGGATATTCTTTTTTTGTATACTTAAAATTTTTCAAGAAATTATAAAATAGTTTGTAAGCGTTTAAATGATATCAAACTCAACGGTTTATCTTCTCCAGTGATGAAGACATGGATGTAGGTAGGGTGGGGTATGCAAAATGGGTCAACTTTTGTGGCTCCATCTTCTCAATTTCTGACCACTTGTACCATGGGCAAATACGTATGGAAAGTTTAGTTCAAAATCAAAAGGAGTGKGGTCAAAAAGTGATTGAAATCAAATGGAACGAGCCAGAAGGTCACACACAGTGTTGAGAATGTATTMGGGTTGAAACAGGGGCCTCTTACTTGCTGCTCTTGTTGTCTGATGGGACCGGAGACGTTGCGCTGAGCTTGCATCATCTGCTGCTGGATTTGTAAACGCTGGTACGCCTAGAAACACACACAGAGAGAGAGAGAGAGCGCAAGAGAGCGAGAGAAAGAAAGAGATGGAAAGAGAGGCGCAACGTGAGAGAGACAGAGAAAGAGAGAAAGGGTCATCACCTTATCCAAAAGACTGTGGGGTGCCCCTGAGGGTGTCCATAAAAAATACAATAAGAATAGCCCATCCTGTCTGGTTCAGTTAGTACGAACCCTGTTTCTAATAGAGCCCATCCTGTCTGGTTCGGTTAGTACGAACCCTGTTTCTAATGCAGATCGGCCCATCCTGTCTGGTTCGGTTAGTACGAACCCTGTTTCTAATG
>NC_036838.1:3279463-3290425 GCF_002910315.2 Salvelinus sp. IW2-2015 | reverse complement strand
ACAGAGAGAGATCTGTTTCTAGCAGATCGAGTAGATACTATTGCTGTTGACAGTTAGTACGACAGTCCGCAGCACAGCAACCGTCAAGCGCAGACGAGGCCAATCCCGTGTCGGGGTTCGGTTAGTACGAACCCCTGTTTCTAATGGACTGGCCCGTCATCCTGTCTGGTTCAGTGTTAGTACGAACTCCTGTTTCTAATGCAGATCGGACCCTCCTGTCTGGTTCGGTTAGTAACGGTTAGTACGAACCCTGTTTCTAATGCAGATCGGCCCATCCTGTCTGGTTCGATTAGTACGAACCCCGTTTCTAATGCAGTCAGGGGACTTTGGCTTTCACTCACCATTTGCAGTTGCTGAAGTTGGTACAACAGGGTCATTTGTTGAGGGTTTATTGGTGAGGTTAAAAGTGCAGGGTTCAGACCAATGTTTTTTGCAGCAAACTGCAAGAGCTGTGCTTGAACCTGGAGGGGAGGACAAGGAGACAGAGAGAGGAGATTAGAGTTGGTCAGAACACCTCAAAATATCTTCAAACAGAGTAAAGGAGTCATGAGGAGAGCCTGGYGCTGGGGGACAGAAAACAAGGTGGTGTGTGTACGGAGAGAAACTTGGCTGAGGTATAGTGTATGTGTGTACCTGAGGGGTGAGAAACTGAGGCACTTGAGCGCGTAGACTAGGCTGGGAGGAGCCGAGAGGCGGCACTGACGGCTGAGGAGGAGGCTGCTGCATGGCCCGGGATAGTGCTGCTCCACTACTGCCCAACATTCCACTCTGCATCTACACACACACACACACACACACACACACACACACACACACGAGAGAGAGGAAATGACTAAATGTCAATAAGAGTCGACATGGCAATCACTCATTCCCTACAGACAGCCGATGAATAGGATGTCCCTCACAATACCCAACTCTGGTATTTGCTCACAGTCTCAGAGAAACCACAAATAAAGACACTACAGTAGTGATCAGCTGATTACTCCACCACTTTCAAAATCATCCAGGGTCCATTTGAAAGAAAATAGTTSAAAACCTAAGGTCTACCTTATCGAACCACTTACCAATACTGGAGAAGCTGGCACATTTGGAGTGCATTCAGTTGGATTAAATGGTGATCGTGATTAAATGATAGTGCTGTTTAAATGCCTCCCGCAATAMGCCAATAAAAGGAAAATGGGACACAAGTCGGGTAAAGAGAATTTTGTTCAGTGTCAGGCAAGAAGTTGTTCAATTCAATACTGTTATGACAGAGTTACAGTGCTTTGTTGGGCTTTCAAGGACTCTTATTTTCTATTCAATATCAATGGGCTCTCCATGCAAGGTTACCGACACTTGAGACAGAGTGGTGGCAAGCTGAATGGAATTCTCAACTACATCCGAAGTGTTTTCTGGAGGCCCCTATATTCTCCAGCTCCTGGSAATGGGTTCGTTCGTGTGTGAGTGAGATTGTCATGTAAGCATAATGTGTATCTGTGGGTGGGTGCTACTGTATACTTATCTACAGTAAATGTGTTTGTGGGTGTGTGTGTGGTTGTGAATAGGCCTTAAACTCCAGCAAAAAGCCCTTTGTTCAGGACCTCGTCTGTTCTGTTCAATAGATAATCTCCGGAAAATCACAAATAATCCTTCACAGATTCTTCATTGTAAAAGTGGTGTTTAATTCACTGTTTTCCATGTCTTTGGTGTCAATCTGTAAGACCTTATAAAATAATTCATGGGAACAATGCACTCTTGTTGGATACGGTCCTTAAGAACACTTGACAGCGCTTGAGAACGGTAGGCAAGTTGGTCACAGTTATGAGAAACTGTAGGAACCTTACATGCAGCCCCTTTCTACTGACTGAAAAACACCAAAATAAAGATGCCCAGGGTCCCTGCTCATTGCATGGTAACATGCGGCTTAGAAATGTGTGCAAGGAGGCATGAGGACTGCAGATGTGGCCAGGGCAATAAATTGCAATGTCCGTTACTGTGAGATGCTAAGACATCGCGCTACAGGAACATGCGACAGTATTCATGCGTGATTGTCCTGCGCATGTGGGCAGACACCTGCACATGGATGGCGGTACATATCGTCTCTCATCATCCGAATTACATCAGACCTGTCGGACGGACGGGTCTGGATGCGCCGCAAACTCAACTAACTGCCCCGACGTTCATCACATGTGTATTTACAGCTACAGTCTAGTGCCGATCCCTCGATCATGCTGGTTCCAGTACTGACGGTCCGCAATAGGCCCTCGAGGAGACACGTGGTGCGAACTGGTAGGGCCTCTCGGCCTAGGCTTCCGGTGTGTGTAGAGCCAGGTCTCACGCAACGAATCGGCGATTCCCGACTCCTCCACGGCCATTAAACGTCACCTGTTCCATGGATACGGGTGACACAAACCTCCACTCAATCGTCCAACATACGTCTCCATGGCTCTGACAGTCTAGCAAGAGTCGGCAAATAAGTGCTCTTACGTGATGAGTCACGGTTGTTGTCACACCTAGGGGTTAGTGGTCCGGATTCACGGTTATCGTCGAAGGAATGAGAGTTATCACTGAGGGCCTGTACTTGAAGCAGGATCGATTTAGAGAGTGGAGCGGGTCTCCGTTCATGGTCTGGGGCGGTGTCACAGGCATATAGGCGGACTTGAATTGTTCATTGCATGGCAAATTCTAGCGCTTGTGTTTACAGGGAACGGACATCCTCTCTTCCTCATGTGATACCTTCCTGTACGCCTTCATCCCTGACATGACCCCTCGCAGAACACATCTACCAGATTGTCCACGCTCGGGCCCTATGTAGTCTCGTTCTGTGCTGGTACGATTTCTGTGTTCTCTGGCATGGCCAGCGCAAGAGCCCGGATCTCAATCCTATTGAAGCCACATGCTGGACCTTTGTTCTAAGACTCGGAGGGTGGAGAGGTTTTTGGGCCATTTTACCCACTCTCTCACGAAATGTCTTCGGGACTTCAGGTAGCCTGCTTGGTGGAAGAGTGGGGTAACATCTCACGCAAGAACTCGGCTATACAATCTGGTTGCCAGTCCATAGGGCGTGCATTGGAATTAATGGCATTGTACTTGGTATGCTGCTGGTTTCACACATCGCTACTGCACGTTTATGTCTCGTCTGTTGATCTTGTTATGTTCATCCAAATTATTTTACACGTTAAGTTTTGCTGAAATAAACGCAGTTGACAGTCGAGAAGAGCGGTTTATTTTTTTTGCTAAATTATTTGTGTGTATGTAGTGTCCATGACGGGATCTGAACCTAACGTCTTAACAGTAATCGCAGGAAGGACTACCTCATTACGAGACTTTCGATCCTATCCTTGTCCTCTTACAGGTGCAGCGCATGGCCTTTCACCCCTTACCTAGTCTGTTGTTTAAGTTTTGCATGCTTGAGCCCGGGGAGCCCCAGGGCCCAGCCGCTAGGCTGTCAGGTTTGTTAAACCAAGGGAGCTTCATGCCGACGGGAGAACGGCATGTGAAATCGGTTTGAGGGGGGGGCGTCATCTGAAGACCGCCCGTCCTGTGATACAGGGAGGAGGGGAAGAATCCAGACACGTCAATAAATATTTCAGTTTTAAGTGCATCTTTTTTTTTAATGGCAAACGTTTTGACAAAGGAGTTACAACTTCTCATAATCTCCACACCCTCTAGGTAATAAGTAAAAGGTGGGACTGGAAAAAGAACCTGCAAGAAGACCTCTTGGTATAATTTTCACCATTTCAATTTTCAATTTGGCAGGTGGTGTTGTGTGTGGTTTATCCTTCGTAATCGACATGCCTTTTCACGTGAGCTTAGCCTTTCTGGATTGTCATGGACAGAACTGCGGATCCGATTCCTGGATAATGCTCAGTTGGCATTTCATTATAGTACCTTGCTGTCCTAGGAATGGGCTGCGGTCCGAGGAGGGTCTTTGGAGAGGGCCTGGGGACGGCAACCCGCGGGTTGTTCATCGCCGTTGTTGGTAGTCTGCCATGCCCATCAGACCGTCCGCCTTGTGCCATTCGAGTTTCTTCTCCCACAACACGTCGCCTTGGGAGAGGAGAAAGTGTCAGACTAAATATGGCAATACGTTCATACACACATACGCACGACATGACAGTCAGAACCCAACACACACATCGACAGTCAGATCCACACACACACACACTACAGCAGCTCCAGCCCACACACAGTACAGACCTCAACTCGAACACACACACATCAGGTCAGTACCCTTACGAAACCAACAGCAACCCCACCCAGTCAGACCCCCCTACATCAGCCCACCGACACAGTGCAGCAACCCATCACGTTTGTTCATTCTCTCAATAGTTCCCATTACATCCCTATCCGTTTTGCTTCGGCCCTGTTATTGTGTTAGTGTCGCGTTGTACTCGCTCAGTCAGACCCCCAGCGACACACAGCTCAGACCGCCCCACCACAAATTGTCTATTCATACAGGAGCCACCCAACTACATGGATGTCTTTTAGGTCCGTAGATCAGTCAGCACTCATGTACCAACAACATTTCTTCGCTTGCTTCTTTAGTTTCACTCAGTCAGCAGACCCCCACAAACACAGGGCTGCTGCATTGGGCTCTATCATATGGAAAACATCAGCAGTGCAGCACCACACCACACACAGTCAGAGGACCCACACAGCTAGATTGCCTGTCTTCCGCAGCCAGTCAGTACCGCACAACACAGCCGTCAGGACCCCACCACAACAGCCCAGTCAGACCCACTCAAGTCCAGTCAGACACACACACACACACACAGTCAGCAATTTCCACACACACACAGACCTACTACAACTAACTACCAACTACAGTCAGTCCCCTCACACAATTGTTTGCTTGCTCTCCCTTTGTCAGACACAGGACTACAGTCAGACCACAGCACACACACACACAGTCAGTTATCCCACACGACACACACTACAGCCAGACCCCCACACCACCAGCTCAGACCCCCCGGGTCCCACAGTCACAGTCAGTCCACCCCAGAATTTGCGTGCTTGCCTCACAACAGGGTCTGCCTGCACAGTCAGACCCCCACACACAAAATCAGTCAGACCCCCACAGCGGTTCAGCAGTGCAGAACCCCACACAGTGGGATATTTTATTCTTCCAAGGTTTCACACACACAATATTGCTGCTTTACTCCCTTGTCATTCGCTGATTTTTTGTGTAGTGGCACCCTTGCTCGTCTTCTTTCTCGGACACCGTCCATGACCACACTACAGCCGTGTTACGTACCCGAGCACACAGAAGTTCAGACCAACACACACAGGCTCTAGTCAGAATATCCTGCACCCCATGAGTCAGACGGACACAGAGTAGAACCCACATAGAGTCAGACCCCAGACACGAGTCAGCCGTTCACACGAGACGTCAGCCCCAACCAGGAGTTCAGAGTACGAACATTCATTTCACACATTGTGAGTCGGTCTCAGAACACCGCGAGACACAGAGTCAGAGTCTTCAGAAAAAAGCACTACACAGTCAGTACCCCTCTGTTTATTTTGCTTTGGTTTTCACATCTTTTCGTCGTCACACACACTACAGTCAGACACACACACACAACACACAGTCAGCACCAGCCACAGTCAGACACGACACACAACCCTACAACAGTCAGACTGGACACACACATGGACGCACACCAGCAGTCAGACACAGACACACACACAGTCAGACACACACATGGACAGTGTCACACAGTCAACACACACACACACACACACACCCACACATACAGTCCAGAATACACACCACAGCAGTCAGATCACAGATCACACAGTCAGACACACGCAACACACCACAGACACACAGTCAGACACACACACACAACACATTGGCAACACACACACACAGTCAGAACACCACACACAACACACACAGTCCAGACATTGCACAAGCCTGTATTGTGTGGTGCTGCTTAAAGGGACCACCACACACGGTCAGACACACTTGGCTTTTAACTCAGTTTGACGTTGCTGAAGCGGTACATGGCCCTAGCACACAAGCGGCACCACAGTGCGAGTCGACAACACACACATCGCACGCTACAAGTCAGTCAGTACACGACTGGTCAGATGGGCAGTCATGATGGGTTTATGCTTCACACACAACAGTCAGTCAGACACCACACAAGCACAACACACAGCAGACACCGTCAGCACACCACACATCCGCGTTTCGGTACACAGTCAGACACACACACAGTCAGACATCGACACACGTTCCAAGTCGTCCCTCACGGCGCATTGCATCGGTATCTTGGACGTCTAAACAGTCAGACAACACACAGTCAGGACACACACGCAGACACAGCCAGACACAAAGCACACACAATGGGGTTAGGGGCGGTTGAGGGTTAGCGGGTACCAGTCAAGACACAGTTTTTGTGACAGTCGACACACACAACCACAGTCAGATACACACAGTCAGACACACACAGCACACAAGTCGACGTTGGACACAGTCAGACACACACAGCAATGTCTCTCTTTTTCCGTATGCTGAATCACACTTCAATCCCGATATCACACACACACCATGGTCAGACCCACACACCACACATGCGACAGTCAGCCACACACCACACACACACACAGCCAGTCAGACCAACACACAGTAGTACACACTCAACACACACACAGTCAGCCACAACACAACACACAACAAGTCAACCACAAACACACACGAGCGACCAAACAGTCAGACACATTGTCACACAGCAGACACAACCACAGTCAGACACACACACACCACACATCAGCAGCACACATCCACATCAACACACACACACAGTCAGACACACACACACACAGTCAGACACACACACACACAACCATATGACGACGGCGACGACGCAGCTAGCACACACACACACACACATGTCAGAAAACACACACACAGTCAGACCGAGATCACACACACACATCAACACACACAGTCAGACACACACAGCGACACACCATCAGCAGACACATTCCACAGCACGACACACACAAGTCAGACACACACACACACACATGCATCACAGTCAGACACACACACACACACACCAGTTCAGAGACACACAACACACACAAAGTCCAGACACACCCACACACACACACAGATCACACACACAACAGTCAAGATGCACACACACACTACATCACACACACAACATTCACCAGATACAAGCTACACCACAACAGTCAGAGATACACCACACACAGTCAGGAGATACACACACACAGTCCAGCAGATACACACACACAGTCAGCAGATACACACACACAGCAACAGAGATCACATACACTAACGGTACAAGTCAGAGATACAACACACACATCAGCGATACAACGTAGAGATACACACCCACAAGTCAGAGATACACCACACCAGAGATACACAACACACAAGTCAGAGAATACACACACACACAGCGAGATCACACACACAATCGTATGAACCAAAGTAGAGTACACACACACAGTCAGAGATAACAGCACCAACACAGTCAGAGATACACACAACATGTAGAGATAACAAACCCCACAACAAACATCCAGAAATACACACACCCAGAAAAGATCACAAGAGGGAGAACACCTACTCATGGCTGGTCCAGCGGTTCATGTTGTTGCTCTTCAGAGCCTCCTCAGCAGGATCCCTCTGTAACATCAATGACGAACATGAGACATAGAACCCGAAGTCAGTGACACCTCAAGCTATACAACAAACACTGCAATACACATGCTTGAATACAGTTGAAGTAGGAAGTGTACATACACTCAATTAGTATTTTGGTAGCATTGGCCTTTCAATTGTTTAACTTGGGTCAAACGTTTTGGGTAGCCTTCCAACAATAAGTTGGGTGAATTTTGGCCCATTCTCCCGACAGAGCTGGTGTAAACTAAGTCAGGTTTGTAGGCCTCCTTGCTCACACACGCTTTTTCAGATCTGCCCACAAATTTTTCTATAGGATTGAGGTCGGGCTTTGTGATGGCCATTCCAATACTTGACTTTGTTGTCCTTAACCATTTTGCCACAACTTTGGAAGTATGCTTTGGTCATTATCCATTTGGAAGACCATTTGCGACCACTGACTGATGTCTTGAGATGTTGCTCACTTTTTCTTCTCATGAGAAGTCATCTATTTTGTGAAATGCACTAGTCCCTCCTGCAGCAAAGCACCCCCACAAAATGATGCTGCCACCCCGTGTTCCGGTTTGGGATAGTGGTCTTCAGTTGCAGCCTCCCCCTTTTCCTCCAAACATAACAATGGTCTTATGGCCAAACAGTTTATTTTTGTTTCATCAGACCAGAGGACATTCTCTCCAAAAAGTACAATCTTGTCCCCCATGTGCAGTTGCAAAACCGTAGTCTGGCTTTTTTATGGCTTGTTGGAGCAGTGGCCTCTTCCTTGATGAGCGGGCCTTTCAGGTTATGTCGATATAAGGACTCGTTTTAAGCTGGTGGATATTAGAATTCTTTGTACCCGTTTTCGCTCCAGCTATTCTTCACAAGTCCTTTCGCTGTTGTTCTGGGATTGATTTTGCACTTTTCGCAGTCCAAGTACGTTCATGTCTCTAGGAGACGAAACGGTCTCGTTCCTGAGCGGTATGATGTGCTGCATGCTCTCAGGTGTTTATACTTGCGTACTAATTGTTTGTACGATGAACGTGGTACCTTAGGCGGTTTGGAATGCCCAAAGAACACTTGGGAAATTCAAGAACTCGTGCGATGTCAAGCAAGAGGCACTCGGTTGAAGGTGGCACTAATCCACAGTACACCTCCAATTGACTCAATGATGCCAATTAGCCTATCAGAAGCTTCTAAAAGCCGATGACATAATTTTTTGGACTTTTCCAGCTGTTTAATGGCACAATGCAACTTAGTGTATGTAAACTTCTGACCCACTGGAATTGTGAATGGTTATTTCACTTATAATTCACGTGTCTGTAAACAATTGTTAGAAAAATGACTTGTGTCCATGCACAAGAGTAGATGTCTAAACTACTTGCCAAAACTGATAGTTTGGTAACAATACAGTTGAAGTGGGTTGAAAAACTAGTTTTAATATGACTCACCTAAGTGTATGTAAACTTCCGACTTCAACTGTACATACATTAAAATACAGGATTCTGAAACAATTTCAAAACAATTTCAAATACTGTGCTTGACTCTGAACTTGCTGGTTAATGGAAAAATCATTCAAACAAAACTGTACCCACATTTGACTTGGTGCCTCCGGTCGCTAGCCGAGTATCACCGCGTGTACCCGTGATGGCCCCCAGACCTCCCCGCCGACCTCACCAACTCCCCTAGGGACTCCTCCGTTATGGCCACTGTACCCCGCCCTGTGGAAAATTGGTCATAGAGAGGTCCCCCGCAGGGAGCAATGCGTACATCTCGCATCCCTCACCCTCCTGCGTGCGCTGATCCGCCCCACAATCAAGCCCACCTGCCCCGGTCCTCGCAACCCCATGGCGTCGGAGTCTCGCCGCCATCAACCATCTCATATCATAGTCACAGGAGGCTGGAGCAAAAGTTATTGAAATATATCAAATAGTATTTGAAACCAGGTCTGATTCTGACATTGCAAAATGTATCACATTCATACCGGGAAACCCATGTCAGTGAGCTGCTTGATGAGACGGTTCATGATCCAGGCTTCGTCTGGCTGGTTGCCCATCTTGCCCTTGGGCGGGCCCTTCTTGGGTGGCTGGCCCCACGAGTTACAGGAGGTGCTGTTCTCCTGGGAGGCGGGGCTGTTCCACATGTCTCCGGCATCAGCATCCCATTGGCCAGAAGACATGCCCATCTCCTCCTCCCTCCCACCTCCCCAACCGTCTTGCATAGATTTGAGGGCTGGAAGAGGAGCAGTGCAGGGTAAATGTGAATGTTGTGGAGTTGAATACTAATTAAAGATTATTTAGTAAGTGCCTTCTTGTAATATAGCTAGTTCACTGAAATCTGACACCTGACTGCAGTGCCAAACAATAGTCTCAAGGTTATTAGTATCTGTGTTTCTGCTGAACCAATATACTGCAGTCTTTGGAGTCTAACCATAGCACGTTGACAAGCAAGAATTTAACTGTACTATGTGCATGGGACCAATACACTTTGATTTGAGTTTTGACTGCTTGRAAAGATCAAGGGCAACTCCTTTGCGTGCAATTGGCAATGCAACCACTTGGTGCCAGTATTGTCACACAAGTCCCTTCATTTCTTGCTTGCCTTCTTAAACAGTTATTTAAAAAGCACAAACAAGAACTGCCAAATTGATCAAAGCATGCAACCAGGGAAACCTCTAGTGACACAATGTTATTCAAGACATCTAGAAAAGCATACAAACACATACAGTATTATTTTTGTTGTTGTTTACTGATAAGATGAGTGTTGACCATGTTCGTATACCAACGGCGTGTGGTCCTAACCTGGCTTGCAGGGTGCAGGTCCAGAGGGTCCGTTGTTTCCCCTCCTGTAGGGTCCATTGGGCTCGTGCCCCCCATCGCCCCAGCCTCCAGGAACACCAGGGGGTTTGCCCCAGGCAGAGGTGCCGTTGTCCACTGCAGGAGAGGGGCCAGCGGGCTCCCCCCATGCCGGCTCTGGCTTGGGCTGCTGGACACTGGGCAGCTCCCCCCAGCCTGGGAGAGGAGAGGACATATTTATAATGTWTGCTTTAAAGTTGTGTGCGCAACACTATTGCAAGTATTTTCACTTACAAGACCAGCAAACAGTGATCTGACATATTGTTAGCAATTGCAGTCTGGCAGTCTAGTTTTACTGCCAACTAACTGGTTCCATTACTGATGAAAATGTAACCATAAAACTACTGAGGAACAGTGTGTGCTAGCTTCCATTCATTCACTTGTCCTACACCCCYTTCTACTCTCAATRCTCMGGCTTTTCCTCGTAAAACAGTGYGCCAAGTTGTTACATGTTAATCAGAGGCAGTATTGTTTTGTACCAAATGGCACCCT
>NC_036838.1:3278244-3278941 GCF_002910315.2 Salvelinus sp. IW2-2015 | reverse complement strand
GAGGAGGACGGCAGCCATGACTGTTTAATTCCTGGCCCAGTTCCCAGACCCTCTTGTCCGAGCTGGCTGAGTCCACTGAGGAGGACTGTAAGCAGGCAGACTAGAGCAGTGTGTGCCAAGCCTGGCTGATCAGTCTCTGGTTACAGGGGTTGTACATTAAAAAAAACAGCAGGGGGCACTGGTCTCACTCATCCATAACCTTTTAGCGAGAACAGTGCCTTCCTGCCAGTCAGCTTTCACTGAAGCTTTTGTCTTTGCAGTGGGGTGCCTTGAAAAGCCCTGGCATTGTGTATGTTCAATAATGCTGAGCGATTAGTGCTTTTTGAGATCGTTTCGGTTTCGATTAAACACATTTTCAATTCCAATAATTTTACATTAAATGCACTATGCATTATGTGGGTTAAATGCTGTAACACACAATAAAACAATAAATAAAAGTCCCATGATGGTAGTGACTGTCCATTACGGCTTATCACCTATTAACCTTTACTCAAATATCTCACTTGTTGTGTATATTAAGTGTTTTATTTGATGACTATTATTTAATTCCAAAACATTATCTCATCTCTATAGAGCTGCTGCCTGTATTGTCTGACAAAATCAGTATTTTGTAGTTCTTCAAAGTAAATAAGGCATGACTGCTGAATACCAACTATCAATCATTTAGATCATGTATTTTCAGTTAGAGAACTGCTAT
>NC_036838.1:3223155-3271560 GCF_002910315.2 Salvelinus sp. IW2-2015 | reverse complement strand
ACCCCATCTGGTGCTGGGGCCGCTGGGCTTTCCTTGGGGCTTGGAGCCCATCCTCCTGGTGCTGGGCGCTGGGGGCTTTCCTCGGGGCTTTTGGAGCCCCTCCTGGTGCTGGGCCGCTGGGGCTTTCTGCGGCTTGGAGCCCATCCTGGTGGTGGGGACCTGGGGCTTTCCTGGGTGCTTGGAGCCCATCCTTGGTGCTGGGGCCACTGGGGCTTTCCTGGGGCTTGGAGCCCCATCCTGGTGCTGGGCCACTGGGGCTTTCCTGGGGCTTGGAGCCCCATCCTGGTGCTGGGCCGTTGGGGTGCTGGGTCTGGGTCTCCCCCCAGCCACCAACTCCAACAGCAGGGGCAGGCTTCGACCCCCAGCCGCRCCCATTTCCTCCACCCCCTCTGGGGCTGTCCTTCCACCCTCCTCGTCCATTTCCTCCTTCTCCTTCCCACATGTGGCTGGAGGACCCATTCTTCTTCACCTCGGCCGGTTCTCTCCACTCTCCGCCGTTMGAGCCGTTGGATCCATTGCTGCCACTTCCGTGGCCGGAGCCCCAGCCGTGGGAGGAGGACTTGGGCCCCTCTCCCCAGCTCTGGGTTTGGTTCTGCTGGGTCTTGGCTGGCCCGTCGTCCCAGGTAGGGGAGGACTTCTCCTCAGGGACACCCCAGGATTGACCTCCACTCTTTGGGCCATTGTTTGTGGTATTGGGGCCTTGGGCCATGGGGTCCCCCCAGCCACTGACGGAACCGTTGGGGGCCTTGTTGACAGGCTGCTCCCCCCAGCCTGAGGGTGGAGGGCCTCCCCAGCCTGAGGGGCCTTCGCTCTTGCCTCCGGAGCCCCCWGAGCCTGGCRTCTGAGATGGTCCTAGGTTGGGGTTGGCTCCCCCGTTCCGGGGATCCGGTGGGGATCCGGAAGAGGGGCTGTTGGAGCCCCTCCATGTGTCCCCTCCACCGCCTCCCCTCATCTCGCTGGTCTTCCTCTCGTTGGCGACACGCTGCTCCTCCATCTCCCAGGAGGTGTGCTGGCGGACGGGCGTCTGGCCCCAGCCTGTGTTGCAGAGCACACGGGGGTCCAGGTCCTGCCGAGGCAGGGAAGGGGGGCCTCCGTCCTCGCTGCCAGTCTGATCCCTGCGATGGATGCGCCCCTCGCTGCCACCGCTCCCGCTACCCTCACTAGCCGGGGCCGGGGTTGGCTGGCCCCAGGAGCTCACCTGCTGGTCCTGGGCTGGGCCATCTGAGGAATCCCAGCCTCCTTTGACCTCTCCTCCACCGCTGGAGTGCTTCCCCCAGTCTCCTCCCCAGCCTCCTTCTCCACTGCCACTCCCGCTGCCAGAGTGGCCCCAGCCGGACATGCCTCCGGAGGGTGCTGAGTCCCAGCCTGAGTTCTTGGAGGAGGAGTCAGCGGATGTCTTGGTGTCTCCGTTGCCCCAGACGGAGCTCCCTGAGTCTCCGTTGAGCTGGGAGGACTCAGTAGGGGACTGGCCTCCCCAGCCGGGCAGACCGTGGATGGGGCTGAGGGGTTGCTTAGTGTGATGGCTGTTTTGTCCGTCAGTGTTAAGGTTGGGGTGTTCCATGCTGRTGAAAGACACATTCTTATTGGAGGACGGGGCATCAGGGCTCATCATGCCTCCCCAGGTGCTGCTGCTGTTGTTCTCGTCCCCTCCCAGGCTACCGTTGGGTGGTAGTGAGGCGGGGTTCGGGCCACCTCCAGCCCCCTCTTGCCCCAGCACGGGCCAGGCCGAGGGGTTGGCGTTGGGGTTCAGGTTCAGGCTAAAGCTGGGCTGGGAGTTCCAGCTGGGTGCTCCTCCACTCCGACCCATGTTGGGCCCAAGGCCGTCGGGTTTGGCTCCCTCAGTGGGGCCCATGGTGATGGGGCCTGGTCCGGAGCCCCAGCCCCTGCTGCCGATGGCTCCAACTCCCTGGCCACRGCTAGGCTGCATCATGCTAGCTACGTTAGCGACGTTAGCTTTGAGAGAGGAGGGGTAGTGGGCCTGCTGGCTAGTAGCCCCCGCGGCCATGCTCATGTTGCTGCTGGTCTCTGGGTTCGTACAGTCAGCGGCTGTGGCACATTCTGGAGGATTCGCTGGTCGGCTGACGCTGCTGCGACTGATGGAGGGCCAGGCCTCYGTGTCGCTCCCGTCGATGATCACTTGATCCCAGCTACTACTGGTGGTGGTGTTGCTGCGGTCGGTGGCTGGTGGTAAGGCTCCCCAGTGGGGATTCTCATACTGGGCACCAGGACCACTCTGGAAGGGCAGGTCTGGAGGAGAAAAAGAGAGAAAGTTGTATTTATTTAACCAGGAGAAAACATTTGAGAGAGAGACAGAGAAACAGAGAGAACACCATGTAATAAACTCCTTCAGCTCCTGGAAGAAGTCATTGTACTGTATCTCCTTGGTTGGTTAAACTGTTACCATCCGACTTGGCGGCAGTGAGAGGAGAGCAATGGTCACGCTCTCCTGGTCTGTTCTCCAGTCAGATGCCTGCCATAATCAGAATGTACAGCAGACCATGCTCCATATCCTATTAGCTATGGCATATCCATATATTCCTGCTTTGGTGCAGTCAGATGTGGAGTGACTGGGTGAGAGATAGGAGCCCTCCCTCTCCTACTTTCACTCCCACTAGCCCTCCTTCCTTCCTAKTCTTCCTCTATGTGAGTGGGTGAAATGGAACACTCCCTCCCACCTGCTCTCTCCCTCTCCCCTCTTCCCTCCCTACTCTCTCCCCCTGAACTGAGAGGCCCATTAGTCTCCATGTAGTCTCCCCTAGCTGTGGCCGTGAAGGSAAGCCCAAGTGGAAAGCTGCTCATTTATTGAAATGAAACCAAGATGGCTCCTCATCTATCACTCCCTATGCTCCAGCAGGTCCCCACAAAGCACTACCAGGTCTGGGCTGCTAGACACAGCTATACTCCGACACTGTGGAGACTGCAGAGTACGCACATTAAAACTCTGCTGTCTTCAATTCTATATTTCTTTCCTTCACACACACTGAAAAAACTAAATAAAATAAATCATAAAACAGCATAAAAATTTATAATAATCAGAACACAAAAAAACGCTCCTATTAATATATGTCCTCACACCAAAAGAGGGAGAAAAACAAGATATACACTACCGTTCAAAAGTTTGGGGTCACTTAGAAATGTCCTTGTTTTTGAAAGAAAAGCACATTTTTTGTTCCTCGTCAGTCTATTCTTGTTCTGAGAAATGAAGGCTATTCCATGTGAGAAATTGGCAAGAAACTGAATATCTTGTACAACGCTGTGTACTACTCCCTTCACAGAACAGCACAAACTGGCTCTAACTAGAATAGAAAGAGGAGTGGGAGGCCCCGGTGCACAACTGAGTAAGAGGACAAGTACATTTGTTTCTCAAACTAGACACTCTGACGCCTCACAAYTCCTCAACTGGCAGCTTCATTAAATAGTACCCGCAAAACACCAGTCTCAACGTCAACAGTGAAGAGGCGACTCCGGGATGCCGGCCTTCTAAAGCAGAGCTGCAAAGAAAAAGCTATATCTCAGACTGGCCCATAAAAAGAAAAGATTAAGATGGGCAAAAAAACACAGACACTGGACAGAGGAACTCTGCCTAGAAGGCCAGAATCCTGGAGTCACCTCTTCACTGTTGACGTTGAGACTGGTGAGTGYAATAGCCTTCATTTCTCAGAACAAGAATAGACTGACGAGTTTCAGGAGAAAATTCTTTGTTTCTGGCCATTTTGAGCCTGTAATCGAACCCACAAATGCTGATGCTGCAGATACTCAACTAATCTAAAGGCCAGTTTTATTGCTTCTTTAAATCAGCACAACAGTGTTCAGCCGTGCTAACAATTGCAAAAGGGTTTTCTAATGACCAATTAGCCTTTTAAAATGATAAACTTGGATTAGCTAACATAACGTGCCATTGAAACACAGGAGTGATGGTTGCTGATAATGGGCCTCTGTACGCCTATGTAGATATTCCATTAAAAATCAGACGTTTCCAGCTACAATAGCCGTTTACAACATTAACAATGTCTACACTGTATTTCTGATCAATTTGATGATATTTTAAATGGACCATTTTTTTTGTTGATTTTCTTTAAAAAACAAGGACATTTCTAAGTGACTCCAAACTTTTGAACGGTAGTGTAAGTCTAGCCCACACTGTGCAACATAGCCTCAGCCTACAGACACACAATACTCTCACTAACACCGATGAGAGAAACCAGTCCCGGTAACAACTAATAATAGGCTCATTTCATGCCATGAGGCTGTAATGAATCAATGAGAGGCAGCTAATCCAATGGCCTTATTAATGCTGCTGGAGAGAGGAGGTGGTATTGATCCACCAACCACCATGCAAAGCCAAGCCAACCACTAAACTGGTCTTATCTACAGAGAGGACCTAAGAACACTACTGTTCCCACTCGCCTTCATTACTTTAGAGCAGGGGCGGGGCCCATTTTAATTTCAATTGAGTAAATTCAGACTACATAGAAATGAGACTGACCTCAATCCTGCTTATGTTATGAAACTGCTCATTGTTGAAGGCTGTATTATAATATATTTGTTTTTGTAATTCACMAATCCAATAAGCTCATCAATTGTCATATCAAAAAGAAAGGTATCCCATTGCTAGCTATATTATCTATGACAAAAGCATTCAATGTCAAAGTTGTCTTAGACATTTAGAAAACGTATAGCCTCRGGCTTTCCTTTGACGCGTCACGGAATTTTWWATTAATATGCGTTTGTGTGAAACAGTCGGGTAGGCCGTATTTGGCCATCACCTCGTTTCAAATAGAGATTCTTACCTTCTATTAGCTCGCTATTGGAGTCCATTGGATTCTATCAGATCGTTCCGTGATTTGCATAATTGCCTGGAGTTTATCCATCACAGATAAAGCTATGGTCAACACAATCCTGTCAAATAGTGGGGGGACTAGCTTCCGTTTGAGACGCACTGACTGACAGATATGTGGTTAGGCTTAAGATACTGCGCAACACGCCTCTGAGTCCCTCCAAATGCAATTTRCCCCTCAACATACTTATCTCTTCTTCTCAGACTGCCTTATCACAAAGAGTCGTCAGTGTGTGTGTGTAGAAAGGCACTGACACACACACTGTAGGCTATATAGCTCTACGCATGCACACACACAACCTGCAATCAGCTCTACACTTCCTAGAAAGTGTAACCACAGAGGTACCACAAAATTCCCATCTCAAATCCTAACTTCCAACAATGTTGCAAAAGATTTCCCATTAAAAGTTTKTCCTATTACATTTTTGGTGAGCAGGCTGTTCGGTTCCGCCTCTCCCACCCCCCCTCTCAAAACTGCACAAATAGAAAACATCTGGGGCATCTAGGGTCAAGCTGAGCTGCCCGTCCAAGACACATCATCCCACAATGCACAGTGACAGACCAGCATGCATTAGGCTGAGTGATCCTTATGTAAGCACACCATGGATCCTTATGCAAGTACCCTATATGCTCTGTTCAAAAGTAGTGCACTATAAAAAGGGAATCGGGTGCCATTTGGGACAACTTTTCTATGGCTTTGTTCACTTAGGAACACATATCTCCATACCACATTGATCGTAACTCTCCCTTGTTACTCACCGGGACTATTTAATACATCTTAAACCCACAACTGAACCACAACCACCATCACTTCCTCATGGCCTTCGAGAAACAAATGCATTAAAGTCAGTACACATAACATCTAATGTCAGTGGCCAGCGCCCACAACAACCAAAGAGGTTTTGCATGATTTGCATATTTTAGGAGTCGTTCCAACAGAGAGCCCTGTGTGGGTGTGGGAGAGTCAGTGTCTTCGGCAGGCTTTTGCTTTGGTAGGTTTGGCACCGTTTCAACACCATTGTTTTGTTGCCGTACGCCTGCCTGCCTTTCAGTCAAATCGGAGAGTTAGCTAACCGCTAACCTAACATAGAAAAGCTCATTGTGGGTGTTGGCGTCAGCAAAACAATGTCAATCCATATACCTGCAAGGCGGCTAGGTTTTTGTTTATATGTGAGAGGAAGGAGCGAGAGAGAGGACGACAGCACCAGCGGTTCTGACGCACACTAGAGTCGCTCCCCCCCCCTCTCTCTGGGTCTCTTCAAGCCCGCRGAGCAGCAAGGAACGCCATTTTATCAGGCAGACCTGAAACTCAGCCAAGAGCTCAGAGGCTGCTGCCTGCAGCAAGAACGTCTCGCTCTGCCCTCTGCTTTCTCCCTCTCATTAAGTCGCTCCCCCGCTCTCTCTCTCGCACACATTTTCTCTGAAGGGGCATAAAAATAGGTTGCATGATAAATCAATCACATACTACACAGAAAAGCGTGCAGCTCAGCCCTATTTTTTTCCGTCACTGCCTGTCACGGACAACTCTACGAGCAAAACAAAATAAAAACCCTGGAGTAGAGAGAGAGAGAAAAAGAGAAGAGKGCTGACGGCAGCTGTAAAGAAGGGGGTCAGGGGTTGAGCGGAAAAATACCTGAAGAGAGGTGGTGCTGCTGCAACACCATGCTGTGAGGCGCTACGCAGAGCGGGGAGACGCGGCAGCCATCGCCATCCTCCTCCATTCAATATGTCTGCTACTGCTCGCTGCAAAGCGTCGCAACTGCTTACTTGACATGATGCCAAGAAATTGAGGCTGGCTGCGTAGTGTGTACGTGTGAGTCACTGTGGGTTTGTGTGTGTGTGTGTGTGTGTCACGTCTCTTAGGTCTACTCAACCTTGCCCACTCTTTTCCTTACAACTCTGTACAACCTTATTTCTGGTAGGCATTCCAATAGATTAGTGAGAAGTCTTCCTGCTTTGGGGAAAAAGGTGTGTGTGAGAGAGAAACGGGGGACAATACCAAAACAACAAGGGAAAAAGGGGACAGTTCTATTCCATCTCTGTTTGCGTTCAACCGTCAGTAAGTCTAGCTGCTTCCATTCTGGTCCCAATTAGGAGGGCAGTGGGTACGATTGTGCACGCTGAATGAATAGCGGCGWCAGAAATAAAAACAAWAGGGCTTCTATTCTTTGGTTCTGCTGCWGCTCCCTGGCACCAAAYATGCAGTGCTGTGAGAGCACGCACACACTACATCTATCTGCATCAACGAAAACACTTCACATACCAGCTCAGCTTCCTATCATAGAGCACTAGTCCACTACTCAGAATAAGACAAGGCGACAGTGATGCTAGTAGCCCTGCCGGGGAAACAACTACCAGGAGATCAAGCTGCTGCTGATAAATGAGGATGCTGCTAGCAGGCAGCTCACATGGGGAACATGGGCAGGTAGCCAGAAGTTAGACACCGCCTTTCTCTCCCTATGAAAGCCAGGGTGACAGGGAGAGGGGGAATGGGGGAGGGGTTGACAGTGGCAAAGGAAGAGAGAGAGAGCGGAGAGAGAGTATGTATGAAGAGAAAGAAAGACACGGTGCACCAAAAAGGATAAAGTGCCTGAAGCCAACATCATGAGCAATAGCGTAGCCTTGGAGCTAGCTGTGAAATGCAGCCAGGAGCCACACGAATGGGACCGAACCGGATGCCATTATTCTCCCATTCATTCAACACCGCCAATCCACCACATTATCTCCAGCCAAACCGCACGGTGACGCACCACAAGCAGTAAACYCACCATTTAATCCCCTTTGTCCTCAAAATAGACCCTCTTTCCCCTTTCAGGAACTTCTGAGTTCCGGTCTCRGGGATCAAAAGATTCTGGTTAGTTTTCCAGAAATGGAGAGACAGAGAGAAAGGGAGTGAGAGTGGGKACAGGAGGGTTTAAAACCGGASAGGTAGTTTCCTCTTGGTTCCCTGGCAGAGTKTGGGCTAATGAGGCCACTAGGGGCTGGAGGGGAGAGCGAGCGAGAGAAAGGGGAGAGCGAGCGCGAGAGAGAGGGGAGAGGGCTGGCATTCTCTCTAGCCTAGTCTGGCTCGAGAACGGCATGTGCTTCAGCCAACTCCATTGACTAGTGCAGTCATTGTCATGCATATACCTCTGAACATTGTTCACTTACGTGGCCCTGACAACGATGATCAAAGGAATCGCCTTACAGCTAAAGCACATCAGGCAGGGAATACCTGGCTGAACAGTCATCAATGGGACGTGTTATGGATTGGTCTTTATCCGCAGACAAAACAATAGCATCTGGAAGTGGAATCAAAAGAACAAATATGCCACCTCACCCAGGCGTTTGAAGACAAAGCCAAGGGGCCAAATGAGAAGGGCGGCAGGGCCAAGGCGTGTTAACAACATCTAGCCAACAGTATGCCTTCTGCCCACATGCTATGTCACCCGGGGGCTTAGGAGACAGAGCCATGAATGAACCAGCTGTTGTAGACCACTGAGTGCGTTTCCCACAGCATGGCTTGCATCTCAGACCCCCACTGTAGCACCTGCTATGCTACTAGATGAAGGGTTGTAATGCCATCAGCTGTTGTATTGGAGAGAGTGGGGGGGGGGGGGGGGGGGGGGGGGGGGGGGGGTTGAGATTGTGTCTCAAGACATTGGGGTGTGGAGGTTGGGTTGTGTCTAATGAGGACCACAATGGAAATAGGCCTACGACTTACGTGTTTGTGTCCATTTCGATTTTTAATGCATTGCTGTTCTCGCACTCGAGTCATGTGCATTTTAAAATGGTCAGACAAAATGTATTCATTATTGAATTGTTTGATTGATTGATTGATTGTGTTGTGACCATCCAGGCCTACAGTGTGTATAGCCAGCTGAGCCTGTGGGCAGACAGATGTGAGAGGATGTATCTGGATCAAGGCAGTAACTGACTCCTGTAGTACAGCCACAGCAGGCCTCTGGGGCTGGAAGCGCCTGTGTCGTCTGTGTACCCTCTGAAACATGATGACTACACCAGCAGGGAGGTCAAAGATAAACTGACCCCAAAGACAGAGCTCATCTACATACACAGTCTCTCACATTCAGCCTGGGGACAAATTAGATTGGCCCATGTTTGCATGAATTTTGRACCATGCTGGCAGGAAAAATGACYTTTTCCTCCTAAAATTGAGAGAACGCAGCTAGTTACCAAATCAAATGCATACTTCTCAATACTGCATCCATCCAAAATCTGTATTCCTCACTGTCAGTGCCAAGACTAATGCTGTATCTCTTTCCATAATTGGCAGTGGAGTACAGCAGTAGAAAAATAAGCTATTCATGGTATGACAAGGCAGACAGCCAGAGGGAAGAACAGTTGATCAGAAACCCCAGGGACTTAAAGCCTTCCCRAGCATGGGCCRCTCCTGCCTGGGGCCGTGTTGTGCAGAGGGCCCCTGGGAGAGTTGTCCAGCCAGTCAGTTAAAAAAACAAAAAACGTTGGATATCAGACCATCAGTGTGTGTGCTTGAGTGCGTATACACACACTGTGTGTGTGGCGACATGTCTCTGCAATGCCCTGTGCTGCCCAGGGTTCTGCAGAYAAATTCTGTTTACAGTGAAGCTGCAGGCAGCCCCCTCAGAGTAAACATGTCAGTCAGTAATGGAAGACAGCACCACCGAGGAGGAGAGAGAATAAAAATGTGAACAGACACCGGAGCAAGCTCTTCCTCCGTCTCGTCCTCTAAGTGTCGTACAACAATTCACGGRGTGCTCATCTGTGTATGTTCTGCATTMAAAGACAACAMATACTAGAGGTGTTGGTTGAAAAACCTTCCATTGGGATGTGAAGAGAAAAGCTGCAGGGTCGAGGCTTAAAAAGGAAGACGGTAGGCTAACATAGTGGTTCACCAGATAGCTTGCAGAGACAGCACGCCTCCACTCCCTCACTGGAGGAAAAACAATGCTGAGAGAGATCTACTCAAGGCTCATATTGTTTGTCCACTCAACTCTCTCTTGTTCTAAATTAAAGCCCACTGGCAGAGTGGGTCTCTTGGCCTGACATGTTTCTCTACGCGGTCCACAGATCCGGTCACTGGTGAGTTCATTAAAAAATGTGACCGCGAGCGGTACAGGTCCTGAGTGCTCTCCAGTCTCCACAGCACGTACACTCAGCGGCTAAACACAATCACGGCCATATTTCAATAGCGTCAAGCTAAAGCCTATCTGCAGTGCACAGAGCCCCTGTAGAAACACAGTTGAACCAATGGGTCAGAGTGGAGGAGAATCTGAGTGTAACACACCATCATCAATTCCCTAATGTCAGTGGACTAGTACGGAGCGAGAACAGGGGTAGTATCACCTGCCCTGAGTAACACCAAGGTTTCGGACTGACCCACAGATGGACCCATCATACGAATTTGCGATTCGCCCCATTCTTCCTCTACCTGTTGCAGGGCTCTAACACTGCGACAATTTTACTCGCATATCTGKCTTAAATATTTTGCTGTCAACCTGGAATTTGAATTCTAGCGCACCTAGGGATTTTTGGGATTACAGCTTTAATATCTCAAATACTATTCATTGCGCTCCTAAATGTATTTGTGTGCTCCTACAATTTTTCAAGTTAAGCGCACACGTGTGCCTTGTAAAGGTCAGGGTAGAGCCCCGTGTTGAACAGCCTCACCCATCTACCATGATGACCTGTGACACTTCATTTCATGGGACCAATTTAGTAACATCAGCTTCTCTATCAAGTTACACGGAGAAACGGGCCACATTCCTACTGAGGAAACAGATCTAGCCAAGGGTAAGATGCAATAAGCAGGGAACTGACCTGTGTGGCGCTTGCCTGCGGAGGAGGAAGAAGCGGGGGCACCGGGGATGAGCGGGTCAGAGGCAGGGGTCACGGTGAGGCTACTCAGGGCTCCGGCTGGCAGTGGCTGACCCCTCTTCAGTAGCTGCTTGTGCTCCTGCTGGCGGAAACGCGGGGGCACCTCACGGGGCGGGTAGCGGGGGCCTGAGGACGACGACGGCGGAGGTGGGGTCAGCTGCTGTGGTGTTTGCTGGGTGCTAGGGGGGGCGCGCTTCCCATTGGTTCTGACTGAAGAGGAGTAGGAGGGGGGATGTGAGGCCTGGGGCAGGGTCACACTGGTGGTGGGGTGGTGGAGGGGACCGGGGCTGGGCTTAGCTGGCTCTGGCACTGGAGGAGGAGGCAAACACAACACAGGAAGCAAGGTATTAGCTAATGCTGCACAGCACACATCACTAATCCACTGTACTTTACAAGACAACATTGTTGGTTGTAGCACCCAGAGCACCCTCTGCACATGAGCTGTGCACTCCTGAATGTGTTATCATTTCCCTGATCGAGTATGACATGAACACACTGATCATTTGAACTGATGTTCATAGGTGGATTTGAACTGATGTTCATAGGTTGAAACATCAAGCGACCTCTAACCCTAGAGCAACCAGGCATGGTTTTATTCTCCAAAACGTTATACCCCAAATATCTGACACCCGTATAACATGTATTGAAAACATATCCCTTAAGGAGAAATCAAGCGAAACGTGGTTAGTAATAACATGTACTAACCTTCCTTATGAGCCGACCTGTGCTTGAACACCACCGACAGACAGCCCAGACAACATGAAAGGGCAGGTTCTTACACACACACTCACCTCTGCCTGACCCTGTGCATTCCTCTGTCTTAGTTCCCCAGAGAGAACAGCCCTCTAATCAAGCCTTGCCCAGACTGAGTGGTATTAGTAGTCGGTACTAGCAGGACCTACTGTGTCAGCCTACTGTGGCTAAAGGAGCTTAGCTGAGCCCTCTGGGTGAGCAGGAGGCTGAGGCTGGACAGGCTAAGAGCTGCCCGCGAGGGCTGGAGGGGAAACGGCACAGAGGCTTACGGAAGTGTGTGTGTGTGTGTGTGTGTCCGCACCAAGGCTTATGTAGCACAAGTGTGTGGGTGCGCATTACGCAACTGCATTGGAAAGAGGTTAACACCCTGCATGTGTGCTCACTGTCCATGCTGAATAGAAGAGCATGGCAGCCATATTGTCTCTCAATACTTTATGACCTTCATGAGCTGCTACCTCAGTGTGGTGAATGTGAACACTGTTTGTTGTGGTTCTATACTCCCTAGGTGGCTACAGAGGAGAATTCATAGGCTGCTTTTAAAAACAACAGGCTGGCAGCTATGCCTCAGGGGGGAAAAAAGAAGAGAGAGAGAGAGAAGACGGGAGAGAGCGAAGGGATTGGCACAGGAGAGATGCAGATTAGCAACCAGGCAACAMATCTCTCACTCTTCTGGGAACACAGGAGACACTGTCAGGACTCTGTCACGACACACATGAACACATACAAATGCACACAATGACATTTGAGGTCATATCATTCTGACCAATTAGGACAACTGCAGCTTTTGTCATTTTTTCATGTTTACCAAGTTGTGGCTCCAGAGAAAATCGAGCAAGAAGCTAACAGGGTGTGACTGTGTAGAATCCCACACGTGAACAGTTGAGGCCTGATGTGGCTGACTAGCTGTCCTGTGCTGCAGCAGCGGGGGTTAAAGCAAACACTGCAGGCAGGCCCACGTATTCCCTCTGCCTGCCAAAGGCCTGTCCCACTGCCAACACCGTTTCTATAAACAGAGCACCCTCTGCACATGAGCTGTGCACCCCTGTGCCTCTGACACACACACACACACACTCAATATACTTTCAAATATACGCATACACAACTAGGTTCTCTCGCTCATAAACTGCATACTGCCTGCTGATCTACCTCCATCTCTGGTCAGAGCTGGCCCCTCCAGCAGCAGGAGCTAGCTAGCTGGTTGGGCGCTGTAGCAGGCAGCTGGTGACGCACATATCTGATTAAATTCAGCCTCAGCCCGCCTGACGCAGTCACAGCCAATCAGCAGGCAGGGTGCTGTGTTCTCACCACGCACCCCCCTCGGCTCTCTCCCTCTCCTTCGTCCTGCGCCTCTCTCCTTCCTCGCTCTTGCCTTTTACAATGTCCACCCTCTCCTGTTTTGTTTCACCCTTCGCTCAGCCATTCCATTCTCTCCCTTCAACCTGTCCCTCGCCCTCCCTTRTATTCTCTGGTGCTCCCTCCCCCTCGTTCATCCAATTCAGTCTCTCTCATTGTTCACCGCTGCTCTGAATCCATTAGAGGAAGCAGATGGACTGCTGGGCTGTTACTGGGCCAGCAGCCTCTCACACACACCCTATGAATCACAGCTTCTATGACGTAGGGGGAGGGTGTGCGGGTGTACATTGTGAGTGTGGATATCCCACATTATGTGAGTGTATCTGAGGGGGGTTGGTTGGGTGTGTTTCCAGTCTATTCTCCAGTAGCCTCTGTTTAGGACAACACTGGTGCTTTTACAACACAATTAAATAGCTATTAAAGCACTATGTTGTGCGTGTAAATGATCAGTTTATCTGGTCTATGATGGGAAATTGCTGTTGTTATTCCAGCCAGCTGGGTATTGTGTATCCATCTTTGGAATAATCTGCATTTAATAACTCAGTGAAAAAGAGTGTACTCAGGAGAGAGTAGCTGTGTGTGTGTGTGTGTGTGTGTGTGTGTGTGTGTGTGCACACGAGCGTGTGTGTGAGCATGAATGGCGGCTACGATACGACGTCTTTCGGCTCTAAATAAAAGAGATCTAGCAAGACATTACTCCTTTTCTTTGAGGGAAGAGTTCATTTTTAATCCATAACGGACGCTAAAGCGCTTCGCGGGAGATTTCCGAAGCGAGGGGAAACCAAATCCCTTCACCAGGATGAGAGAAAGCGATATCAAAATGCTGTGTAGTCAAGTTCTCTAGCGCCATCATTTGTGAGAGAGAACTTTTTTTTTTATATATATGGGAGATTCACCTGTATGTCTGATGGGAGAGATAGCAGGTGATACGTGTGACATTGTCCTACACCAAAGACTTAGAGGGGAGATTGAGAGATCGTAGGAACACCCAGAGCAAGAGGCAAAGTAAAGGGAGAGAATGAAAGATGGAATGAATGGAGAATGAGAGTCAAAGAATGGTATAGASAATTCGAGAGAGCGCAAATGAGAGTGTGAGAACGAGAGAGAATGAAAGAGAAGYAGCGCAAACAAACTGCAATACTAGACCCTTTCGGGTCGCTAAAGCCTTAAAAACACTATTTGATGTTCAAAGGAGAGTCAATTAAATAAACCATTCTAACGAGACACACACTGTAAATTCCATTAAACCCTCAATGGAGAAGCACTCCTAACCAAACTTGTAATTTTGGCCTCCTGTCCCCCACTCAATGGTTAACTAAGCCGAAAGAGAAGAAAAAGCTTGAGCGAAAGGGATGATGGTCAAAAGGGCAGGCCCTGGTGCATAAGGAGCCATTGGCTCGGTTGTGGAGTGTGTGCCTGGCTTTGAAGGGTTCTGGGAATCGTCCATGTCAGAGGTTAGCTACGTGCTGCCATTGTGTGATGAGGACGCATTTTAATATGTGACCGTGTTTATAGTGGGGGAGGGCTGTGTGTAGAACACATAAGTGGACTACAGAAGAGGTTTATCTGCATCCTGTATGTTGTTACATACATGACTCTCKTTGGAAATCAAATGTTAATGTGACTTCATGAAAATACATATTTTTCATATCCAAGAAACACATTGGAAAGAAGTGATGTAGCGGAGATTTAACTAAACCATTTGACCGATGAGGTGTATMTGTGTTTAGTGGCCTTGTTTAAGTGGATACAGGGTAGTTGAGAGGACTGACAGTACTAAAGGTTAAGAGGGGCTATAGACTTTAGTGGTACTGAAAGATCAGTAGCTTTTGATGGTTGATGGTTGATTGTTAAGATGCACCCAGACAGTCTCTTGTGAGTGCGTGCCATGGGGAGGGAGGGGGTCTGCGGTTCCATCTGTCAGTAGTAAATCCTGTAGCAGGTCAGAGAACCCCACACACACACAGAGACTAAAAGGCACAGCTTTCCACCCTTCACCCTTCCCTGGGTACTAGGCCGTCGCCATGGAGATGAGCAACTGTTTCCKTGCCTAATGCACCTCTGCGGGCCTCCTGTGACCCACCACCCCACCCTGAGCCCCGACACACACACTAATGAGCAGAGGGCTCATCTCAGCAGTGTCGACCCATTCTCTCCACACTTTCTACGTGCTTTAGGAGTCTGGTTGATCRATAGAGACMATTCATAGAGWCGGCTTGTTAGAATTCACTGCAGTTAACTATGGGTAGATAACACTAAGCCAAAGTCCCACACTTAGATACGATTCAGTCAGTCTTCCCTTATCCATACAGTGTATCCAAAGGAGATTGTTGCCCAAAGACTGATCTAAGGTCAGAGGTGTGTTTTCTACACGCTATGGTGAGGAGAAGGTAAGCTGATCCTAGATCTGTGCACAAGGACAGCTTCTATCAACGTGCCTTAGGAGTCATGTGTATACCACTGAGCCAATGCTTCCCACGTAGATATGATTCGTCAGCATATCCTCGCCAACACACAAAAATGGCATAGTGGTGTTGGTGGTTTGGACATGAAAAGGCAGAATGTGACCTGAAGCAGAAGACAGGAGGGCAGCCTCTTCCAGACAGTCCTGCTCAGCAACACATACCCTCTCCCCCATACAAAGCCTCATCGTTAAATGCCATTAATATCAGCACATACGCTTTTCTATTAATCTGCCTTTAAATGTGACTTGAGCCCTCTCAGCTATGATATAATGGAGGGTATATTGAATTGCCTCTTGTCTGCAGCATGTGAGTGATAATCCAACATGAATACATGCAGAAAATTCCCCCCCCCCGCCTTCTGTCCCCTCCCTTTCGCTTCATCCCCCTCTCTACCCCTAAATCAACCCCCTCTACTTGACATGCAAGCAAAGAGACAAAGCAATTATCCTTCGCATCCATAAATCCACAGGACATAAACCAGGATCCATTCACTCACTATTCATTTACAGAGTATTTATTAATGTTGCAGTTTGACACAGAAAGGCGACGGCGCCCCTCCCCCACGGGAAAGTCAATTATCCCCCAATTAGATTGCGATTCAAGAAATCCAACTAAAAAGTGTTGACAATTAATTGAATGTGAAATTGCAAATTAATCCAATATGCATATTACGATGTGATGTCGTCCGGTTTCCCGGGTGGAAATAATGCAGTTCTCCTGTCGCCGCGGTGACACCTTGTAAATATGTCAGTCGCTGTGGCAATTGTTGGGTTGCCATGGTAGCAGGGCGGGGGGGTCTCCTGGGAAGGGGAGAAAACAGCATGGGTGAAGGTGTCCGCATGCTTCCCAGCCGAAAACAGTTCGGTAGAGTACGTGCATATAATGACGACATTGTGACGTTTTTGTTCATTTTTATTTTGTTGGTACGTTTATCTGGCGCTGTTCGGGCACAGAATTTCTCTCGAATCAAGCCGAAGTCAGTAGCCTAAGTCTACGCCCTTTCGTCGGTGATTGGTCAACAGTAGTGATTCTTCAATAAAAGACTTGTCATTCAACAAGAGACAACTCCTTTTCATGAATTTCTCATTGAGAAATACTACACCAAACATCTTACTTAGATGTAAAATTGCATAACTAAGAGCTCTTGGATTAATTCGGACTATTTTAAGATGGTGTATACTGGCTATGGCGTCTCAAATGGACAAACCGCACTATAGCCGCTTTTTTTCTCTTTTTCATAGCAGCCAGACGAACTGAAGCATGCCGAAGATTGACACGCATTACAGTTTGTTCTATAACACTTGAAAAAGGCAGGCGCTGTTTTTCTGATTACACCAGGGCTGGGTAGAGAATGCGTCAGGCATACCCGGGTATTACTGATGGCTTTCGCTCACGAAAACTCGGAAGCCGCCACCTGTTTCCATTAATTGCGTCACTCTGAGCAGGGGGGGGTATGGTGCATTATGTGTATGCGCGCAGCAAGATGGGGTTTGATTGTGGGGAATAATCAGCGTTCCCCTGCCCTCCATACTAATAGAGGGCTGAGGCGCTCTCATTCTACCCCAACAGGGACTGCCTGGGTGGGGGAGGCTGGTGGCTGGTCCCCCGTCTCACTGGAGCTCCATGGCTAATGGGGGGCACAGGAGTTAATTCCACAGCGCCAGCGCCTTATCTAATTTTCATACATATGAACGCACCAGGCAAGACCGATTACCGCAAACAAATTGAAACGTGAGCGGAAGGGAGGAGAAGGAAGCGGGAGAGGTGATTGGAGAAGGGATGAGGCAGCGGGGTTGTGGGTGTACAAACGTGTGTTAGAGAGTGATGAGAGATCATTGATATGGACGAAGAGACATCACAGCTGCATACTGATTTGCCCACACACACACACACCTTATTAGTGACATGGATGCTAACTGAAGTAAAACAGTCCTATGCTACTTAGAGGACTCTGTAGCAAATTGAGCGGAGAACATTTTCTCTCTTGCTTACTTTAYAAGTAGGCTATACTGTGTCCATTTAGTTGTTTCAGCTCTACAAGTTCCTTTTTGGTCCTATTCTCTGTAGGCTGACGCTTGAACACACTCACCCCACTTCCTTTCCCTCTCTCAGATTTTACACCTCTGTCATTTGACTTCAAACTAACCTTCTCAGTCTGCTGTTAGACGCCCTAAGTCACCCCTCGGCTTAAAATGGTTCCTTCTCACTTGGTGACTCCCCAACAGACGGAGCAGAGTCTCCCCCCAGAGATAATGAGACAGACCTTAACGAGGTCAGAGGTCAAGAAAGTGCCATTGACCTCTACACAATAAAAACGGACGTCGGGCCAAACCCCAATGCCTATTGGGGTGTGTTGGGGCCAATCCCCGGTAACACAAACAGGACACACACACACACCTTTTAGAGGGCGAGGTGCTGACCAGCGCAACCTGAACGGATGCTCTAATGGGCTTTAGAGTGAACCAAAGCCCTGGCCCCATCTGTCTAATGCCTGCCTGCAGGGGTTTAACACCTACACGCATTAACAACAACCCCCTGGCTTATTCACACGCAATTGACACACATTCTTCACACACGCTAGACTAATTTGTTGACTAAATACAATAGGAAACGTTTGATGTGGGGGACCGAGCGGCGCAGCGGTCTAAGGCACTGCATCGCAGTGCTAGAGGCGTCACTACAGACACTACAGCTGTATTGAGGCGTCAGTACAGACACTACAGCTGTATCACAACCGGACGTGATCGGGAGTCCCATAGGGCGGCGCACAATTGTCCCAGCATCGTCCAGGTTAGGAGAGGTTTTGGCCGGGGTAGGCCGTCATTGTAAATAAGAATTTGCTCTTAACTGACTTGCCTAGTTTCAATAAAGGTTKAATTAAAAACYCGCTGAATYGAAACGSATGCAGAAATAGCATACATACTACCGATGTTGAGCACACATGCTGCTGGGAGAGAGCGGAACAAGTCACCATAGAAGGCAAGATGCCCCCTTAAATAATGTCGCCCKTGGAACTGACTGAACTCCTTACCCTCCCAAATCCCCTCCCCACACTGTTAGGAGCTCCCACCTGGGTGCCCTCTTCACAAATCATTGGCCAGCACTGCTYAGCTCAGAGGAGAAGTCATTGTGTATCTATGGGTTAGACGACACTGCGCCTGCTCCTACACAGCCCTTATCTGTATGTATACGCCTTCATGGCTCATATGAACTCCCTTAAAAATCAGAGCCGATTAGGGCCGTGTGTGTCAATCATTTTCATGTATTTTTAAAAAGCTATGCGGCTATGAGCGGCAGTTAGTCATTCCACTCACCTTTGGTTTTCGTGTCAGCAGCCTAGAAGACACACAGGGAGAGAGAAGTCAACAGCTGTAAACTTAAAGTTGTTTTTGTTCAATGATTCATGTGGAGCTAGCAAAATGGTGTGTCATAAAAGTTTGTCATTAACTAAAACATTAGTGCATTACAGGAAGGAATGTATGTACTTTTACACAACAGGGAAGGAAACTGTTAAACTCATAATCAAAGTAAACATGAGAAATTATATTCCCAGTAGAACGTCATCACATTGCAGGCTGCCAAATTGGATGCAGCCCACAATCACATATTCATACAACGAATGGGCAAATATCTTAAATGAAAAGCCAATTGAAATGAGCTGAAAATGTAGGGATGTGGGACAGTGAGACATATAACTGGCAAGGTAAAACGCCTCAGTCTTCAAGACCCAAACAGCCCCACCTGGGAAGACGCCTGCTATAAAGTGCCTTGGCACGGCTGCTGGCTAGTYGAAGTGATAATTACAGGCTGTCTGTCTAATCTGTCTGAGTGCAAATGTGTGTGTTAGCAGCCRGATCAATATGGGATTTGTGGGTCCGATACCGATACTAGGAAGGCAAAGGTCACCGATATACACACACCAATGTTTTTCTTTTCTTTTAGGAGGCAGAATGAAAAATATATTTTTCACAAATTTCACTCCAAAGGATTAACAGATAGTCTAAATTATGATTTATTAATTAAATATTAAAATGAACAATATTTAAGAACATTTTATCTGTGGCCTACATAACCACCAAAAAGCCACTACAACCTCTATGAATACAAAAGTAAATAAACMTATTCAGTTGACCTTAGGTACATCTTTAAGTTGTGTCCATCTATGGCAGTGGATAAGAATGCAGAAGTGAAGCACGACAAGCACACTAATATACAACAATGTCTGAAAGAGTTCCTAATGTCACCACTAGATGTCAGAATCTGTATTGAGTAGATTCACTACAGTGCTTTAAACAGTCAAGTAAAGAACCACTGTCAACCTCGCAACAAGAGCTTGTTATGACAAGCACGCGCTAGATGTTCATTCCGAAAATGTTTTCTTACTGAAACAATAATGTGAATTATACTGTTATTCAATACAAAATGTATGTATTTGGCTATATATTTCAACTGCAGATGGCATGCGCTGATGTCTGAAAACATTCATGCAGGAAAATGCTTGCCGCACTGGTTTTAGTCACACACGTTCACGGATGTATCACGGATGAGTCAGTGTTCASTTTGGCGCCAGTCCAGTCGCACATAAGTAGCACAGATTGCTAGCTAGCTAGGCTAACTACCTTGCTGGCTAGCTAAGTGAGCATACGATGAGGACAGGGCTCCTTGCTTGGATAAAGGGTACTTTTGATTATTTCCTCWTTGAAATACGCCGCCGCTGGCTGTGGAAAGCCACCATGCCCACTCTCTCACGTCCTGGCGGGCTGAAGGATGTTCAAGGAGCAGCTCAGAGCGCCCCCTTCAGGCAAACATTGAAAACAAATTTGTTAATTCTATGTATATAATATCAGCGCTTTATCTGTGGAATAAAGACAGAAACAAATATTTCTGTGAAAAGGCTAATATCGGCCGATAACGTCGGGTATGTCTCGAGTATGTGTTTGAGCATATCATTGTGTTTTTATATGCCTGTGTGTACAATTGTATGACTGTGCGAATGACGTGTGTCTATGTGCGACAGCAACATCTCCTTGGTTACCAGAGCCAGGCTAGTGTTTCCAACAGAGCAGTGTGTGTAGCTTGTGTGCCAGCTCTAATCTGTCTTTAAATAGGGTCCATARACCTTGCAGTGTGCTGCCTGCAGGGTTATAGGCRCCAGGCTAATCCATGAGGTTAAACTAGGGAGGAACTCCCACACTCAGTCATATAGAGACTATACTGAACACACCTACCTGGGGAACAGAGYTGAATGAAGGAGAGGGAGGGAGAAGGTGTAGCCTGATGGAGACGTTTTTCAGAAGGAGGTACTCAGTTTGAGGAGAGAGACTTAACACAACTCACCTGTTTCTGAGCAGCTTCCTTCTTGGTCTTTTCTTMCTTTTTATTTTCTTCCATCAAATGGTTCTCTTCTCGTGTTGTTCGCTTCTTTCAGCTGCAAACAGAAAGGGAGAGGTTTTCAGAACAGGGCAGAGAGGAGCAGCAGGCTTTAAGTTCAGTAACCTAGGGCTACWATTTCCCTTTCATCCGCTTAGAGGTCAATGTCAGAGCTAGCAAGCTTTCTCCAGAGAAGACTTTTAGAAGCCAAGCACATTCAGCATTTCAGAAGTAACACATTGAGTTGCTTCTTAAATGCAATTTCCTTCAAGGCCAGAGAGAGATTGGGGGTGGGGGGAGCAACGGAGACACCCGGAAACTGACAGAGGGAGAAATGGGGAGAAGAGATAGAAAAAAAGGAAAGAATGAGAAAGAACAAACTCAAAGCCTTTCCCAAAGTCGGTCTCCAGTGGCCTGCCAAGCAGCCAAAGGAGAGATCAGATAGCTGGAGAGCCTGCGAGAGAAAGTGGTTTATTTAAGCCTTTATTTGTTTTGGCTGAAGTTCGGTGACGGTTCCTGGAAACTATTAAAAGGCATGAGGAGAGGGACTGGGGGAGCCTGTGTGTGTATACGTATGTGTGTACTTATGTGTGTGTGTGTCTAAAGCCTGCTAGTGCCGGTTAGCCATTTCAATCTGGTCAGTGTTGCCAGCTAAGTAAGTGCCACTCAGTGGACATTCTGGTTATTATCTGGTCAATGGGAAAACTCAAAAGTGTGGTCAATACTAGACAGCTTCCAACTGACTGGCTGTTCCTCTCACCGCAAATCCAGCCCGTTATCGTGGAACTCTGGGATCTCAAAGTACCCTTCAACTCCCTCCACACAAACAAATCMGCCATTGTGCTCTTTCCTCAGCAATAGTAAGGCCATAAACACACATTTTTCTCAGTGCCTGAGTGACTGACACACACACACCGGAGCGGACCGGAGTTTCTCCAGCCTCAGACAGTGTCCATAGGGGCCTGCACATGAATACATTGATGAATTATCATAATAATGACGGGAGAGTAATGACATGCCCGCCTCTCAGTGTGTTGCCTGTTGGTAGGGGAATGGAAGTGTCAATCAGAGTGACAGGCAAAGGCAGGCGGAGAGTGAGTAAATGGTGGGGAGGAGTGTCCATAGGGACAGCCATGTTGCGAGAGAGAGCGCGCGAGAGAGCGCGAGCGAGAGAGAGCGAGAGAGCGAGAGAGCGCGAGAGAGAGCGAGAGAGAGCGAGAGAGAGCGAGAGAGAGCGAGAGAGAGAAGGGAGAGGGGAGCGGGGGAGAGGGACCTGTTGCCTCAAGTTAAGGGCAACCAGTGAAGAACAAACACCATTGTAAATTCAACCTATATTTATGTTTATTTATTTTCCCTTTTGTACTTTAATGATGTGCACATCATTACAACACTGTATATATATATATATATATATAGACATTCTTTTGGAACTTTTGTGAGTGTAATGTATACTGTTAATTTTTTATTGTTTATGTCACTTATATTTATTATCTATTTCACTTTCTATGGTAATGTAAATATGTGTTTCCCATGTCAATAAAGCCCCTTAAATTGAATGGAGAGAGTGCGAGAGAGGGAGAGAGAGAAATTGGCAGGCATGGCCATTAACTGTCAATCTACAGTACAGGTAGTGTACTGCTTAACAGCAAGGAATACTGACAGAGGCCTTGTCTAGCTGTAATGACTYAGGGAGGACAGTACAACGCACTATCAGACTCCTACTCATTATAGAGGGAACTGTGTGCGTGTGCATTAGTATCTAATCAGGCAGAAAGGCTGGTTGATCTCTGCCTGGTAATAAGTAGGAGCTCAATAGTGTCTCCTCTCTCAGACCTGCCTATCAACCAGACCAGCGCTCCTGCACAGCACTAACAATCCAACAACCTCATAGGCTACCACTCCCCCTTCACCCGCCCCCTACTACCCCCTCGACCAATCACAATGCCCGGTCAGTCTAACTGGCATCTCTCCCCACCACCATCCTCCCTGCTGATATTCCTTGGCACCTGTCCAAAAAGCAGGGGGGGAAGCTCGCTGGCACTGTTCTGAATGTTGAAATCACCCTCAGAATAGAAAGGGGTGGAAGGAGGGGGAAGGGGACATTGGATCGGGATATAAAAATATCCGGTGGAACCCTTCAAGTGCTGGAATTTTCCGAAAGAGAGCCTCCGACTCAGTCCATCTACTGCTTAGTGACTACTAGCCTACCGCTGTCCTAGCTGTTGTTAACATGGGATCTCCCATACAGCCCATCTGGTGGGCCAGCTTATGACTGAGAGGAGACAGAAGCGGGGGAAGAGTTATGACAATAATAGTACACCACGCGTATTTACTTATTGACCTCACTTCCTAGAAAATACACGGTTAAGGAAACGGATGAAGGATGACAGATGGTCTATTTTGGTAGCAGGCTAGTAGAGGTTGATCTAACACATCACGCTGTACAGTACACAACCACCTGACTGTGTTCCTGTATCCAAGATCATAACAACCCATTGTTCCCTGCTGTGCTGCCCCACTCATCCATAGGAGCAGCATTGAAATCGAAACCTGTGTATTGATGTGTAGCCTATATTTTGGGTAATTACAGGGCTCATCCGTAAAAGAGACCTTGGTCTCAGAATGACTTCCTGTCAAAATACAAGGTTAAATGAAACATTTAACCTGCGTGTATGCGATTCCAAAAATATCATGTTACAGATATCCATTTCTGCACTGCAGCAGACAAACTGAAAATCATTTATAAAAAWWAAAAAAAGTTATTATAAATATCCGAAACATACAATATACTTGCAGTGAAGCCACTCAACAACTACAGAATACCAGTCATTCAACACACTCCCATTCAGAGCGACACAGAAGCATCCAGGGTCAATGCACTGCTCAAGGGAACGTTGAAAGATCTCCAACGAGCCCAAAAGACGTGAACCTGAACCCTCCAAGATTTCCCCAATGTTCCTCAACCATTCGAGACCCCAACCACAGCCCCAAGAGGAAAAAAATACAATTAATTCCATTCCCCACCCCCAAGAACCCCCCCAATGCACCAACAACCAAGAGAATGAACTAAAGAGCAAAATATCCCACCCCCAAAAATAAAAAATAAAGTTAAAACAAAAGGACATCAAGGACAACTAAAATCAAAACAGCAATGCCAACTGTATATGTTTGTGTGCATGTCTGGCACTATTACYTGTATGTGTGTGTTCTTGTATGTGTTTATTTGAACGAGAGTGTGTGTATAWGCATGTGTACAAACACCTGCACGGCATCAGCCTCAGGCAAGCCGGCATTAGCTTTAAAAACACTGCCCCTCAGTGTCATTCAAACATACTTTTTATTGTGTTTTATTTTGACTTTTACCTTTGACCATCATTCTAACTCCACTCTCACCAATTCCACATCCCAAACCTCAGCCCATCCCATCTATCTCTGCTGGCCACCCACGTCGGGTTTCTACGCAACACATATCTTTCAACTATGCTGTGATGTTTAACGTACAATTTCAAATCTATCTAATCGAATAGAATCCACAAATTGCGAGTTGAAGATAAATACTTTTACTAAGAGTATTAGTATATTAGTAATTGACTGACCCGGTCTCTCCAGATCTCCTAACAGTACTATTTCTAGGGTCAATTTTAGATCAATGCTATGCATTTTCAGCCATTCCTGAACCTGAGACCAGAAACAGGCTACCTGAGGGCAATACCAAAATAAATGGTCTATTGATTCTGTATCCTCACATCAAAATCTGCAGAGCCTCGATGATTTTATGCCCCAAATATTCAACATTATGTTGGTGGCAAGAACTCAATATAATAATTTTAGCTGAAAAGCACGAAGTCTTGAATCTTGCGTTGTTTTATATATCAACTCATACACACTCTACCATGGAATCGGTACATCAAAAATCAATTCCCAACTATTTTGCAATATGTATGGCACAGTTGTCAACATCCTGGTCCTCAAATCAAACTGGTATACTTTCCTATTTATGCTATTTTTATTCCTCCTCCAGTTTAGATCCTTTATATTGGGCAGACAGACCAGTTCCCTAAATCCTCCCGTTGCCACCTGCCTCCTCCATTTTTGGGGTAATACTGTAATCAATTGGTTGTACTCTTGGATTGAGCAGACCTTTCCGTACAATTCTGATTACTCCAAGAAGGACATAACTCTACCATTCCAATATCATTTAATAACAAAATACCCTTTTCAAACATCTTTCCCATAAATACTGGTATTTTATCAACCAGCACATTTGAGTTCAGCCATAATATTTTACTATCTTTACAMGGTGATGAAATTGAAATTGTAGCCAGCTCTGKAATYCTTGTTTGAAAAAGAGAGATACTTTGAAAAAAGTATKATTTTCAATGAATTGAAAATGAGACATGGCAATCTGCACAAAGGCAAAAAGGCAATTTTTAAACAATGGATGAGCTTTTCTTGGTAATCTACTTGAGAACCATTTAGGGTTCAAGTAAAACGTTTGAATAAGTGAAGCTTTGAGAGGTTTAGTGCTTTTATATTTAATAATCTCAACCCACCCAATTCATATTCATAATATAGATAGGCACMTTTTATTTTGTCTGGTTTAGCGTCCCAGATAAAGCAAAATATTTTTTGCTCATATGATTTGAAAAACTAATCAGGATTAGGCAGCGCCATAAGTGAGTAAACAGATATGACTAAGGAGTTAATCATGGCAATTTTTCCATAAATAGACAGGTATTTACCTCTCCATGGTTGCAGGATCTTGTCTATTTTTACAAGTTTTCTATTGAAATTCATTGTGGAGAGCTTATTTATATATTTTGTGATAAGAATACCGAGTATGTCTACTTCATCAGCCCATTTTCTAGGTAAACTGCAGGGTAATGTAAAAGCTGTATTTTTTTAAAGATCCAATACATAATATTGTACACTTATCATAATTAGGTTTTAGTACAGAGAGCACAGAAAAGTTATCTAGATCTTCAATGAGACACTGCAGGGATCTATCTAGCTTGGGGACTTAATAAAAAATTTGAGTCATCAGCATACATGGACACCTTTGTTTTTAAGCCTTGGATTTCTAATCCTCTAATGTTGTTATTGGGTCTGATTTTAATAGCTAGCATTTCGATGGCCATAACGAATAMATATGGTAACAGCGAGCACCCTTGTTTAACCCCTCCTGACAATTCAAAACTCTGAGAAGTAGCCGTTTACTATTTTACACCTGGGGTTGCTATACATTATTTTACCCCATTTTATAAGAGAATTACCGAAATGGAAAAAATTTCAGGCATTTATAAATAAAATCCAGTCTTACTTTATCAAATGCCTTTTCAAAATCTGCTATAAATACCAGGCCTGGCTTTTTAGAGGTTTCATGACGTTCTATTATTTCTAGTAGTTGTCGTATATTATCTCCAATATATCGTCCATGTAAAAAAAAATCTGTCTGATGAGGAGGAACAATACCTGCTAAAACCCTTTAAATTCTGAGCTCTATAGATTTCGCTAGTATTTTTGCATCACAACATTGAAGTGTAAGGGGCCTCCATTTCTATAGGAGTAGTTAAAACAATCTAACAATGGAGCTTTCGTATATCAAAAAACACCTGATATACCTCTACCGGTATGCCATCAAGCCCTGGGGTTTTTCCAGACTGAAAGGATTTAACAGCCTCAAAAAGTTATTCCTCTGTAATTTGGCCTTCGCACTGATATTTCTGTACATTTGTTAAATTTTTTAATTGTATATTATTTGGAAAGAATTACTTACCGTAATCTTCATTCAGTGGGAGAGGATGAGACGGAAAGAGAACATCTGCCTAAAATAATTAGCTTCCTCTTAAAATATAATTCGGAGAATCATAGATGACGTCGTCTTCAGTAACGAGTTTCTGCTAATTATTTTTGTTAGCGTTCCTGTATTGGAGATTCAGGAAGAATTTTGTGAATTTTTCTCCATATACCATCCAGTTTGCTTTATTTTTGTAATAGATTACATTAGATTGTTCTTGAATAAGTTCCTCAAGTTCTTTTTGTTTTTCCTCTTACTTATTTTGTATCTCTGAAGTATCATTTGTATTGCTATCTACACGTACTATTAGTTCAGGGATTTCCCTTGTTAGTCTTGTCTCTTTAGCCAGGAACTGCTTTTTTATTATTGATATTGAATGACCCCTGAAGGTACATTTAAAGGTATCCCAAACAATAAGGGGATTTGCTGAACGTATATTATACTGGAAAAATTCAGTTAAATTATTTTGTCTTAGTTAAAAATAAGTTGTCCTCCAGTAAACTTTGATTAAATTTACAATATCTCAGTCCACGTGGAAACTCTATAGGACTTTTGTGAATGCCAATTAGATGATGATCCGATCGCATTCTGTCTCCTATTAAAACTTTTTTAACCTTTGAMGCAAGAGAGAAAGAGACAAGAATGTTGTCAAAACGACTAGTCTCTATGTAMATCTCACTAGGTCGGGGATTTTTAGTCTCCAAAGATCCACTATTTCTAATGTGTCCATAATATTTGTAATTTCCTTAAGGGCACGGTGATGATATTTTGTAGAGTGATTACCTTCACGGTCCATTGAGGTACTTAACTATGTTCTAGTCTCCTACCATAATGATTTGATCATTTGTTGGCTGTAAGTTCAATAAATTTGAATGTTTTCGAAGAAGTATGGCTCATCCTGATTTGGACCATWTAGAATAATGAGCCAAATCACTTTTTCGTTCACTTTCATATTTAAAAGGATCCACCTTCCTTTTTTATTTATTTATTTTTTATTTCACCAGGTAGGCTAGTTGAGAATGAGTTCTCATTTGCAACTGCGACCTGGCCAAGATAAAGCAAAGCAGTTTGACACATACAACAACAGAGTTACACATGGAATAAACAAACAGTCAATAATACAGTAGAAAAATCTATAAACAGCATGTGCAAATCAGGTAGGATAAGAGAGGTAAGGCAATAAATAGGCCATGGTGGCGAAGTAATTWCAAWATAGCAATTAAACACTGCAATGGTAGGGTGTGCAGAAGATGAATGTGAAAGTAGAGATACTGGGGTGCAAAGGAGCAAGATAAATAAATAAATACAGTATGGGGATGAGGTAGATTGGATGGGCTATTTACAGATGAGCTATGTACAAGTGCAGTGATCTGTGAGCTGCTCTGACAGCTGGTGCTTAAAGCTAGTGAGGGAGGAAAGAGTCTCCAGCTTCAGAGATTTTTGCAGTTCGTTCCAATCATGGGTAGCAGAGAACTGGAAGGAGAGGCGGCCAAAGAAAGAATTGGCTTGCGGGTGACCAGTGAGATAAACCTGCTGGAGCGCGTGCTACGGGTGGGTGTTGCTATGGTGACCAGTGAGCAGAGATAAGGCGGGGCTTTACCTAGCAGAGACTTGTAGATGACCTGGAGCCAGTGGGTTTGGCGACGAGTATGAAGCGAGGGCCAGCCAACGAGAGCATACAGGTCGCAGTGGTGGGTGTATATGGGGCTTTGGTGACAAAACGGATGGCACTGTGATAGATTGCATCCAATTTGTTGAGTGGAGTGTTGAAGGCTATTTTGTAAATGACATCGCCGAAGTCGAGGATCGGTAGGATGGTCATTTTTACGAGGGTATGTTTGGCAGCATGAGTGAAGGATGCTTTGTTGCGAAATAGGAAGCCGATTCTAGATGTTTAATGTGAGTCTGGAAGGAGATTTACAGTCTAACCAGACACCTAGGTATTTGTAGTTGTATACATATTCTAAGTCAGAACCGTCCAGAGTAGTGATGCTGGACGGGCGGGCAGCGAACGGTTGAAGAGCATGCATTTAGTTTTACTTGCATTTAAGAGCAGTTGGAGGCACGGAAGGAGAGCGAATCATTCCTGACTATTTGCACATTCAGATCGAAATTTTTGTTCGTTAATATCACCACACCTTTTGAGTTCCTTTGTCCATGACAGAGAATTATTTCACCACCCCATTCCTTTTCCCACGCAACTTCATCTAAGGATGTAGAGGTGAGTTTCCTGTAAACAGTATATGTTATATTCCTTTTCTTTTAGCCATGTAAAGACAGATTTTTTTTATAATCTGCTAAAACCGTTATAATTATAACTGGCTATACTTATTTCACCCCTTACCATAACTAGATACTATTCTTAGTCTAAATTGACCCATAATTAGTGCTTGTAAAGTTACTGCCATCAGAGGTATTATGATGGTCAAAACTAGAGCTTTCAAATGTCTGATATTTAGAATTCAAGAAATAGGTTCAAGCAATATTTGTTTTATTCCCTGAGCCAAGGCCACAGTTGTTATAAAATTAAGATTTGTTTGTTACAATATATATTACAAGATATTATGTGTGTAGTAAATCTGAGTCGGTTGATGTGTATGATATTGGATGTGATTTAGTGAGAGTGTGTACGATGTCTGTATAAGAATAAGACTATAATGTGTGATGTCCAAATAAAAAAATAACTCCACCAATTTGCATGGTTGAGTGTCTATGTGTGTAACATGTAGTGCGTATATCCTTAATATTCATGATAATTGTAATCCATATCGTATCACCGTCATAATTACATCATAATTACCTTTAACATCATTGAAAAACACATCCCAGCATTRCCATAGCAATTGACGTTTCACATGGTCATGAAAGAGACTTTGCATTACTCTAGAGACGGCTTCACTACAGTACAAATGTTGTGAGCTTATATAAACTTGTAGACAAATGCAGAAAAGACCAACAATAAACACATTAAATTATTAAACAGTTTGACAACAGAGAGGGAGAGAAGAGAAAGAGAGAGTGAAGAGAGCGAGATCGTGTGTGTGTGTGTATGTATAAGTTCGTATGTGTAAGCGAGCATGTAATTAAGTACGTATGTTCATATCCACTTCATGATGTTGAGATATTTTTACAGTTCCCATACTTTCTTTTTTTGGTAATCTGAAATTGAGATACTGTAAAATTTAGTACAGCCATGGTGTTATGGAGCTGTCTCGAAATAGCTGTCCATCTACAAAGAGTTTGTCCACAATGAGAAAGGCACGCTTACCCTTCTCCCTTTGTTGCTTTCGTACCGGATACAGTCTCTTACGACGTTCGTTTATCTCCCTTGGAAAATAATTTATTGTTATTGTGCCCTGCTGCCCTTCATAGAAAAAGATTCAATATAACGGTCATCCCCATTCAAGTCAATGTTATAATCATCTGGTCTGAACCAGAGATTTAACATGACAGCACAGTGCCAGTGCTSTGTCCCMAACAGAGTCTTAGTGTTGTTACTGTCTCACACTAAACCCAAAGTAGTTGCCATTCAATCTAAATCCTAGAAAGCACAGTACAATTTGAAGACTTAACTAGCAGCTGGGCCTAATCCGAAAAGAGCCAAAAAAGCAGCATAATTGTGCCGACTAAGACAAGAGACAGTACTGCATCCAGCTACGACACTGAAGCAACCGCTCTGTCTGCTCCAGGAGTTCCTCCTCACAGGAGTTCCCTCCAGAGAGAGCACAGACTCGCAAGGGGTGGTGGTGAGCATGGTGCCCTGCTTCTCACTTCTAATTACCCTCAAGGAAGCCAGGTGAGAGGAGAGGGGAAGAAAAGGAGAAAAGCAAAAGGGGATGAGAGAATGAAAAGCGAGAAAGAGAGAAATGTACAGTAAAGGTRGTCAAATAGCATAGTTGTCCCATGACAGAACGAGAGAGAAAGAGACAGGAAGCAAGCAATATAGCGATACAGACAGAGGGCACCAGTTTAGGGGAAATGACAAGGGCAGTGTGACTGTGCCCTTGTGTCCCTGCCCGTCTCCACTGAGCTGCTGACACCGTCACCCCCAGAGTCAGGCTGACACGTTGGGTTGGCTGGGGATCAAGTTACACCTGCCTGGCAGAGGCARTCCACACAGAGAGAGACTAGCTGACACACTCAAGTGAAGCAGTGCTCTCTGAACCTGGTTGGCACTCCAGTCTAATAGGCCTATACAGTGTCATATGCCTGTGTTATATACTGTGGAAGACCTATAGCCTAGATACATGTAAACTCAGCAAAAAAAGAAACGMCCCTTTTCAGGACCCTGTCTTTCAAAGATAATTTGCAAAAACCCAAATAACTTCACAGATCTTCATTGTAAAGGGTTTAAACACTGTTTCCCCATGCTTGTTCAAAGAACCATAAATAATTCATGAACATGCACCTGTGGAACGGTCGTCAGACACTAACAGCTTACAGACGGTAGGCAATTAAGGTCACAGTTATGAAAACTTAGGACACTAAAGAGGCCTTTCTACTGACTCTGAAAAACACCAAAAGAAAGATGCCCAGGGTCCCTGCTCATCTGTGTGAACGTGCCTTAGGCATGCTGCAATGAGGCATGAGGACTGCAGATGTGGCCAGGGCAATGAATTGCAATGTCCGTACTGTGAGACACCTAAGACAGCMCTACAGGGAGACAGGATGGACAGCTGATCATCCTCGCAGTGGCAGACCACGTGTACCAACGTCTGTTGTTGAATCTGATGTTCATACAAATATTTACACATGTTAAGTTTGCTGAAAATAAACGCAGTTAACAGTGACAGGACATTTCTTCTTCTGCTGAGTTTATATCGCCTTACCCCATGTTTTTGGATTACACACCCTTTGTACATATAGATTGATTTGCTTAGCCACTTTATAGCACACTTCTAACAATTGTTTATGGATAAAAATAGTAGCAGTGTTGAGCATTCAAAGGCATTGCAAAGGTTTCCTTCCATCTGTGAGCTGTATATAAACTCTGCATGACCAGAATCAAAGCAGACAGAAAGCATAACAGGGAGGAAAGACTTTTATGGTCTGTGAGGATCCTGCTACACAAAAATAGCAGCGCTTGTTAAGAGGGACTAACTGGTGTGTGTGTGTGTGTGTGTYAGATGCACAGCGGCACAGGGAGTCAGATGTGTTCAGAGAGATGCTGGAGCTGCTGCTCACACCGGGGAGGAAGAGAGGAAAACCGGAGGATGAAAAGAGAGGCAGAGCAACACCAATTAAGAACGACAGCCGTCGGGAGAGGGAGATAGGGCAAGAAGAGACGAGAGAGAGGGGGAGAGCATCTGTGAAGGGAGAGGGAAGAGAGAAAGCTCACTGGGGAGCAGAGGAAAAACGCAAAATGCAGCAGGATAGAGGAAGGCGAGAGAGAGAGATATGGAGAAAAGAGAAGCTTAATAATATCCATGCACCTTGGGTGAGCAAGCGAGGAGAGCCAGAGGAGAAGAGGGGGCTATAGCAGGGGGGAGAGAGAAAGAGAGACAGTCAGGCTCGGGCAGTGTGCAGAGCAGAACTAGACGTCCCTGACACAGAAACAAGGTTGCCGTGATGGCCGCGAGGCAAACAGTGCTGCTGCGTGTTCTGGAGCCCTTCCGGCTAACACTGCCACTGTACGAACGAACGACGGAGCAAAGCCATGGAGGATGAGGAAGGGAAGAGAGGGGGGTGAAGCCATCACAGTCTCCATCCCCCTTCCTTTTGCTTTCCTGCAGCCAGGCATTAGGAAAGCCACAGCTCTCCTGAGCCCTTTCACACGGCCATTATCCAGGACGGCTACCAACAACCTGGCTGGAGAGTAATAATCCCACAGCCACCATTAAAGACTGAGGAGACTAGTGTAATCTTAGGCTGTGTCCAAAATGGCACCCTTTTCCCTATAAAGTGCACTGCTTTTGGCAAGCTCTGGCAATAGCCTTAGTCTAGTTCAGTTTTAAAGGATCAGTCAGCAGTTAATACATACATTTTTGGATTTATAAATGAATGATATGTACCCATTGACTGTGGAAAAATATAACTTATAAATGCCTCATGCGCTTAGTTTAACTGCCGTACCACATCAGAATCAGAAATAGGCTTGTTTTAATCCAATGTTCGTAAACAAAGTAAATGTAAACACTATTTAGCTTCAAAACATGCACAGAAATATACATTTTTAAATCATGGATGGTCAGTACTTGCATCCATAGCCCYGTCTWTGAATTTGAGGGTGGTTACATTTCTCCAGCCCCATCCCTCWGCTTTTTACCGAAACAGTGGTGGGGAGTTGGCTTTGTTATCGTTTCAATTGCTCATTGCCGCTTTAATGCTGATGGACGGGAAAACAAGCCTGTAAATTCCCCAACTGAAGTAATAAAAACAGTGTGTCAATCTCAGTTTTGGAGCATTCTGCTCATTCCAGTCACCAGTGCACTGCTGCTTTAAAGCCAGGTGGAGATCAGCATGTGGAAATATGCCGKCTGCCRTTATGAGTGGGAACAACAGCCATCTCAACTATGCTGCTGGGTTGACTCAATGAATGGAAAAGAGGGGGGCGGTTTTCATGCTCTTGGTTGCTGGCGGCGAGAGCCCAATGAAAGCTAAGAATAAAACTCCTTTGAAGTTTTCTTTTAGAAATTATTAGACGTCAATGTCGTCCATAGCTGCTTCCTCACCAAGTCGACAGGGAACTTTTGTTCTGGCAGTTCATTAGGTAAAGAAATCAAACTTCAAGTTGATAAAAAGCTTCTGTTGTGCCAAAGGCTATAGACTATTGAGCATATTGCAGTGTATAGAGACGGCACGGAGAGTCTGTCAGTTTCTATACTTTTATTTATTTAACGAGACAAGTCAGTTAAGAATAAATTCTTATTTACAATGACAGCCTACCCCGGCCAAATCCTCCCCTAACCTCGGACGACGCCGGGCCAATCACGGGATCGAACCAGGGTATGTAGTGACGCCTCGAGCACTGCCTTAGACCGCTGCGCCACTCGGGAGCCTAAAGGACAAGGCTGTCAATGGCTGCGTTTAGACAGGCAGCCCAAATCTGATATTTRCCCCCACTAATTAGTCTTTTCACATCAGATCTTTTTCAGAGCTGATCTGATMGGTCAAAAGGAGAGAAAAAAAGATCAGAATTGGGCTGCCTGTCTAAAAGCAGCCTAAGCTGCCAGAGAAATGTGGATTGTGGACTATGAACCCGACAATAAGGAAAAGTACCCTAGTACTTTTTTCTAAGGCTGAGAAGAGTTACATGACCATAACGGTAATTGAGAAAAGCTCTTAGTAGAGCACTGTACTCTGATAACCTGTACTTTAGCTGGGTTGACAAGCCACATAGGCCACTGAAGAGGTGAGAGAAAAGTGGCTTCATTTGTGAGACAGTCATTCTACTTTTTTTCTCCCCCACCTTTATTTAACCAGGTAGGCCAGCTGAGAACATGTTCTCATTTACAACTGTGACCTGGCCAAGATAAAGCAAAGTAGTGCGGCAAAAGCAACAGAGTTACACATGGGATAAACAAACGTACAGTCAATAATACAATGGAAAATCTGTGTACAGTGTGAGCAAATGAAGTAAGGAGGTTAGGCAATAAATAGGCCAATAGGGGCAAAGTAATTTCAATTCAGCAATTTACACTGGAGTGATATATGTGCAGATGAGGACGTGCAAGTAGAAATACTGGTGTGCAAAAGAGCAGAAAAACAAAACAAATATGGGGATGAGGTTGGTAGTTGGTTGGATGGGCTATTTACAGATGGGCTGTGTACAGCTGCAGCGATCGGTAAGCTGCTCTGACAGCTGACGCTTGGAAGGAACTGGAAGGAAAGGCGGCAAAAGGGGGTGTTGGCTTTGGGGATGACCAGTGAAATATACCTGCTGGAGCACGTGCTACGAGTGGGTGTTGCTATGGTGACCATTGAGCTGAGATATGGCGGAGCTTTACCTAGCAAAGACTTATAGATGACCTGGAACCAGTGGGTTTGGCGACAAATATGTAGCGAGGACCAGCCAACGAGAGCATAGAGGTCGCAGTGMTYGGTAGTATATGGGGCTTTGGTGACAAAACGGATGGCACTGTGATATATTGGATGCAGTCTGAGTAGAGTGTTGGAGGCTATTTTGTAAATGACATCAATGTAAATGACATTGATGTACACAGAGAAAAGAGTCGGCCCGAGAATTGAATCCTGTGGCACCCCCATAGACTGCCAGAGGTCCGGACAACACGCCCTCCAATTTGGCACACTGAACTCRATCTGAGAAGTAGTTAGTGAACCAAGCGAGGCAGTCATTAGAGAAACCAAGGCTGTTGAGTCTGCCGATAAGAATACGGTGATTGGCAGAGCCAAAAGCCTTGGCCAGGTCGATGAAGACGGCTGCACAGTACTGTTTTTTATCGATGGTGGTTATGAWATCGTTTAGGACCTTGAGTGTGGCTGAGGTGCACCAGCTCGGAAACGAGATTGCATAGCAGAGAAGATACGGTGGGATTCGTTTGTTCTGTTTGTTCACTTMGCTTTCGAAGACTTTAGAAAGGCAGGGRAGGATGGATATAGGTCTGCAACAGTTTGGGTCTAGAGTGTCTCCCCCTTTGAAGAGTGGGATGATCGCGCCCGCTTTCCAATCTTCAGGAATCTCGGACAATACGAAAGAGGTTGAACAGACTAGTAAATAGGGGTTGCAACAATGGCGGTGGATAATTTTCYGAAGAGAGGGTCCAGACTGTCTAGCCCAGCTAATTTGTAGGGATCCAGATTTTGCAGCTCTTTCAGAACATCAGCTATCTGGATTTGGGTGAAGGAGAAGCGGGGGGGGGGGCTTGGGCCAGCCGTAGAGAAATGCTTATTGAAATTCTCAATTATCGTGGATTTATCAAGGTACTGGAGTTACCCCATAAGTAGTTTAATACAAAAGCTGTTTGTCATTTAGTGCAGTGTGCAACTCATGGAAATCTATGAAGTCTTGTAAGATGCTGAGAAAAACAGCRAAGTTGTATGTAGGCTAAATGCAAACAGACTCCAACCTGAAATGCAAGCCAATGTTACTTCAACTCAAGATAGAGTGTAACATTGGCTGGTTGACAACAGTGCTGGGGCAACCTTTACAAACTCAGCTTTTGTTAATGTTATGAGTTTTTTTTTATTACTTCATCAAGATAACTACACAGATCAAGAAGTTTATCAGGACCAAGACGAATGGGAGTCCAGGAAAAGCTGCAAAGCACCAAGCGAAGACTCCAGTATCTACTATTTAGGCATTGCAAAGCCTCGAGGACTCAACGAAATGAAACCGACAGAAGAAAAAGGCAAACAGTTGGTCTCCTGAATGGAGCCAGTTGACTACATTCCCTCAAGGTTGCTCTGACATTGACTGTCTGCCTTTCACTGCTGCCAACCACAGCAGAGAGACAGGATCTGTCAAAAGAAAAAAAAGCAGAAAGCACAACAGTCTGAGAAAGAGGAAAAATAATATAGCTCAGATCTGATATGTTTGAAAGATGCTGCGAGGAGAGAGACTGGGGGGGTCTGAACTTACTAATGCCTTCATGAAATGGCTGATAAGATAGATGGGAAATTGAGCTAATCTGCAATAGGACAATCAGGCCATCTTATCAAGGTACTGAAGTTACCCCATAAGTAGTTTATTGCAAAAAATTTTTGGCATTTAGTGCAGTGTTCAACTCATGGAAATCTATGAAGTCTTGTAAGATGCTGAGAAAAACAGCTAACGTGCATGTAGGCTAAATGCAAACATGGACTCCAACCTGAAATGCAAGCCAATGTTGAAATATTTTTCCATTCAAAAGTGAAGTGCACAAACAAGTTCTCAATTGCCATGTGTAATAAAGCACTGTCAACACTACGCAGTCAAACTATGCCAAGTATGAATGCCATTCATTTCACTGGGCTGATTTTAAAAAAAATAATGTTTTTTTACATTTAACCTTTATTCAGATGTGAGTGGGGATTTTGGCAGGTATGTTCAAAATAAACAAAGTCTCAACCTGACCTGGAAAAGCCTTAGCACACACATGACTTATCCCACAGCATGGAGCCTAATATAACTTAGTTATCCACATAACTGCAAAACAAGCATTGGCTATCCCAGAGAATTTTTAAGAGTAAGTAAATTGTCATTACATTGTCTAATAGTCTGACAAACAGRACGATAAGTCCAGCTTCTCWCTGTCCTCMACATGTGATGATGCCTCTCCTCACGTCTCTCCAATTAGCCAACATAACGGTGAGGCGGGAGAGGGAGGCCCCCACCGGCCCCCGCCTCGACTGGACATTCCCCTAGATTGCTGCCAGACAGTTCCTGCCTGGGCTCCCCCTCCCGACCCCCACCCCTGCCAGGCCCTCCCCTCTAACACGGACCGGACGTGCACAGGCAGGCTGCACCATCGTTAGTTACAGCCTTCTACATTATGGGTCCTGGCCGATCGACCTCACCCACACCATCCACATAAGCAACGGTTATGGCACTGGGGCCCTTGGGGGAGGGGGGGATATTTCCATTTACCACTTTCAACCTCTCCTGGCCTCACACACACACACGAGAGGCCGACTCCCCTTGAAGTAATGACATATTGATTTTGTTTACTTTCAAGGAAGACTGCCTTAGTAGGAACTGACAAGTGTTGGCAYGAAAATAACTAAAAACTAGCCGCCACCGTCCACCCCATTGAAAGATCTTATWTTCATTCCAATTTTGATTACATTACACCAGTCAGACAACAGCTGTTTGGCCCAAGCTTTACCCCGGGATTTATAAAGAACACCACACTGCTATAGGATAATGGGTTTGGCAGAAGCCCTCATTGAATTACGTTGATTTCACTGTTGATGCCCCTCTACCGCCAGCCACTGACCAGCCTCAGCCATGACGGCCCCTTGGCACACAGAGAGAGCATGTCATCCATCAGGACTGGGTTGTTGTTTTTTGTTTTAAAGGCTCGTAATCGCCAGGCTTAGTATTGCAGCGGTGCGCGGCAGCCTGGGCGAGACTGAGATCAGTGTGGGATGTGGATGGATAGACTGAGGCAAATGACACCCCGTGGGTTTGCCTACTCTGCTCATGATGTTTTGTCTGCAAGGCTGTTGAGGACGTCGATGGAGAGAATCCAAAACGGCTTGTGTTCTTACATCCGCCTCAGGCAGCCTTCACTCTAATTTCAAACAAATGATCCTTCTGAACAGGAGATAAGGAAGGGTTTTGGTGTAGTGTTGCTAGGCAGCCATCCCTCGGCTCCTTTACAAGACTCTAATCAAAACAAACGTGTCGTAATCAGTCCGGGAATGAAACAGCTCCCTCTCCAGTTCCATGCATATTTCATTCCCTAAGCACAGCTCTACATTGTTTTATAACATCAAAACTGTCAAGTCAAATATTTTAATAAAGAACGCTTTTATTCATGAAATAAATAAAAATTGTAACTGAAGGCAAAACAATACCTGTAGGTTACAGGAATGTCATAAGTAGCCAACATCCTCATCATGTTAAGACAACATGCCCAGTCAGTCCCTACACTGCCCCTTCCTTCCCCATTGCCCTATCACCTGCTGTTGTCTGGAGAGGGTAATGTGTCCGCATGTCTCCAATCCCAAACAGTTTATACATATATTATGACAACATTGTGACTTTTTTCGTTTRGGTRTTCAGCAAGGGTTTTCCCCCAGCTGTTCGCAGAGCCGAAGTCTACGCCCCATCGCCGGTCAACAGTAGGGATGCTTCAAATAAGTGTCTGTTGTCCATAAACGATGTTCGGTGCAGTATTTTCTCAAAAAACACTTGAGAAATACTGCACCAAACATCTTAGTTAGATGTCAAATTAAAGTGACTAAGATCTCCTTGGAAAAAACATACACATTTGTGAAAGATTTGTTGAAGTTATCCTAGATTAATTTGTAATTCGACTATTTTAAGGAATTGTATACTTGTTACGGCATCTCCAGATGGACAAAGAGTACTATTGTAGCTTTTTCTCATTTTTCAAGCGAAGGTATTTTAAYGGAGTATGCGAGCACACTCGTTCAGCCAGCTGAACCGAAGCATGCAGAAACCCTAAGCCACCAAACAGTATGGCAACCGACATAACTCCCCTTCACCAGCGACTGGCTTCCCCCCCACCCCTTTTTCACATCCACTGAGTACATACAGACCCCTAAAACGTCTTTACAATTTTCCCATCCCCTCCCCCTTGAATGCCCCCTGCAGGGGGGTTGAACAGGGTTGGCAAAGGAGGGGGGGCCCGTCCCCCTGACCCTGGGAGAGAGGAAGGTTGCTGGGGTGGAGGGTTCGGGTGCTGTCAGCTGGGCTGAGGCGTTGCAGGGTGGAGGGAGAGGGGAGGCACCTTTACGAACTGATTAAGAACTGCAGCGCATTAACCAACTGGCAGCCAGAGCCTTCAGATTGACATTAATGGTCACACTCCTCCCGGTAAGCACGTTAAGCATACTATATACCCACCATGTCCCCCACTCCCGGTCTCTCTCACTGCTCGCTATGCATTTCATTATTGCCTCACTGGTGTCTGACGATTGAGATAAGATGGGGGGTGGGGACTATAGGATCTACTCCACCACTTTGGTACGGGAGGATGCATACGGATAGCAGGGGGAAAGCGACAGTTCAATCACAACTCATACCTTCCTCTACTGTATGAAAAGGGGGTAGTGATGTCTAACAAATAAACAAACACTGCCCAGTGCAGTCCACATTATTGTAGCAATTTGATGGAATGGAATCAGAGGAATAACAATGAAAGGTCTCAAATATTATGGTGTGTGGGGTCTGCCTTTAGCCTACATTRCAAGATCAATATGACACAATCAACTGACTTATGACATGGAAAGTATTCCCACTTCAAGAAAAGCTGCTCTGTTCCTACAACACACATGTATTCGCTAGAATCATGAGAGCCAGTCCATTCCAGTGCCATTTCGACCACTAATTAGATTATGATATAATCTGCCTCTGGTGTTCCTGGTTTGCGATTCTGAACACAAAACCCTCGTGCATTTCCGTCCAAGCCCATGGATAAATCATGGTTTGTATTTTAGAGAAGACAACCCRTGTCAATAACAGCTAACGTTACTAACGAGTTCTCATCKAATTCTTTATAACCGTGAAACTAAGCTGATCAGCAATGCGCGTTACCCTGTAGTTATATTTAAAGCTTCAGATAATTGGTATCAAGTCTTATCAGCCTAGCTACTATCATTTACATTGGCTCGTTGACTGTAAAGCAAAATAAATACTGACTAGGCTCGATGTAATTTCATGGTGGTAGGAATTTAACTTGCCATCTAATATAGCTGACGTTACCCTTTCCCATAATGTATTGCTATAAATCATCAGCTAATACAAGTTAGTAAATAAAAGCAACGTAACTATGAAAACTGGAAGAGTAGAAAAACGAACGGTAGTGTTAGTGCTCGAGTCACATAATAATAGAACACAATGTATGGGGCTCGAGCTGGTGTGACGCCGCTTGTCAAACAAGCTGTGGTTGGATTTCAATAAAGTATTCCTTACCTTGCGTAAGCACACGTTGAGCTTTGGCAGCTTTCAATACAGAGTTGGTGCATGACAGCGAATGATGCAGAAAAGTATTCTGCTGTGCCTTTTCCGAAAAATACCCGTAAATGACAAATCAGGAATTCAGTCTTCGCAGTTATCCAGCTAGCTAGCATTAGCCAAGTTCAGCTCTCCTGCTGCAGGGGCTTACTGACTGGATAACTGTTTGAGCAGCTTAACAAAAAATACCGAGATCGATACTTGGAAAAACACACAGTAAGAACTTTGTATTTTAGCGCAACGATGCACTAAAAGTACAATTTTCGCAACAAAAAAACATGCTAAACGTTAAAGTATCACGATATAGAAAAAAAGCAGCAAGACGAAAAAGCAAGAGAAACAATTCCGATTCGAAAAGTAGCGGAGTTAACGTTAGCTAGTTGGCATTAGTCATCGACTGTTGTAAGGAGTAATTTGCAAATGAAAGTAAATAGGCAGATTTCAGTAAATTGTCGACGAAAATGGCTAGCTAGCTAGGAAACTTGGGTTAAAGTGCAAAATGAAATAATTTGTGTTTAGGCCGCTAGCTGAGGAGCTAGCAGGTTAGCAACAACATCTGACCGACGACCTTGCTACTACGAATGCAAATTGAAAAACGAATCCAAGAAAATACATTCTCGAAAAATCCAAATGTAGGAGTGGACAGTCATAATGCGTTCAGTGAGCTCTCGTTGACAGCGTTCTTGCAGCCATTTTGTTCAAACTAAGACCGCTCGCTCTCTCCTCTGAGCAGAAATAATGTAGGAAGTGGCCCCCATGCCCAAGCAGCCAATCCACGTGATCTCCCACTAACAACACAGCATGATCCAGCCCCGTCGTACCCTTGACAATGGCAGTCTGATTTGCTCAGTAGAATAAATGATGGACAGGCAGATACAGAGGATGATAAAATAGTGCATATCTTATTTGCAGCCTACCTTGGGCACTCTTCGGTTGCATTTGTGTGGTAAATGTGTGGTAATCACTACCATATAGGTTATTTATGTAGGCCATGTACATCACCAATATGTTTATATTTATGGCAATGCAAAATAACACATTGAGTTCTGTGAATAAAAGACTAAATAGTTTCAGTAATGTATCAACATAGTATGTGATTAGTTRGCAAATTAGAAGTTTATGCAAGAAGAATAAATATTTTTACAAGGTCCCTTGATTCTATCACACAACCTTCCTCAAAATCTTGAAGTCACATGAAGTCCACCAAGAAGGAGCATATTTAAATTCCAGACTAATTAACAATTGGTTGATGAAGGACGACTATTCCCCTTGTTCTGCTTCTCAGATTCAAGAAAGGATTCTGGCCCCAACTCATTCTCAATGCCTCTTTTCTTATGGAAATGACCATGCATCGTGCAGTATGCACACAGTGGGAATAGGTCAAAGTTGTGGTCCACAAAGGGGAGAACTGACCAGTGAGAACAGCCTAGACTAGACTGCACAGCCCCATAGATCACAGCAGAGACTGTCAATGAGAAAGCCAGAGCCCAGAAAAAGTTTCTTCCTATTCAAGGCAAGCTGCCCAAAGCTATTGCGAAAGCCAACTCTAGCTGAATGGGAAAAACAGCTGTTTAAACTTGGGGGTTAAGGGAGGTGACCAGAGAAGGCTGCATTCCTTGTAGTTTTCATGTGATAACAAACTTGTAATACTGCCACACACACAGTGAGCTCCAAAAGTACAACTATGAGGTTAAAGTACAYACTGCCAGCTTTAATTTGAGTGTATGTTCATCCATATTGGGTGAACAGMTTAGAAATTATAACCCTTTTTGTACATAGTCCCCCCCATTTTTGGGGACCAAAAGTATTCTGACAAATTCACTTATATGTGTATTAAAGTAGTAAAAAGTTAAGTATTTGGTCCCATATTCATAGCACGCAATGACTACATACATCAAGCTTGTGACTACACATTTGTTGGATGKATTTGCTGTTTMTTTTCGTTATGTTTAAGATTATTTTGTGCKCAATAGAAATTAATTGTAAATAATGTATTGTGTCATTTTAGAGTCACRTTTATTGTAAATAAGAATATAKTATTTTCTAAACACTTCTATATTAATGTGGATTCTACCATGATAATGTGGATGCTACCATGAATCCTGAATTAATTGTGAATAATGATGAGTGAGAAAGTTAGACGCACAAATATCCTACCCCCAAGACATGCTAACCTCTCACCATTACAATAACAGGGGAGGTTAGCATTTGGGGGGGTATGATATTTGTGTTGGCGTAGATGTCAGTGTCACTGTCCCAATACTTTTGGAGYTCACTGTATATACTGTAGGTAGGTGTGAGGTTATTTACGTTACAATACTGCACTTTTGTAGAGTGCATTTTGCAAGCACCTGCCAGCATCAGAGCAAGCCTGCCATCCAGGCAGGATAATYCAGAACTAACATCCACGTTTGCAGAACTCTCATCACCAATTCTGTGACCTCACAAGTCATTAGTGCACTTTAAAAAGAGAGATGGAGATCTATGCCCCCACATAGGACACCATCACATCTCCCACTGTAACAGTGAGTGGCAAATAGATGGACGTGAATACTGAGAAGAACAAAAGGGTAAACAATTGACATCTATTCTGAGTTTACATCCTAAATGGCACCTTTTTCCATACATAGTGCACTACTTTTGACCAGAGCCAGTCAAAAGTAGTGCACTACATAGGGAATASGGTGCCATTRGGGACAATACTTAATCAGTAACGCATTTTGTTTTAGGTGTCTCGGATTATTCTTTGACTTGGGCCAATTTCCCTAATTGCTTTCACATTTAAGKTAGCCGTCTGATGGAGTGGCGGCAATGAGAAAGGTCTGGTTGATATTCTGATAAGAGGAAATCCAGACGTGAGGCGAGGCGGACGGACTGCSGCGCTGGCAATCACTCACTTTCTCCTCTCCTGGGATACTCCTCTCCTCCGTCTTTCCCTTTCTTTCTTTTCTTCGTTTAGGCGCCCTGTGCGCATGTCTTTTGTTTTAATTCCAGTTCAATCATGAGTGCGTTCCACAGAAGGTTTTAATTTCATGCCTGCCGTAAGATCTTGCTAGCAGAGAGACACTCCCACACACAAGTTACTGTATATCTGCGCACARACAKTATTGTGGCTACGGTGTACATGTATATCTGATTCATGTGCTTTGGCAACAGTTTAACATTTTTAACATTTTATACTTTAAGCATGCTTGCCATGAGGGGAAGTATCACTCCCTTCTGAAACATTTATAGACAGTCAAAACTGAGACAGACACATAATCAGYAACCAATTGTACAAAGCGAATCTCAATAGGTTTGGCATTTCTTTAAGAAACAGACAGACATATTCCATGTGTTATGATGATGAAGAATACTAGCCTGGTCCCAGATCGGTTTGTGCTGTCTTGCCAACTCCTATGGTCATTGGCGAGCTTAACATTGAAGTTGTCAAGCCCGCAGAAACAGATCTTGAACCAGGTCAGAAGAATAGTACATCTAAATGACAATCCAGCTTTTCCAACAGTCTACAATTTAGCAGTTCTCATAACACTTAAGACCCTTTCCCAATTTCAGTTTATTGCCTTATCTTGTGGAATTAGGAATTAACAAAATAAATATGACCGGGTGAGAACCCAAACAATTCACTGAACGATGAGCCAAAAAGTGGATCTTTGTTTAGACTCCCTCCCTTGTCATTACGTCTGAAAATGGCACCCTATTCCCTATATAGTGCACTACTTAGGATTGTAACTAATGCACTATATGCAGTAGACAGGGCCATCACTGGTTCCCTGTCTGGTGCAGAATGATAGATGATAGGCCAGGTTTTTGGTATTGATCATGAATCCTGAATCATCCAGTCTGGAGATTATGCCTAGGAGTAATCAAAATGCAGACAGTGGCTGCCGCTCCGTTCAAAGTGACATTTCCAAAGGCATGACTTGACGTATGCTAAATGCTACAGTGATGATAATTCTGACATGGGAGTACCAAAAGATAACAACCAAAGTAGAGCCTGAGTGTCCCCAACTCTGCTGTTTTCACCCTACTGAATAGACAGGTGACTATCAACGCTCCACGCACCAATAATACAAACAAAAACATAATTCCATGCCGCTACAGATTCATTTAGCAATCTATAAACTGTGAAACTAGTATATATATTTTTTTACTGTATTAGTGGTAGGGCTGTCATATTACCAATACTGCCATCTTCTCTGAGGGCCATACCATTGTAATGTGAGAAGAGGGGCTTTAGAAASCATATTACCATACCCATCAGGTGGACAGGCCTTTTTTTATTATAGGCCTTGTAAACATTACAGTGAATTACCCAGAGAACAAGGCCAATAAAATCTGTGAAAGAGAGCGAGAGGAATATAATCTGAAATGGAGAGAGAGGCAGAGCCTGTTCACCGGTGCAGTGTGTAGTGGACCTTGGCCACAGAGTGACTGATTCAATTTCTATACAGMGGACAACAAACAAGCAGAGCTTCGACAGAATAGCCGGTTACAGCAGCAGGCCTGGGGGACTGTATCGACTGAGGGAGGGGTGTGTGTGTGTCTGTGTGTGTTGTAGTGCTGGTGGTTTGTTATATGGGCCGAGAGGAGAGTGGAGCAGTGTGGTGCASTAGGACAGCGTTTCTGAGCTGTGGTAATTTCCCCCGAGAGTACTGGCCAGGGAGAGGGAGGAGAAGGAGGGAGGAGTGGAAGAGGAAGAGGAAAGGAGGGAGGAAGAGAGAGTGTGTTCAGAAATAATGAGGCATGATACAAACAGCATAGACTGGAGTAATGGAAAGAGTGGTGAAAGAGAGGAAAGGAAGGTTCGTCCAACGCACAGCGTCATTAAAAACTATTTTCAAGCGTTATTTTTGTGACCACTCCTGTCAACACATTTAATAAGCCCATTTCTATTCTCCTCTCCAACGTGTCATTTTTATCAATAAGCATTTTAAGTCTATTAATTACACTTCAGGTTTACTGATGAGCTTGCTTATTTTGTTGTTCGTGGTGCCCCTGAATATTATCATACATTAAGCCCAGCTTATCTTTCATCCCCAATGAATAGCCGTTTGCATCTTGTTTTGTGTGTGTGTGTGTGTGTGCATGTTAATGTGTGTATACCGTTCTGTTTGTGTGTGTGTGTGTACAGTGCTTGACTTGGGCAGGAGCTCACCGGAGCAGAGTACRGGCAACTTATTTTCTACTTCTAGAGCTCCTGTTCCTCTTATAGAATATTAGCTCAAAAGTATTGTGGAGCTCCTGCACCTAAATATAAACAGTACCGGCACCCAAAATTAGTACCGGAACCTATTTCAGTCATAGTTAAGCACTGTGTGTGTGTGTGTTTGTGTGCATACATGAACGTATGCATGGGTATTTGCCCCCGCCTCTCCACAAATTAATTAAAGGGAATAAGACCTGRGTGGATTTTATGGTGTTTTGGMAACCGACTGGCTAATCAGATTTATTGCACACTTAAGCTTAATTAATTGCCTTTATGGATTCAAATGAATAATGAAGTGCTKACAAGCGTTGTTTCTGTTTCATCAACCTGCAGAGAGGCAAGCCGCTGGAACGATGATAATGACCTGGGGATGGGACAGGAGAGCTGTCAATCAACTAAGGTTCAACTCAACAATATCTACTCTTACTGTATAGAATGCCATGTTCCTCTAACTACCAATGAAATTAGCCAAATGTAGCCTATTAGATGTCTCTGGTGTGTCTGCACGCACGCTCTACGTCTTTGTCCTCATTGGACTTCCCCATACGCTCCAAGCTTTCTATTAGAAAAGGTGGCACTTGTTCAATGAAAGCCAATGTGTATTACTGTGTATTACTACCTGGGCCTCTACAAACAGACAACATATCCTGACCTTCATATGATCTACCACCAGATCAATAGCATCCTCATTGCAGAGGACTGTCCACAGATTAACCCAGCCAGGGCTCCTGCACGCACGCACACCTTCCCCCAGCAGGGCCCCATCGTCTTCGATCAGCCTGTATTGACTGACCACAGAGCCACAGAACTGCGAGTGTATTGTCAACACACACACACCACACACACACACAACACACACACACACACACACACACACACACACACACACACACACACACACACACACACACACACACACACACACACACACCACACACATGCTGTTGACTTTATTTTTACTGGCTGCCTGGCTGGCATGTGGGATTACTGGGGGAGGGAGATGTGGGTGTTTTGGATAAGAGCGATGGTGGAGGGAGGAATTTTTTTGTCAGTGGCTTGACCTTTGACTTGAGGCACATACTGTACACAATGTTGGTGGGCATGCTGTGGTTTCACATTAGCTGGCAGAGTACAATGTTATGCTATGATGGAAATCATATTAGCACACACACACAAAGACAAACCACATCTCCATAAACATGCACCCACACACAAACAAAACAACAATGCGAGGACAAGCAAATCAATAACAACACGGCTTTTATCGCCGAAAGACAGCCAAGTCATTCCCTCTCCCATTAAATGTAGGTGGCATATCCAAAGGCTAGGGCTGATATTAGGAGTCCATTAACAGAGGTCTGAGATGGGTTAATTCACTGTTTGCAGCACCAGGAAACCCAGGGCCTCAGGGCACAAAGAGAGAAGGGAGGGGATGCAGAGAAGATGGAGGGGGTAGGGTGTTGGTTTGGGCTTGGAGAGAGGGGTTTTTGTGGCAATATCATCCCTTTCCCCTCTTTTCTCTTTGCCTCTCTGCCCACCCCCGGTCATTTTGATAAAAGTCACAGAATAGTGGGAATAGGGCCCCGCCCCCCCCCCCCCCCCCACCCCTCACACACACACACACACACACCAGCACTGGAGGGGGGTAACGGCGGCATAATTCACTCCCTGGTGAAAGCTGTGCTCTCTCCACGGCGGCTGTGGCTCTAATGTTGAAATGTAATCAAAACTGTCCATAATGCAATGTGTTTCAAGAGTAGAGAGAGAGGTGACGAGGAAGTGGAGGATGGAGGAGTCTTAAAGGGGTTATTGGGGCACACAACTGATGGCTTAGATATATAAATATAACAGTACAGTCAAAAAGGTGGGACACACACAATACCTCATTCAGAGGTTGTTTTCTTTATTTTTACTTTTTCGACCATTGTAGAAATAATAGTTGGACAATCAAAACTATGAAATAAACACATGGAACATGTAGTAACCAAAAAAACTGTTAAACAAATCAAAATATATTTTATTATTGAGATTCTTCCAAAAGTAGCCACCCTTTGCCTTGATGATACAGCTGTAACACTCTTTAGCATTTTTCGAATTAACAGGTGTGCCTTGTGAAAGTAAATTTGCGAATGTTCTTCCCTCTCTTAATTCGTTTAGGAGCCAAATCAGCTGGTTTGTGGACAAAGGTAGGGGTGGTTATACAGAAGATAGCCCCTATTTGGTAAAAAGACCAAGTCCAATATAGCAGGAACAGCTGAAATAGCAAAGAGGAAACGACACAGTCCATCAATTACTTTAAGACATGAAGGTCAGTCAATGCCAGAACATTTCAGAACTTTTAAAGTTTCTGCAAAGTGCAGTTCGCAAAAATCCAACAAGCGCTATGATGAAAATGGCTCTCATGAGGACAGCCACAGACAAAGAAGACCACAGAGTTGCTGATAAGCCCAGTATATCAATGAAACAGAGAGGAGGTTGTTTGGGTTGGTCGCAGGATGATCAGGGGGATGTCTCTGTGTCAATCTGTGCCACCTCCGTGGAAAGTTCCGGACCAGGCCACCCCACGTCCCTATCCCGGAGGAGACCGCGGGACCTTACAAGTTGACTTTCGAAGACTCGTTGCCACATTGCCGCCCTTTCATCGCCCAATCAATCTACTGTCTGGTTCTACCCTCCCGCGGGGGCACATCTACCCTCTCTCGCATGCAGAGACCGAAGCCATGGAGGCCTACGTCCAGGAGGCGCTGGCCCAGGGATTCATCCGTCCGTCCACCTCTCCGGCCACCTCCAGCTTATTTTTCGTGAAGAAGGAGGGAGGTCTGCACCCCTGTATCGATTACCGGACAATGAATAAGGCTACTGTTAAATTCAGTTATCCCCTGCCTCTCATACCCACTGTGACCGAACAGATGCATGGTGCTAAGTACTTTACTAAATTGGATTTACGCACTGCCTACAACCTGGTGCGCATCAGAGAGGGGGATGAATGGAAGACCGCCTTCAGCACCAGCACCGGGTACTGAAGGCGAGCAAAATGTCTCTCATGTAAAGTCTGTTTTGGGMAGGCTGATAGGGAATCACCTGTACGCCAAGGCGGAGAAGTGCCTGTTCTTTCAGCAGGCAGTCTACTTCCTGGGCTATCGGATATCCACCGCGGGAGTGGAGATGGAAGAGCAGAGGGTC
>NC_036838.1:3213138-3216315 GCF_002910315.2 Salvelinus sp. IW2-2015 | reverse complement strand
GAGAGAGGTAGTCAAAGACAATTTGTAGGTGTGCAGAAGTACGGGCTTCACAGGGGTCTGAGTCCACCACACCTTGGACCAAAGAGAGCGACTGACTGATGAAAGGAGGAGGAGATAACAAAAGAAAGGTTTGTTKTTTTCTTTCGCGCTCCGMGCATCAGTGCAAAGTCAATTGGCTGAGGAATGGTCTGAGCGAAACACTGCTGAAGATATCGATCCCTATGATAATAAAAAGAGCTGTGTGTGTGTGGTGTGATTAAAAACGTACACATGTACTTAATATGTATTGTGTAATAAATGTGTAACTTATGSTACGTAACTAAATTCCCATGATGTAACGTAATACAAGCTTAATAAATTCAGCTTAATAAATGCTGAATATTTTAACCTCGTGATGTCACATAATTAACGTCATACAATACATGCAGAGTATGCTTAAATGCTTAATAGTAAATGTATTCCGGTGCAGTGGGTTTTTGAGAGAGAAAGTATCTTGGGGACATAAGTCAACGTGGGAGCAGCAATGCACCCTGGGAGAGATGAAGGTCTAGTGTGTGTGTGATGTATTCATGGTAGGAGGAGGGATGGATTAGATGCGTTAATTATGAGGAAAAACACACGGGAGGCGTCAAGGCATGGAGAATATCTCCTCACAGCCCAGATGAGCTTATTACGCCTCCTGATTTACACTGACACTGATTAAGAAGGCTGTCCAGAAGTGAAAGTATGTGTGATAAAACAATAGAAAGAGGTCATTCCTCGACTGAGGTTGCAAAGTCCCCATACATGCAGAGAAAAAGAAAGAGAGAGAGAAAGAAAGAAATAAAGAGAAAGAGAGAAATAAATTAAGAGAGAGAGAAAGAAAGAAATTAAGAAAGAGAGAGAAAGAAAGAAAGAAAGAGAGAAAGAACGAAAGAAAGAMAAATAATGTCATTACGCTGCTGAGGTTACAAGGTCGCAATATACAGTATGTGCCATATATACTCAAGACATAAGGCACCCCTCTCACCTTAAAGGAGGAGGGTACACTTCAAGGTCTTTGATAAACAGGTTAGATAAAGGGTAARGTGTGTGTGTCATAAATATCAGTGCATTTGGAGGGTCAAAAGTAGTGCACTATATAGGGAAAAGGGTGCCATTTGAGGTGCATACTAAGAGGTCAGTAATGTGTCCCTGCTGGACCTCTGCCCTTCTTTCCATTACGGCTCCCATAAATCCTGCTGTATTAAACATAGCAGAGGCTCTTTGCACATCACACACATACACACTGCTCTGCCATGCGCTCTGTGTTTGAGCACCACCTATGAAATGTAATTAGGGTGAGTTATGGCCAGGCTGTAGTGGTGGMGGAAGGGGGAGGGAGCGGAGYCTAAGGGGTGAGAGGGGGATGCATCCCCTCAGCAGCACAGCAACAACCTCACCCTCTGCAGCCCAGCCCAGCCAGCCAGCCYGTAAGCCAGCCAGCCATCTATGGTCCTTCCAGTCAGTCAGTCAATCAGCCAGGCAGCAGCTCCTTGGCAAGCAGAGAGAGAGGGGGCAAATGGAGGGGGCAGTGCCAATTTCACGCCTCTGCTCCTGCCTCTTCAAGGTGCAAGTTGCCTGCCTCGCTCGCTTCAAAACCTCCCTATCCTATCACCCTTCCTCCACTGACTATACCCTTTCTCCCTCCCTCCCTTCATCTCCTCCTCCCCCGGTCAGAGAGTGACAACGCGGTGGCATGGGCATCCATCTCCAGATAATAACCCAGCTGCACAATAACCCGCCGCCCGCCACATCTGAGCTGCCGAGGAGGAATAAAAAAAGAACATTTAGCATCAGCCAGCAGCAGCATGACAAACCATGTCCCCATTTTGCAGCTCTGCAGCGATGCCTCGCTACGAGAAGACAAATGCCTCGCTGTAGTCGCTAGTACATACCCAGTACAAGGACAAAAGGAGGGCATAAAAACGCCTTTATTTGCATGCGTAAAGGTAACATTTGTTTACCATTTGCGCAACACGGCACCAGATTGAAGCGCCTGCTAATTAGCCGTAATTGCTCAACAATAGAATCAGCAATTAACGTGAGATGCAGATGTACGTTGACATATTCCCACCTGTGCAAATGTCAAAAATGCATTATTAAATGCCTGCTGTGGCTACCGCTATCTAAACAGTCATTAACATCAGTTGCTAACGTGTATATCTTGTAGCTGTCCACACGCATAACACACACGGTGAAACACACTACAGGACTACAATACGTTCTCTTTTTCCCAGTAACATGGCAAACAACACCCCTGCCGCTAATTGGTGGCAGCAGTTGGATTTTCAAAGGCAGGGGCCGGTGAGGGTTTCCCTTTTTAGTGGAACACTGTTTACAGCCTCCACTGCAGAGCCATAGAGCAGAGATGCAGGCTGAGTCCCAAATGGCACCCTATTCCCTATTTAYGCACTATGTTTGACCAGGGCCCTGGTCAAAAGTAGTGCCCTAAATAGGGAATAGGTTARCATTTGGGAGTSAACCAGAGCCAGGGCCGCATGGCTGCCTTTGTTTGTACAGCAGCTCCTCCACGCAGTAACAGATKATCTCCACTGCTGCTCAGAACAACAGACTGCTGGCTAGCAGAGAGCCATGGTAGTCTAGCGAGAAGCCCCCCGAGGGAGAAGGATGGGGGGGTGGATCGTTGTGAATGTCTGGGTGGGAGGATGGAGGTAAGGGTGATGAGGAGAGGGGTGGGGTAGAATGAGCAGTGTGGATGTCTGGGTGGCTGGGGTGGGTTGGATGGAAGYCTGATGAGGAGAGATGTGGGGGTAGAGTAGCATGGATGTCAGGGGTGGGTCAGCTGGATGGTGGATGGATGGAGGTAAGGGTGATGGTTATGGTGGAGGTAGAAGTGAACATGTGTAAAATTTGTATGAACATAAACACGATTTCAACAACTGAGACATAAACTTAACAAGCTCCACAGACATGTGACTGACAGAAATTGAATAATGTGTCCCTGAACTAACAGTAAGTATCTGGTGTGGCCACAGCTGCATTAAGTACTGCAGTGCATCTCCTCCTCATGAACTGCACCAGATTTGCCAGTTCTTACTGTGAGATGTTACCCCACTCTTCCACCAAGGCACCTGCAAGTTCCCGGACATTTCTGGGGGGAATGGCCCTAGCCCTCACCCTCCGATCAACGGTCCC